>NW_010972487.1:541052-824983 GCF_000737465.1 Haliaeetus leucocephalus | reverse complement strand
ATTTTTTTGTCAAAAAGCCAAAAAATCATGTTTATTCAGCAGACTCCTTGGCTATCATGTTTTTTCCTCTTTGTAAGTGAAAATGGTACTTGTTGGGTCACCGGACAGTCAATATGGGACGATACTAGCTTAAGTTTATTAGCTGCTACTGGCGTCTGGTGCTTTTGTCCCCTTCCTTTCCCTAACCCCCCCCCCCCCCCCCCCCGGTTTCCTTTTCCATAGATAGAGAGTCATCTAGAAAAAGATAAGGGATTGCTTTTGCTTCTATGTGATATGGTGGTCTGGCATGAGTGCACTTAATTTAACTACCAAATCTAATATGCTCAGCTGCTTCAGGACCTTGCTCTTGCAACTCTGATCAACCAGATCTTGGCAGTGTTCTATCTCACTTCATTCTTTCACGTCCTGTCTTCTAGACCTCCTTGCATCAATTCTAAGCTCACAGTACTGCTTGGTTATCTGTTGCTGATCATTTTCTTTCCTTGCCCCTTTTCTTCTTTTCTGCACTATTGTCCTCTTCTGACAAAGAGCCTAGTCCTTTTTCTTGCTTATGGTATTGTGCTACCATGAATTTTAGATAGCAAAGATTGTGCGAAATTTAACTAGCATCAATTTTGCCCTTCTTTCTTGAAACCCTTTGTTATTCCGATGGGTAGACTTGCTAGCTTCTTCCGTTTAACTGGACCTCACAACGTAGCTTATTTTTTATGAGGAGGACTGAGATGCGTATCGACAATTTCCTTCCATTAGTTGTCCTAGAGATGGTGACTAACCTGCAAATTGCTCTCTACGAGTCTCATCTCCCCAGTGGGACAATATTTGCTTATAGGTACTCACATCTGTTATCTTTGCCCGTTATTCTGCCTCTTTCTTTAAGCCTCTTCTCATTTGGCTCCATTAAATCTTCGTACAACCATGGTCTATTTTCCATATTCTGTAATCTGTATCTACTGGTTCTTATACTCTTACTGTCTCAAATTACTGCCTTTGTCTTCATCTTCCCATTTACTATTGGCCTGGGTACATTGACTTCCTTTTACCAGTAATACTGCAGGATTTGTTGTCTCTCTAGGCTCTAGCGATTTGAGGGGCCTTTTTCAGTGGTTTCAGCTGGTTTTAGTGACTTGTATTAGTGAGAATCATTAATTGAACTTTCGCTCACCAAAGTTCTAAAATCTGTATGCTGTGTATCTTCAGACATATTAGGCAAATCAAGGTAACTCCTAAGAGTTCAGAGTCTTTCACTGCATAATCTTACTCGTCTTCATATTTTTGTGATATGGAATTACTACCCTTAGGTTTATTAGCTAGAAAGAGAGTAACTTGATTTCTTTAAGCCATGTCTTTTCACTTATTTATTGGTCATTGTGCAGACAAGGGCCTGAGCAGCCTGATCTGCATTGGCCCTGATTTAAGCAAGGGACTGGAACAGATGATCTCAGGAACTTATTCTGTGACTCTAAGATGATTTTTGTGTTTTGAAACTCTAAAGCTATCACTTCTTTAATGCATCCAGTGTTTTGAGATTGAGTACATCAGTAGCATAGTCTAATTTGATTATTTGTTGCTTTTTTCGAGTTGTCCTGGTCTGCCTCAAGCTTGATGGCTTTCTAGCTTAAAGAAATAAGTGATGAGAGTAAGAGTTATTATTAAGCTGGAAAAAAAAATACTAGTAGAATTACGGATTAAAACAAACAGAGTTACAAAATGCAGATGTCTTGATCCAGAAATCCAGACACTAATATGCAGCTAATGGAGCCATATTAAAAAATGTTTTTCAACTTAACCATGTAGTTGATGCACAGGAGGAAGTCACACAAGGCATTTTTCGTGCTGGTCCTCTTGTGAGAAGCTGTGATTAGCAGCAGTCTGTCATGCAGGGAAGTGGGGAGCTGCGGTGTTTGCTGCTCTGGCTGGTTCAGGCAACCACTGGAGGGCGTGTGCAGCCGCAGAAAAGCTGCCCGCTTTTAGGCTTATTTTTTAGATAGAGGGAATTTAAATGCCCAGATCAGATCTTGTGTTTTGCATTCTGGTTTAGTCTGTTGAGAATCCGTGGGAAGGAAGTACAGATTTTGCAACAGTTCAGTGGTTTGGTTTTTTTTTTAAGGAATTTTGGTGTCATCTCTGTAACCATAAGCATCACGTGTTCTGTAATGGGATTGCCTTTTGCCTAGAGATTTATAGAATTTGTCATCAGTTGTTTCTTAAAATATGATTTCAGTTAAATCTGCTGAATCACAGCTTGAAACATTGTCGTATTATTAATTGGGTTGAGAGTCTGTCTCATGTCCATGTTTTCAGAGAAGATCTTGTGAAAGTACGTGAGTTTTCTTTCGGTTTAGTGAGTTCTTTGTTCTGTTCTGGTGGAAATTTGAGTTTCCTTTTACCTCTGACTCCTCTTCAAAAGGGTTAATACAGTTGGCTGGTTTCCACTCATTTTATCAGAGATTCTATTGGTAATTCAGACTTCATCTGGCTAAAGAAATATTAGAACCTTCCCTGTCACAGATTAACTTGGAGTTCAGGTATGCTTGCTCTTCTTACCTTGTTTAATGCCAACTTTTCAGGCTGCTGTTTGTCCCTGGAGAATGGTTTTCATCTCTCAAATGAGTCTATGTAGCTTGTATGGAGAGATACCGTTTTATCTTGTAGGTACCTTAGAGCAGCATGTTAGGGAGATGGGAGCATTTGCTAAGGAGTGATGGAGTTATGATTTTTAGATTCCCCCCCCCCCCCCCCCATATTTGTACATGAAAAGGTATCGTGTTGGCCAATTGCTTTGAGTTCAGGCTTGACACCCTTAAGAAGCTTTGCCAGGCTAGGGTAATGCTCAGTAACAAGCATTTGTACATTGCTACTCCTGATGTAGAAGTAGCAAATATGCAAGTTTCAGGAATATGCCGGTTGTAAGCATTGTAACTGTGTACATTAATAAACAAGGTGGTGAGATTCAGAAGAAATTTCTTCCATAGCAACTGATAATTCAATAGTTATTCATCATGGTTTTTACTGCACTTTTTTGGAAGCATGGGAGACTAGATTTGATGAATTTTTGATGCGATGTGACAGTTCTTGGACTTAATCATATATGAAATTGGTTACCTTGGTCATAGCTATGAAGATTATTGTGCTGAGCTTTCATAATATTTATGAAGGTGTATTTCTCTGTCATGTATACACTGGACCTAGTAATATGAAGAGTCTACGCATATGAATTTTAAAAATGGAAATGGTCATCTTGCCTGGTCTAGGAGCACAAAGGAGTCATTCTGCCAGATTCATTTGTTTGGTACGATAGTATAATGTTGAAATGGGCAGGGTTAGCTTTTAGAAGCCTCGGAAGACCTGTCTAGGGCAGATAATAGTGCAGTTTTAACTTGTTGGATGTTTTCAAATTTCTGTATGAAAAACGAGTGTTAGATGATATTGTTATTAAAAAGCTGAAGCTTCAGCAGTTGTTTTGACCATTTAAAGATTGCACAGGCCTGAAGGATCAGCTGTTTCCCAGTGGGCTGGTGTTCATGATACAGAATGCTCACCTTTTATTTGTTCTCATAGCCAGAACGCTTTGGGATACGTCTGAACACTGAGCTGTGTTGTTTCCTCAGGAGGTGTGCTTTATTGGAAGATTGAGGGCCTGTTTGTAGAGTGAGGAAGAGAAACTTTTGATGCTGCTGTCCATGGTGTAGGTGCTATAGTAACACAGCCTGTGGGGGTTTTATGCTGGCACAGCCTCTTAGAAATAAACTCATCTGTTATAACATTGTTATTAATGATATTATCTTAGGTCTAACTCTTACTTGTTTTAAACAGTGCAATACCTTTAAGTAATTAGTGTGGGCAAGACTCAGCTGTAGATTGTTAAAATGAAAGCTGTGATTTTGCTCTCTGCTTTTGTTTTAATAAAATTGATGATTCATTAATTTATTCTTCTAGAACTTTTTCATAATGCATATTAACAGATATTGAAGTATTTTGGTTATGAAGATTGTAAGCAACACTTTTTTTAGTAAAAGTCGAATGAAGTACATTGAGTGTTTATATTAGTGGGGACATATCTATCTGAATACTTGGTAGCTTTTGACATTTCTGTATTATTAAAAAATATTCTCTGTCTTTTTGTCTTAATATAGCAGTGTAAGACTGGAAACATCTGGGCTGAATGGACTTTAGCATCAAAAGAAGTTCTCAACTGTTAACTCGAAAAATTAACTACATCAAAATGAAGCAGGTACCAGAGATCCTTGGAAATACCAATGGGAAAACTCAGAATTGTGAAGTGAATCGTGAGTGTTCTGTCTACTTGGGCAAAGCACAACTTTCTGCCACTCTACAAGAAGGTGTCATGCAAAAATATAATGGCCATGAGGCTCTTCCATTTATTCCAGCTGATAAATTGAAAGATCTAACCTCTCGTGTGTTTAATGGTGAGTCTGGGGCCCAAGATGCCAAGCTGCGCTTTGAACCCCAGGAAATAAAGGGAGTTGGAACACCACCCAACACTACTCCTATCAAGAATGGCTCTCCAGAAATTAAGCTGAAAATCACTAAAACCTACATGAATGGAAAGCCTCTTTTTGAATCTTCCATTTGTGGAGACAATGGTGCAGATGTGTCTCAGTCAGAGGAAAATGAACAAAAGCCAGCAAACAAAGAGAGGAGAAACAGAAAAAGAAGCATAAAATATGACTCCTTGCTTGAGCAGGGTCTTGTTGAAGCAGCGTTAGTATCAAAGACTTCAAGCCCCACTGAAAAGAAGGTAGTACTTTTTTTTTTTTTTTCTACATTCTTTCTTTTGTTAGGTTTGTTACTCGTACTGAGATTTCATTTGTTAAAATGTTAATCTTCATTTCAGGTATTTCAATAGGTGCTTCCCACACTTTCTATGATACTCTGTCTTTGTCTCAACAAAGGACAGATGCACTCTAGTTCTGGTCTGTGTTTCTTGCCTAGGCTAGGAGTACCCCATAAATTCTGTTTCCATGTAAGTAAAGTAAGTCTCCAGAGCAAATCAGGGCATGTGGTAGTATGGGATGTATGAAACTTCATCCAAACATGCAGCCAAGACCTAGCCAGGATGTGCACCTGGGCAAGGTGGCTGGGGAGGCCTCTGAAATTAGAGATGGCCTTGGAGCATGAGGTATTCTGGCTTCTTAATAACCAGATGTTTCTTAAAAAAATAATTATTTCTGTATTCCTGGTTCTGAATTAAAGAAAATGTACTCAGCTGTCAGTTGGCTGATTAAACTAGACTCTTTAACTTCAGATTTTGGCAGTTGGAATATAGTCCCTACCCTTCTTTGTCATCTGAAAAGAGCTGGTTTTGCTTGCTCTAACCTAGTGAGTTGTATTCATTGAAAAGGTCTAGATACTTGCATTAAGTGTCATTAACTTTTGTGGTCAAGCTCATCTGTTTTTTGCTTCTTTTAAACATGGGCAGAAATGGAAATTTCACCTTTTTTAATTTGCTTTACCAGATTGTAAATAAGAATGCTGCTGGGAGCCCTTTTCCCCCTTCATCTAGTTTTTGTTGCTAGACTCCCCTTAAAGGAATGTGGTTTGCAATCATTTTATCTTCAAGGAAGAAACATACATAGCAGGGATACTACTATGTATATTACGTTTCTCAATGAGTGATTCAGAATAGTCTTGTATAACAATAGTAAATATTAGTGAATGCTTTGGCTAGTGAACAGGTCATGTTTTTACACACCTTAAACATGAAATGTATGTTATCGTTTTCTGTCAACTGTAGGTTTACTAGTTAATGTTGATTCTTAGTTTCTCCCAAGGTCACACGTGCAGAGAAGAACCACACATATAGCTGGTGCATTACTGATTTTATTTACCCTTATTTTCATTAAAACTGCTTAATGAAGGAGTGTACAGACCTGTGTAAACGTTCTTCCAAGTACCAGAAATATTTATCATTTATTTATGATTCAAATATATTATTCATCCTAGAATGATCGATACTGATGTTTTCAGGAATTTTATTAAAGAGTTTGTTTTCTTTAATTTTAACAGAATGTTTTAACACTAATTGGTTCAGACTTTGCCGAATCACTACCCAGAGGTAAAAAGTATGGGCACAGCCTATAGTTGGAGTAATTCTTTGTCTCATTGTTAATGAGGATAAATTGGACTAAAAGTTGGTATATTTATTAGCATCAACAACTCTAGCATATTTGTGTGATTTGTGTGGCTTTTTTTTTTTTAAGAAAGAGGAGGAAATATTTACTATGCCCATCTACACAGTTTATTCTGAGGCCTTTCACATCAGTTGTCAATTAAGGGTGGCCTTTAATTTTTCCTGGTGATCGGTTCATTTAAGATTAAAAAAAAGGTTAGTCTGGCTTCTCTGAGTTGTTTTTTTGTCCAGAAATGGTCAGAAGAAAACCATGTCTACACTGTTTCCCAGAGTGATTGAGACTTGATGGCTGGAGAGTGGTAGGGTTATTTATTTGCCAAACCAGTGAGCTACCAAACTACCAAATCAGGACAACCACCTGCTTGATCTCAGACTTTGCAATATTATAACCCTGTTCTTTTCAGACCATTTGGAACTGGGGGTCATGCTTCTCGCTTTTTTTTCTTGCATAGTGCATTTTAAGCATAAAGGGCAGAAGGAAAAGCATTTGAAGGTCACAAGGTGTTGGTTTATGATATAACTCCTTGACTGTAGAAAGTCTGGGGCTTTTCTTTCTCTCACAGGGAAGGTTTGCAACTGTGCAGGTTTAAAATAAAGGAAGAAAAACAAAATACTAGGGAACACACTGAAGATTTTTCAAATGTTTGTTCACATGCAGACTAGTGATACACATGTGTTCTCTGTGGTCATAACTGTAATTATCTTAATATCAGTGTTCTTCGGTTTCAGGCCCCTGCTCTAGCTGTTATTTCATCACCAACATCCAAAGCCTTAATGTTAGTGCATCATACTGTGGTTTTATGTAGCTGATTGTGGCTGCAAAGTGGAAGTTAGAGAAAAATCATTGGAGTAAAAGCTGATTAATTTTGCACTTGGCTATCTGTTTATTGTAGGTTACAAGTTAATGTAGAACCTGTTTGTCTGGTTTTATTTCTGGTCCGGCTTCTTTCTCAATTTCTTGTTGTCCAAGCTCTTACTCTTTTGATTTAGCAAAAATCGCCATGTTTCAAATACTGCCTTTTGTGTAAGGTAATTATATCTCTGTTTGATGGACGTAGCAGATTACTATCTTGCTGAGGTGAGAGGCATATCGTTTAACAAATTTTCTTGTTGTTTGGGCATTTTTTGTTAACTTAAAGGAAGGCTGTTTAAAACTTTATCTGAAAGTCAGTTTTCAATTGGGAAAAAACTTGATCTGCCTAGCTCTGATGTGAGTTACATTTCTGTTGATAACCACCGCCTTTTCCAGGCCTTAGAGAAACAGCTGTACTGCTTTCATTTTCCCAAGGTAAAGGAGAGGAAGGTGGGATAAGCTTATGGCTTTTTCCTCTCTCCCCTCCTGCATTTCACCCTTCTTCCCCTCACCACTGGTATCTCTCCACCTGAGGAATTAACTTTAAAATCCAGGCCTCTTCTGATAAGGCCTGGTTTAGCAACTTTTATGCCAAGGCACCACGCTGATAGTGGTCTGACAGCACCTCTAAATGTTCTGCTATTGGTGGTAGGTATCACATGTTGGATGTCTGAATCGATGCCAAACCCATGGGCTCCGATAGTTGCCCACTTGATACTGCTGCTCATGAGAGGGCAGTATGCTTCAGTACTAGATTTTGTGGTGGCTGCTTTTTGAGTCATTGGTTTTGTCAGTTCTTGCAACACTACCAGTTAGGAATGAGGACTTTCCTAGATTTTTCTCACTCAGTGCTTTTGTTAGAAGTGGAACAATCCTGTTTGGAGGAGAATGGTAGAGGTTTACTTCATATACTAATATGAAGTAGTCCAAGTTTGATCCCTAGAGCAATCCAGAGTTTCTGTATGGGAAATAGAGAGCACATATATCTGCAGCTCTTATGCTGGTGGTCCCAGAGTAGGTCTGAGCTCTCTAACCCTAAGAACAGCTCAGTATGTGATATGGGCGCATTTGAGCTTGTTCTGCGTAAGCCGGTTTGGGCCTACAAGTGGCAGTTTGCCCTTTTGGCATGGCTTACTGGCATGACTTCCTAGCACGGGTGCAGTAGCTCAGAAGAGCAGCAGTGCTGTGTCCAGAACAAACCTGGAAGTCCACACACTGTTATACTTGCTAGTTGGGGATTCCAGCTGTGTCAGATGTACATGATCCAAAATGTACCTTCCACATAGCTTCCTGTCCAGTTTTCTTGTAGCCCTCTTTTAGTATTACACCAGAAACTTGGCGGTTTGGTACTCTTTCTGCTCAGTAGAGTTTATAATGACTTTGCAGCAGATACCTGTGGGGCAATTTAAGTTACTGGAGAAACTCCACTAGTCCTTGTCATGCATTTATGCTGCAGTTTTGTCTTCACACAGAAAAACTGTTCTGGCCAACTCCATTATGTCCGATACCTACATAATGTTCTAGTGCCCTTCCCAGTGAATGGCAAAGATTTGGAAACCCAGTAAGGGTAGAACAGAAGCAGTCTGAGGATTATCTGCTGCTTTTTATGCTTCTGTGTTAACTAAATACAGGAAGGTGGAGATGAGCAGAAACCAACAAGTTCCCTCTGTAAGATTGGAAAGCTGTGCTTATCAAATGTTTGATTATCATGTTATAGCTGTTACAGCCAGATCCTGAGGTGGCTTGTTTTGTTTTAATTTCCAAAAAAGTAAAAAGAAAAAATAAAGTAAAATAAATGTGTCTTTTTCAGAAAGAGGTCTTGCTTGATTGTTTTGCATCATCAGTTATTAGGAATTTGTGGTCAAGTATGGTTACTGAACTTGTCATAAAATGTGCAGCTAAACTACCACATGAGTCAGGATCTGTAGTTGTAGGGTAAAATGAACTTGATTACTTTTTTAATAGGCTGTTCTTAAGGTATCAGATCCTGACTTCAGGTGAGTGATAACACAGGCAGTCTGGCTGATGTTGTCAGAATCCCAAAGGAGTAGGAGTAACCCTAAAAATCTCATCTGGGTGATCCCTTCAGGAACAAGAGAAATAACTTCTTATCCTTTTTGGAAAGGTTCCTGAGCTACTGTTTTGCGTTAGCCATTAGTAAAGGATTATGTTTAGCTACGCCTTAAACTTGTTTGTGCTAAGCAGATCACAATGTGCAGCAGTAATTGCTACTTTGGAACTTCAAATTGTTTATTCTTAACGCCTCATTGGAAAAGTATCTTAAAGAGCTACTTGTAGGTTAAGAAGCACCAAAAAGCATACAGCGTCAAGAGTATGCTGGTTTGGGGTGAGATTAGAAGCTATGACTGTTCTCAGAGTGGCTACAAAATTAATTACAGAAAGCTTAAGTATTTGTTGAAGGCTCTCCATACCAGACTTCCTGTTCTTGTATGTAAAAGTGGCTGAATTAAGTACACTTTCTGCGTAAATCTGTCGTCTCAACATGTAATATGTAAATACATTATTTTTTTTCCTTCTTCATAAACACATTGGTGGAAGAACCCAAATTAAATATGAAATAATATCTTGAAGTGATGACAAAAACCACTATAAGAATAGCTCTACTAAGTTGGATCAAGGAGCCATTTGATTCAGCTCAGCACCTCACCTCGGGGGTGAGGTTCAGCAGAGGATGCATCATGGAGAGTGTAGACATGGTAAATCATGGAGTGATGCTCTTTTTGAATACATTCAGCCTCCAGCAGTTTGTGACTCAGAGGTTTCTAGAGCTGGTGACTTTGTATTTAATAGCTGTAGATGGCTAAATTCATGGAAGACAACCTCAGAGCCACAGAGCAGCTCTTTTTCCTTTTCAATTTGCCACCTACTTGTTTCATTTGAGTTTCTCATAATACTAGAAGTAGGGATCATGGACAAACTTCTATATTACTGATAGTTTTATAGATTTCTCACAAACCTGTGCAATTTTTAATTTCAGCTTGAAGAGTCCTCATGCATTGTTCTACATACAGGAGCCATTCCAGAATGTTATTTCTTGTTACCATCGTTTATCTGAACTGTGATGACCTTTGGGTTCTGCTGTGTCTTTCTGAGAATGAGACCAGAACTATACATGACATTCAAGATACAGATGTCTTGTGGATACATACAGTGGCATGTTAATGATTTTCTATATTATTCTCAATTTCATTCTTTTTTCATCGTAAATACGTAGCATTTGATTGATTCGTGACTGCTTCTGAACACTGAGCCAGTTTTCTGTGGAAAAGAGCTGACCAGATGTAATGTAACTCAAATTCAAAGAATGTCAGCAACTGTTGCTTTGTTTCATACTCATCTTTGGTTTGTGCATTCCAGGACTTCTCTAATTTTAATTGGGTCTTTTGGGCACTATGGTGGACATGACAGATCAAATAAAGTGGTGAGCAGGCCATCTTTGGGAAGGACTAGCTTCCCTTTACATCTCAACAACAGACTGTGTACCATAACACAGTTGAGAGGCTAATGACACATTTTTAGTTTAATTGTTTTTTATGTTGACCAGACTTATTCTCAGTCGTTGCACTGATAGTGTCATGAATTAAATGAATACTGTCATCTTGGCATCTCCTCTTCACATTTTATTGACCATTACCGGTTGGTGTGGAAAGAAATTTGCTTGTTCTCACTGCTTTTCTGTCCAAGATATGGTGAGACCTTCCTGTTGCTCTGCTCAGTGTTCTGCTTAACCAAAGTAAAGCATCTCTAACTTTTGTATTTAGCTGAGAGTTAGATCTACAGTTCAGCATTATGTTACTTGGATGGATTTACAGGCAGATTTTTGGGAAACTTTAGTGATCTGTACCAGATGTCATTTCTGGCCCTTAAAGCCCCCTGTTGTCAAGAAAGAAAGATGCTTTGTAGTAACCCTTAGGCAAAGTAGCGAAAGCAAAATATTTTGATCTGTCTTGGAACAGTGCTATCAGCCTCCTTTACAAGTTTCCTTGTTCTGGCATGGATTTCATGTAGAGCGCATGAACTTTAGGACCTCCAAAAGAGGTCTTTGTTCACAGACACAAATTTTATGTTTGTCTATGACCATGTTTTGTTATCCTCCTATTATAAATAAATAGGTCCAACCAGGCTAACATTTATATTTCTGCTTTTTGCAAATACCCGAAGTACCTACAGGAGTTGTTCTCTTGTGCATCTAAAATGGGCAGTAGCTAAAAGTCTAAATTGTTAATAATAAGGAATTAATTCCCTTCTCAGAAAGACAGTCCATAAAAATGCTTTTACTTTGGAAGCTCAGTGCAAGGGGGAAAAGTGGATCTTGCACAGACCATTGTTAAAGAAGCCCTGCTGCACTTGTATGAAGAAGGGAAGTGAATCTGTGGCCTCATAGCAGCAACTAATGCTAGAAAAGCTTGGGTTTGGTTTTTTGTTGTTGTTTTGTTTGTTTTGGTAAATAAATGTCAACTCGAGTGTACGTTGAGGATGCTTGTGAAGAAGTAAAATAACTTGGTATCTTAGTTCTTGTGGAATTAGTACCACTTCGATCATGTGCTTCATGATGTTTTACTGCCACAACTGCCCTATTCATGTGGGGTTGGGGTAATTCTGGTTGGGGTTTCCCAGGTTTTCTGTACATCTTTATTGCTGAAAGTAAGGAATGTTTCAGGAATATGCTTCAGCATTGCCAAATCAAGGTAATTTCTGTCTGTTTAGGTTTTGGGGGTCGTGTTGTGTCCATCGTCCCCCCCCCACTTGCCCCTAGGCTGATTAATCACTGATACTGTTTCTTTCATTTCATCTCTAGAATAGGAGGACCTACCAGGTATGTGTAACAACACAACCTGGATGGAAACCTTTTGTGCCTGCTTTTAGGTATGGGGATTAATTTTAAAGGTCTAATCTCAAAGGCAAAGTAGTACTTGGACTATGTCAAATTATTAGTTAACTAACAGAGCCCCTTTATGCCAAATCAGCATTTGTTCTATTTAAGCCTAGACAGCTTCTTTCAGTAGCGTTCTTGTTGCAAAAAAGCATAGTGATAAGTATCTGCCTTCACCAGAAGACAATGTTCTGTAAATCTAGTTGCCTGTTGGCAGTATTATCTGGGCTTGGTTTTTTCTGTTTTCTACCAAGAATATTAGGTTTCAGAACATCTACCCATGCTATCTTGGATGTTTGTGAGCTACCAAGAAGAGGATATCTGTTAAGAAAATGTTTCAGGAAAACCCTTTCCTACTGAACTCTATAAGGGTGTAGGAGAGTGCTACGGGTAAGGCCCTGATACAGATTCTGATCTTGAAAGTATGTGAAACCGTTGTACATGCAGATAAAATACATATGGATATGGCATTCTGAAAATCTGTAGGTATGCTGAGATGATTTAGCTTTCATTCTGTTATCTTATGTGAAATTCATATGGAAATTATTCAGAAATAACCGTTTCCTGTGCCAAATGGCTCTACAGTTCTGCTTTTCCAGACTTCTGTAGCATCTCATATCCACACTGTCTTCTATACCAGGATACTACATCAAAAGTTTAGACTTTTGAGAGTGGGTAAAGGTTAGAGAAGTTGGATGTAGGCAGAAATCTTTTTCTAATACTCAGTATAAAAGGTTTCATTCATTCTGATCAAACCTTATCTAATTTAAATACCTATTTCTGAAACATGGAACCTTTCAATAATAAGCCAGTAACTTACAATTTAAGAGGTCATCTAAATGTAAATGCAGAAATTCAGTAAAGCAGCTGAAAGAAACTGCTCTACATATTTTTAAGAAAGATCGAGGGTTGGGAAGTGTTCCAGAACTTGCATCTTACTGGATTTATCTGTGAATGATTGAATCTGTTTCTCTTCAACTCTTTACACTGAAAAAAGGGTTGTATCCTAGTTACTAAAATACCATGTTAAGCTTATTTCTAAAATACTTGCTCATATAGTGTTTGTGTAAAGGAAGATTGCTGATTTGTATAGACAGATTTGTTTTTAAATGTAAAAGCATCTTAAAAAAATTTCTCATCAGCTGGAGACTTGCTAATGAGGGAACCAAAGCCAGAAAAAAGAATTGAAATGTAACCAGGAGTTTAGTGGTTGATTTGAAATACAAATTTGAGCTTCTATCATGTTTTAAAATCCATAATCTACATTATGAATCCCTGTCTAAACTTAAATTGATTTTTATTGTCTTCGGCTTGCTTTCCCTCTTGGAGGGGTGGGTCCTGCGTGGTGATATTCAACATGCTGTCCATGAACTGCTTTAGATGAATCTGTGGAAAGAAATGGAGGAAACAAACCTATTGTAACAAAATTTATATTTGCTTTCAAAGAGCCTCAGCCAGCACAGAAAAGAAAAGTTTTTCAGGGGATCTGCGAGTAGTGATTTTCTTCAGCCTTTTTTGTCCTCTTGTTTTATAGAATTAGCATCTAAGCACCGTGAATAAAAATAAATAAATCCTGGTTGTGGCAGGAAGATTCAAACTTAGTGTCTTCTGCAAATGTAATTCTTCACACTGCCAGATTTGACCCCTTTTTAGTAATAGAAGAAAAGAAGTTAGTGGTTAGTAATAGAAGAAAATAAAAGGTAACTTGAAGAAATACATTTAATGTAATTGTTCTCAAAATTGAATTTGGAAGGTTTTAGTTAAATCTCTGGCTTGGTATAAAACAATTAGAAATCTGAAAAACTAACAAACCAACCCTCAGTATAGTTTTTTTTTTTTTTTTTTTTGTTTTAATCTGGACTTTTCATGTCTACTTCCCCCTCAGTCTTTACCTTACTGCACCATATAATGTATGTTTTACAAGGGTGTTGCGGATTTAATTGTGCAGAGGTTGATGCAATGGCTTTTTGAGAACTGTAGTCTTTGGATGCTCTACTGAAGTGTCCCTTTCTGTTTTACTGAAGATAGAACACTTTGCCAACTCATTGCTTTTTTCTTAATGTTTCCTCATCCTTCTCTATTTTGTAGTAATAATCCAGCATTTTCTCTTAATCTTCTTGCAAGGGTCTGGTTTACTCTTTAGTCTTCTGCTTTAAAAATTCTCTGTAGGCAGTGGTTTGCTGAATATGTAATTACACAGCATTCTTCCATTAGACAATAAACAGAATATAACAGGACAGAGTGGAAGAACTTATCTTTTAATCGTGATACACTCAGTTACTTGTGGCTTACTATCTAAGTGTACTCCCCCACATCCCAGAAGGTGGGAGCTATTTGGATAAGCATAGGGCCTCTAAGGACTTGTCCTTCTGGGATAAACAGATTTACTATAACATGTGAATTATAATCTTAAAAAAAATAAAAAGAAAAAGAACACAGCACTAAGGCAGTTACGTTTGTGAGGATACTGTATTTTTATAGACAGAATCATTTAGAATGAGTGCTAGCCATTTCTTCACAGTCTTAAGTTGCCACCCTTTTCATTTGAAGCAATAGTGTATATTGAGGGTTTTGCATAGATTTTAATCAGCTGTAGTTGTAATTTTTGGTTTTGAAGTGATTTGACTTCATGAGATTTTTGTCCTCAATCACAAGTGGGAAGAAGCCGTTTCTCTGTCCTGAGTGATAGGGCGTCACTCATTGGGAAAATAGCTGCATCCCTCTATTCCTTTGCCTGAAGGCTGAGTGGTGATTTGCCTTTTATCAGGTGAAATTCCTGAATTTTTCAGGAAGTAAGAGCTTTGCTAAGAACATAATTGTGATGGTGGTTTTTCAAGGAAGAAACGTTTGGAACAGTTGTCTGATTATGTAGTTTGTTTGTTTGCTTGTTTATAGTGTCCTTAATCATTGATGAATTCAAATGACAGAACAACATTACAAAAATAATCTTTTTTGTTCTGTTGCTCCTTTTTTCTCCAGACAAATCTACCACCTCTCCTGAACCTCAGAAGGGAATAAAGTTTGTTCTGCAACCACTTCCCTAGTTCTCTATTTTTCCTGATGGACAAGAGGAGATGAAACGTTTTTACTTTTATTTTTATTACACAAGTCCATGATAGAAAATAGCAGTATTAGTGGATGAAACACAGCCCAGGTAGATAGCAGGACCAGAAAAATATACGGTTTTGTTCAGCTAGCAATGTTATCTTTTCCATAGTAAAGAAATGTGTCTGTCTGAAGTTTGTGTGTTCTGACTCTGATTCAAAGTACATTTTAATTGCATATATTATGTTTAGGGACCTTGATTATTCTGTTTTAATTTCTTTGTAATGCTAGTAGATTGTTTTTTATTCTGGAGTGCAAGTGGACCTTTAGCAGTCTGTCTTTCTAGCATGGCCTTCTGTTACAGTGCAGTCCAGTGGAAGTTCTTTGATCCAGGATGGAACTGAATTGAAAATGAAAACAGAAAGGGAGATATCAGGTATCTGCAAGTTGTTCAGTATGTACTTCCCCATTATGTTACACAGAGGAGAGCATTTACTGTCTTAGCTTTTCTTAATTGTTCTCTTTTGGGTTTTTTGTCCAATACTAAATTCTGGTGGTGTATTCTTCACCAATTCTCAACATTGTTCTTTATCTAATCCCTTTTTGACAATTTACAGTTAGATGAAGGGTTTTTTAATGATTTCTAAAGCTTTCCAAATTTGTATAGTGAAATAGTAGCTTTATGACGCTTAAGGTAATTTGTAATAATTTTGAGGGGCTATAATTCCTTGCACATGTATGTACACGTGCATATATACACAAAATAGATAATGATAATATTAGTATCTCTACCACAGATCGCTTTAAAGTGATAGTTATCTCAGTCTGACACTACCTAGTAAGCCTTCTAGGTGTTTTCTAAAAAAAAATTACCTTTGTCCCTTGTTTACTAAACACTCGTCATGGTGTTTTCATAACAGAGTCTACAAACAAACCTAAAGCTCTTAGTGCAGTAAAGATGCTGCCCTCAAATGCATTTTTCTTTGGTCATTTTAAGATAGTTTTAAGCTTTGAAATTACCCATCACTCATGGTGTGTTCTTTTCTCGTCATATTCATTAGTCAGACCAGTACTAAATGGAAACTGATTGGATTCTTTTGATCAGGTGTAGGCAAAGTTAATTAAATATCGATGTTTTCTATGGCCAAACCAGTTCTTTGGGCTGGTAGAATGCTGACAGCAGTGTCATAAATTCTTGTCAATCTGCCTGTCACTCATTGCCTATGAAAGTGCTGAGAGAAATGACAAACAAATCTGTGAAATGTTAAGGGAAGAGGAAAGGCATGTTAAATATTATTTTCTTTTTTTGATCCTTTTCAGCCTATTGCAGCTGCTGGCCCAGATGAGTTTTTAAGGATGCTGGTACTCTTCAAGGCAAATTTCTCACAGAAAAAATCAGTTGCAATGAGGGAATAACTCCATTCCACACTCTATGCCCCCCTGGACAAAATAAACTTAAAATCCATCTAGCTGCCTTTCAAAGCAAGTCTTTCATTAGGATACTAATGCAGAAAGTCAGGAATTTCGATGTTTGCCATGCTGAGTAGTGCAGAGCCTGTCAAATGGCCTGCTTATTCAGGGTCAGGACTGGTCTGTGTGGGAGTCATCACCTCCTCACCCAGGCTTTGATTGCCCATTTACGTAACTTCTCTGCAGTCTAGTGTTTGAAGGGGGGAAAAAACAAACACCTGGAATTCCTTCCCAAAGTAGAAAAGAAATATGATCACAAGCTGTTTCCTTCTTCTCTTTAGCGTAACTGGTTTAAAGTTTGGGGCTAAGGTGACTGAGGTGGTAGTTATCTCAGAGGCTGCAGAGCTTGCCTGTAATTAAGGAAGGAGAGGGAGGGGAAATTCTGCTACTAAATGTGTATGTGTTTACTTCTGTCAAAACTGTAGTAAAAAGTATTGGGATGGGGCATGCACAGAGCAGTCCAGACTTATTTAGTAATGACGGCAAGCAAAGACTGTTCTATGTTCCCCTGCAGCACAGAAAGCCTGACAGGCTTTACTTTGTTGACATTTATGGGTAGGAGATCTAATTAGAAATGAGAACAATTTCAAGAAATAAAAAGTCATCAAAAGACACAAACAGTCAAAAAATGAGGGGAAGATATTTTAAAATAGTTCGATTTTGTGTGACCTTCCCTTGCTTTACAGTTGTGCACTAAACCAGTAGTCTCCCATCTTAATTTGCTTGCTTAAGTATCATCACAGAAAGACTTGATCAGCTATTGCAGGAGGAGGTATTCCCCGTCTTCTGGTGCATTCACCCAGACCACCAGAAGTGTGCTTCCAGTCCTGCCTCTCCATCTTCCATGGGTGCACTGTCAGATGCCCTGTTGCCTCCCTACATATTGTTAGGAATCAGAATTTGCCTAAACAACAATTCCTGTTTTCTTCTGGAGGAAAAAAACCTGCAAGCCAAATTACTTTTTTCTGTACTGCTTCGTAACTTGAATGGTGATTTCCTATTCTTAAAAATTGCAGTGTACAAGTGTCTCATAAAGAAGCTCCAGCTCTCATTGCATGAGAACATAGATGCCATCAGGGGACTGGGTGGCAAATTTGTTTAGAAATGGTCATCCCATCCCACCAATAATTAAAAAACCCAACCTGGATACTTAAGTAAAATCTATGCATATGACTGCCTTGCAGTATTTAGCATTTTCTGATGTTTTTAAACAATTTGAATACTTAAGCATTTAATGCTATGCTAGCAGTTTGCAAAAATGTTTTTGAGAGGAAGTATTGAAGAGACTGTTGATGGCCTACAGCTGTTTGTCTCAGAAGTACATGCCAGGAATTTCACCTCACTGTTTACTGTTGAGATACCTATTAAATAGATCAGAGTAATTCCTAGAATGAGAAAATAAAACTAAACCAGTATGATGTGGGAAAGTAAGATGGAAGTGAGCGAGTTCATGGTGATATTTTCTGTAGGTTTTTAAATAACCTCATATGACAGCTCTTAAAAAAATTATGTATATAGAATTCTGTGCTGTATTTTGCCATTCTTTTAAAGTATGCACACTTTATCCTTAGAAGAAAACATAAATACAACAAGCGTTGTATAGATAAACCTTGCAGGTTTTATCAGAGCGTGTCATTTTCAAGTTTTTTATCATGATCCAGTATAGTAAAAGAATTCTGGGCATTTTTAAAATTTGCAAAGTGCTTGTAGATATATTGAAATGCGATATTCACCCCTGTACTGCCACCCCTTTTAGATTATGCTGGAATAAGAAACACTACTAGAGCCTTTTCATTATTCCAGCCAGCTCCTTCTCAGACTGTAGTTGTAAATCTTTGCAGCTTAGTTGCACTTTCTGAAAAATACAGGGACTTATAAATTAAAAATGAGATTCAGAATCCGAGTAACTTTCATATTTCTGAAAAGTTAACTCGCTGAAAAATATTTCCAGCCCACCTATTTAGTTTAAATGCTGAAGTCAGTTTGTGTGTGTTAGGATTAATGTTTTTCCGGATCTGTTCTCGGCATATGTATTTCTTAATTTTTAGCTTTTAAGCATAACTTTTCATGTCATGTTTAACTGCTAGAAGAAGCATTTGATTTTTCACATCTGCTTGGAATCTTTTAGGTCTATTAAAAGTGCTGGACTTGAGGCAAGCTCAGCGGGACGGGTTTTCTTCTGACAGTCTTATAGAATCCTTAGAGAGCCAAAAACCTTGAGATACAGGAACATGGCTCTAGCTGGAGGCACATAAACCAAGTCTGAATTCATCAGAAAAGCTGAATCACTGGATGAGTAACTGTCTCTAACAATCAGATGATATAGCATCATGTGTGTTTACCAGACATAGCTTTAAAAGCTTTGAGGAAAGGAGTTTCTGAGTACATTAAGCTTTATTTTTTTTTATTAGATGTACCTCTATGTTTGAGTTGCAAAAAAATCTCTATGCTGTTGATATAAAATGTTGATATAAAATGTCAGCACGTCAAAGATTTTTGTTGTTTGTGTTTGGAAAATAACACGTTATTAGTTATGGTAGTATTCTCTGGATTTAAAAATCTGTACAAGGTAACCTGATCTATTCTGATTCAACAGAATGCTCCAAATACTTGTTTCTGCATTCTGGATTTCCAATTTCTAAACAGTGTTCTTTCTTTCCTCTTGCCACTTTCCATTAATTAAAACAGAATTTTGCTCCTGCTCTAACATTAAATCCAGTGAAAGCCTGAAGCTCCAGTCTGCCTTCTGTATGTTGAGCTGATGAATGCAAGATGAACAATATAACGTTGCATATAAATTTAGTACTTGCAAAACAGAAAAGCAAATTAAAAAAAAAAATTTTTTTCCACAGGTATCTGTAATGATACACATTCTGTGCTTTCTTACATCCAGAGTTAGTCCTTACCTAGATTAAGGTGTTCATTATTTATATCAAATAGAACAGATGAAGCCAAAAAGACAAAATGTAACTAACTTTGTGAAATGGGTTTAGTTGGTGAATAAATGTCTGTGTTGCTGAACTTTGTTACGATGCAGTAAAAACATGTGTCTATCACAGGGGAGCACAAAACTCCCTTTTAGTTAAATCTATCTTTTGAACTGGAAATAGTTCTGTAATTGTTTTTCAATAGCTAAAATAGCTTTAGAGCACCAGCTGAGCTCTCACAAACTTTTACTGCTAGAACTGGAACAGAAAAAAAATCTTGCAAAAGGGTGTGGGGAAGGGTTCATGTCACAAATTCTCAGTATGTAAAAAGACAGCTGAAAGATGCAGAGTTTGGGTTTTTTAACTGGTTATTTATGCAGTTTCTATTCAGACATAAAGACAGTATTTCCGTCTATTCTAGTTCAGTATTTTTTTATTTTTATCTTTTTAAATCTATGAACACATTTGTGTATGTAGTGCTTAACTTGATTAATAATAATCAATACAGAGGGAGGTTAGCTCTTCCACATCTACACCCACTGCTCAGTTAATGTGTTTGAAATTAAAGTAAGCCTTCCTGATGGTCTCCCAGCAGTTATTTGAAAAGATAAAGGCAAACCACAGCTTACTTGCCAATATTTCGAACTAAAAACAAAAACATAAATGGAACTTGGAATTTTTTTGCTGTGAGAGAACAAAAATTATGACTTGAAGTTTTTATTATACATGAACTATAATTACTGTTTTTTAGCAAACATGATAGCTCTTTATTCTGAACTATTTCCCTCCTTCCATTACCACTCTGTGTTTTTACGTATAATGAGAATGTTAATAAGAACTGTAGTTTTGTTGTTTATTTTTGTGTGCTATTTAGTAATCCTAGTGCTTATCTGAAGAAATATGGTGATAGTTTCGTGGTTTTTTTCTTCTTTTTTTATCTTTTAAGGCTCCTGCTAAGAGAGATCCAACTCAAAGTACCATCAAAGAAGACAAAGTCCATCTGTTGAAGTATAATATAGGAGATCTAGTGTGGTCAAAAGTATCTGGTTTTCCATGGTGGCCATGTATGGTTTCTGCTGATCCTGTTCTCCATTCCTACACTAAACTAAAAGGTATGTCAGTGATACTACAAACATCCAGATTTTTTAAGGTATTCATAACCGTTATTTTGGGAAAATTCTGTTCTTCGTTTTATCTATTCAGTTGTATCAGTAACTGAATCAGCTCCTTGTTGTCAAGAGGAATGTTAAAGTCATGTAAACACTATTCTTTGTCATGTAGCAGACAGAGCTTTTTTTCTCGCTGAACATTCTCCGAAAGATATCAAAATTGTGGTCTGTGAAACTGTGGAGTCTTATTAAAAAGATTATCTGATGGCACTTTCCATTGTTTTTATGGAGATGCTTGGAGAAGTGATATGGGCTAAAAATTTCATTGAAAGCGAATAGGAATTAAATACGGATGATTATGCTTTACTAAAAGCAATCTCTATGTAATTCAGGCAGCTAAATCTTCTGTGATTCATAGAATCAATACTGTTATCTACAGACAACATTAGTTGATTCTAAATGCAAGGACTAGGAATCTGTACAATTTCTGAATCTCATGTGCAGCTTTGTTCTCTATTCTGACAGCTGAAACTTTTGAGACTTACCTATACTGGTTGTAGAATGATAAAGTATGTAGGTTGGAAAGGACCTCTACAAGTCGTATGGTCTCCAAGTTAGAGCAGGTTGCTCAGCGTCTTGTCTAGTCAAATATTTAGTGTCTTCAAGGATGGAGGCTTTACAGCCTTTCAGGGCGACTTGTTCCAGTGACTGGCAGCCATTATGGCAAGAAGACCCTTCCCTTCATCCAGCTGAAATTTCCTTTGTTTCAACCTGTGTCCGTTGCCTTTTGTATTAGCACTGTATGAATCAGATCAATTAGGCACAATTTGCCCTTGGTGAGTCTGTGCTGTCTATTCCCAGACACCTTCTTGTCTTTCATGTGCTTGGATATACCTTTTAGGAGAATTTGCCCCATCATTTTGTAGGCATTGAGAGTAATGTAGTCAGTAGTCAGCCTAGCTTGTAGTTCCCCAGGTTGTTCTTGTTTTTCTTGAAGATAGGTGTGATGTTTGCCTTTTTCCAGTCACTGGGTATCTCCCCTGATGGTTGTGACCTTTCAAAAACTATAAAGATCACCCTTGCAATCACATTGGCCAACACCTTCAGCTCCTTCTGAGTCATCCCTTCTGGTCCCATAATCTCATAGATGTCCAATTTGATTAAGTGCTCCCTGACTTTTTCTTAATATGCTGTGTGTAGTGTCTCAGTCTTGCAGCCGTTACTGCTAGGCTAAGGGACCTGAAGGCTTGGGGGCAGATGTTGCAGTTTAAAAAACAAACAAACAAAACCCTGAGACAGAGAAGGCATAGAGTACCCCAGCCTGTGTCCTTTGTCACTCAGTCTCCTGCTCCAGTGAGCATTCCTTAGCCTTCCTTTTGCTATTGACAGAAAATCTTGCTGCACATTGCATCACTCACTAGTTTTAACTCCATCTGAGCACTGTAAAGTATTTTTTACTATGTTTATGCCAAACTGTACTGAAAGTTTAAAAAACATGAAAACGGCATCCAGAAAACTTGCAGATTAAGGAGAAAAGCAATAAGTTAATAGGAATATCAAACCAAAGTAAGAGCACATAACTTAAGGTTTTGATATTTATGCTTCTAAATACTTTCATATATTTTATTAGATCAGGCGAAAGTATTGGCTTCTGTTGTTATGAACAGAGCAGGGCATTTACTTGTCACTAGAGATTTCAGTAACTTTGAACTACGTATTTCCAAGTCTGGGAAAGCAGTGGTTTTGTTGGTTTGGTTTTGTGTATTTTTCAAGGGTTGCATTGAGAACTTGGAATATACATCTAAAATCTGCATTAGAATTACAGATTCCCAATGTGGAGGGACTGTAAACCTGTAGGATTGGAAATCAGAGTAATCTTGATGCTTCGGAGGTGTGGTCTGAAAAAAAAAATGCAGTTCAGTAGGAGAGTAAGTGTTGGATTTTTACCATGGTAGGTGATCAAGTTGGAAAATGAGTGGAAAGCTGCATTTTCACGGAAAGGAACCTGAGAGCTGTACTAACCCATTGTAGTTTTCTCTGCAGAAGGACCAAAGTCACACTGACATAAGTTAATGGTGCTACTTATAAAAAACATGAAGAAGATTCTTTACTTTTCCAGTGGTAGCATGGCCTCAGCGGGAGCACTTTGTTCATTTCATCCTGTTAGGGCCATCCTCATTTCAAGAAACATGGACCAAACAGAGAAGGTTCTGGGGACAGTATGAACAGAAATCTTGGAGTCTACCTGCATGGGCAGACTGAAGGAACTGGGGCTGTTTAATCTGACAAGGAGGAGCTAAAGGAGAACCCAGTAACTGGCCTTAAATAACTTCAGTTATTTACATGCAAAGAAGAAAAGGCATAAACTCTTCTTGTTCTGGGAAGAAGACAGCTTAGTAGCAATGAATATTTAGACTACACATTAAGAAGAACTTGGGAGGGATAAAGATAGTGAAGCACTGGGATGGATTGCCTTGGAGAAATGGTGTGATCTCATTCATAGGAGGTTTTTAAGAACAAATTGAATGAGGATCTGTAGGATTACAGCTAGACTCAGTGTTGGTAGTAAAGAAAATGGCTTCTTGAGAACCCTTTCAAGCATTCATACAATTGCTAGAATGATTATTATAGACTTCTCAGACAAATGGTTCTTGTAGCAGTCTTTCAGAGGTTTGATCAGGCAGTCCCTGTGATTTTAATCTTTGGATTATTAGGTCTATTATGAGATAGAGCTGGATTTTGAGAGAAATAAAGCTGTTTATGTGTTCATAACTGAATTACTGTGCTCCTCGAAAGGAGCAAGGTTTATGCTTTGTTATCAAGAATCTCTGTGCTAGCTCTTTATAAGAAAATATAGAATGGATCTAGCAAAAACCAGTGTTGTGTCTGAATGCAACCTGTGGACTTCTAACAGAAAGAAGGGCCCAAGTGCTTATAGATGTTAACTTTCATCTCTTTGAAGTTATGTGGATGATGGTCATTTCTGATGTTTGCTCTGGAGTTGGCTTGGGGGTTGCCTTTTCCTTCAGGAGGTTTGACTAAGTCTGGACAGCCATCATAACTGATAAATGCACACTGATGTGCATATTTCCACCTGTACGTATTTTCAGTCTTGTATTATCTTCTACCTACGGTTTACTATTGAGGCACTGTCAAAAGTCTCCTGTTCCAAACAGAAGAGTTCTTTTATCTGGGAGTTGTAGAAATAGTCAGCTAGGTCTCTTTATTTCTCATTTCTAGGATTAGGATCAACAGTGTTTATAAACAATCTGAATTTCTGGATGCTAATAGTTGATTTCATCATTCCAGCTGGTTAGGCTTCAGAAAAGTTTGTAACTTTCAACTTGCAGGATGCATACATGCACGTAAGCAGGCGCATCCTGAGTCAGACTAAAGTTCTACCTCATTCAATATCCTGTCTCTAACTGTGGTCAACCACAGATGCTAGGAGACAGAAAAAGACAAGTAATAGTGGTGGGTCCCCAGAACACTCCCCTAAACCTTCAATAATTATTGGTTCCAGGATTTTGTGAGCCAAAAATTATGTCTTTGTATATAACAATGGTTAATGAATTCCATTATTTTATCCAGGAGTATTGATATGAATTCAGCCCACAGAAGATATCTGAAGATTCACAAATAAGTTCAATGATTCTAGTGGTAGGCACTATTATTTAGACTCCTTAATTAGGCAGTTACAGCTGGCCAGCATTATATTGTAAAAGGAATAGAGTGTCTGTGTGGAACTGGGCTGCTGGCTGCTCAGAGGCAGATCTTTACAGGTGGTTGTAAATGTAGTCTTTGCCATCCCTCTGTCTGCAGCTAGGACGTCCTGGTCAAAATACAAAAACTATCCTTTATTTCATCATAGACAGATTAAGTCATTGGAGCTCAGTAGTCCCTAGTTAAGCAACGTTTTCTTGATGAGGACAAAACAGTCTCAGTCAGGAGCAATTCTCTGGCACAGTAATTATTTTGTCTGTGCAGCAGACAAATTTTATTTGATGGTGTGGCACAGGAAAGGGTCTTGGGACTGTAGGCATCACACATCCAATCCAGTAGTCTAATACATGTTCCAGTGTGATGCCTACAGTCCCAAGACCCTTCCCTATGCCATTCCTCTAGATTCTCATATCTGATCTCAAATGAGTCACTATTGTTCTTGTAGCTGTCATGTATGTTTTATATATATATGTATGTATGTAATGGTTAATAAATATATATATATATGTAATGGCTAATAAAACTTATGCGCATACCATTAATTGGGTTGATTTCATATTACCATTCCAGGTACCATATCTTGAGACAAGATCAAGCCCCTTTAAAAATAACTATTGGCTGAGTAATTACAAAAAGAAAGTTCTTTCTAAGTCTAGAAACCCCAGTAATAATAGTGCATGAAGCAATCAGCTAGACATATTTGCTGATTAAGGTAGAAGACCTGCAGTGTATGAATAACCTAGCAAAATCTAGACCTAGTTTGAAAACATCTGTAATGGAGAACTGTGACTGTTATTTGTTCTTACTGCGTAGGCATCGTTACCCGATTTCCTCCTAGACTACATGTTAGACATACTAATGTGGTGACACCTTGAAAAACCATAGATACTATAGGGGGGGTAACAGATCCTTTTCTAGCAGGATTGAATTTACAAACACAGAAGTGTAGGCCATCACAGTTAAAACCTTTTCTATTTTTAAAGACCCTGATTTGAACACTTGGACAACAAATCTACGAGTTTTAATGAAGGAGATGCTAGAGGATGTTTTAAGTCTGATTCTCTTGCCTCTACCTTTTAGAAGTTTGTTGTTAATTGTGAACTTTTTGGTGAATTTTGAAGGTGATGTCTTCCCCCTTTACTGTAGAATAGCTGAGATCTTTAGAAGGGGAAGGATGTATGCCTATATCTTAATACAGTGAGACAGTATTCCTCTGTACAGTCTTAAAAGAATGAGTGTTTCTTGTCTACGTTTCAGAATTGTCCTCTTATCTTCCTGCTCTCCCTTCCACCACCCAAATCCTTTTCATTTCTTGCTTTCATTCCATAAAAGCTTGGTTAAGATGCAGTTGTGATTGCAGATGTTAAAACTAGCTGAAGTATGTGTTTCTGTTCAAGAATATTAAAAGATAAAGTTTAGGCAAATCAGAGATGAGGCTGAGAGCACAGGCTATCGAAGTTTTGGAAACTTTTTCAAATGTAGCATTTTCAGAAACATCTAGGCCTACATGTAAGTGAATATACATGGAAAGCACTGATTGTAACCTTAAGTTACTTTAGCAAAGCATATTCTAGTTTGGAATTAAACTATTGGGCTTTTGTGTCAAACTTCACAGATTATAGCGCAGAGACTTATGAGCCAGTTAAGTGGTTTTTCGAAAGGTTAACCAGTTGTATTGTGCTTTTGTCATGGCAGTTATAGAAGCTTACAAAAGACTTCAAGTCTGAAAGTGTAGAGAACAACCTAAGTTTTATCTTAAATACATTTGGTTTTAATTTTCAGGACAGAAAAAGAGTTTTCGTCAATATCATGTTCAGTTTTTTGGAGATGCCCCAGAGCGAGCCTGGATATTTGAGAAGAGCCTTGTGCCCTTCAAAGAAAAAGACCAGTTTGAACAATTATGCCAGGAAAGTGCAAAACAAGCCCTCACTAAAGCAGAGAAAATAAAGGTAAGAGGCTACCAAGTCAGACAAGATGTGCAGCTTTTTATTTTACTGTTACAGGTATGTACAGATATAAATAGATATTCTAGAAAGCTTTAAAGACAGCTTGTTTTACAGATGCTTGTAGTCTTAGATTTTACTTACAGATGCAAAGAATGGGATGATTTACCACTGTTTGTTACTTATTAAAAATCAGTTCTGCTTTGTCATTGATTCATCCACAGTATCAGTATGATCAAATACAATTCCATATGAATGTCTGAAATATAATTATGCATTACACTTAGTCTCTTGGAATTGTTTCGTGTTAATGTTGGCATTTTGAAATCGAAAGTGGGCAAATTTCTTACACTGTCATCTTATCTTGCAGATGTTAAAGCCTGTTTCAGGGAAGCTGCGGCCACAGTGGGAGATGGGTGTTAAGCAAGCAAGTGAAGCAGTAGGCATGACAGTGGAAGAACGGAAGGCCAAGTACACCTTCATCTATGTTAGGGACAGACCTCATCTTAATCCTCGAGTGGCAAAGGAAGTTGGCATTGCTGTGGAACCGTTAGAGGAGATAGATGAGTCATCCTACTCAAACGAAGAAACCACTCAAAATCTGAAATCAATGAAGGAGTCTGGCATTCCTAACAAGAGGAGGAGAAGGACATCAAAATTGTCTGCCACTGATGATACGCAAGAAAGCAGTCAGTTGGGGACTAAGAATACTACTCCTCAAAAGTCATCTGAACAGGCAGAATCCAAAAGAGGGATAGGCTCCCCTCTCAATAGAAAGAAAACTCCAGCATCTACTCCACGAAGCAGAAAGGGCGATGCAGTATCTCAGTTTTTGGTCTTTTGTCAGAAGCACAGAGATGAGGTTAGTCTCTTTTAGATGTTACTGTTGATTGCCTCTTCTCATTTCTATACTTAAAGAAACTTCTTTACTTTAGTTGACAAAAACTAGTTGTTACTGTAGAATCCATAATATTCTGGGCTTGACAAAGTATGCCTGCATCACATCTTTGTCTAGACAGGAACAGAGAAAAAGGGAATGTAGATGAGCAGTATAAACAAGATAGCAATAATGTCATTGTACTTTCAGCATAAGTTGTGTTACTGTCTTCCTACATAATCTAATAGTCCTTTGTAATAGCCATAACTTTTTTTAATGTATGTAAAACATAGTAGATATGCATACGTATGCTCAGGGAAAAATGACAAAGGATATGCTGTTTATGGCAATCTACTTGTAGTTAGCTTGTACGTTCTTTCTGAAGATGTGGCTCAATTCCTTAGGTGTGTTCCTTTGTCTTTGAACTCCTCAAAACTCCATTTACCTAGCTAGAATCTTTTGCTGAGCTTCAAAAGAGCCTAGTTACCAACCAAGCTTGTGAAAATCACTGTCAGTGTGCAATCTGCTGGGACAGAAACTAGGTACTCTTGAGAGGATTACACTTCGAGACAAAGTAGAATAAATAAATACCTTAATATCAACATTTCTTAGGAAGACTGCTAGAAGTATAAAAGCAGTACTGCTGTTATAGCTCATTACTTTAAAATCATGACCATCATTTTTCCTCCTTACAACCCTCTGCTCCATTTGCAGTACAATTCCATGCACTGAAAGAATCATAGAATCATTTAGATTGGAAAAGACCTTTAAAATCTTCAAGTTGAACCATCAACCCAACACCACCATGCCCACTAAACTATGTCCTGAAGTGCTACGTCTATGTGTTTTTTGAACACCTCCAGGGATGGTGACTCCACCACTTCCCTGGGCAGCCTATTCCAGTGCCTGACAACCCTTTCAGTAAAGAAATTTTTCTCTAATATCCAGTCTGAACCTCCCGTGGCGCAACTTGAGGCCATCTCCTCTCATCCTATAGAAATGAGTCTTCATGTTTTCTTGTAGTTTTACTATTCCATAATACCCATAGAAGGACCAGAAAGCTAGTGGTGACTTTGTCACACTGTTTAGCCACTGAATGGTTGACTTTGTTATAGGATATTTGTGTTAGAAAACATTAATACATATGAACTTTATAAAGAAAAATTGAAAAACAGATTCTGTTGTACAGAAGTTAATTAGTTGTGGTTCAACTTGGGACCTTTTTAGATCATTGCAACTTAAGCTAATATCAAGAAGGAAAAGGAACACAGCATTACGTATACCTTTGGTTAAACTGAGAAAAGCATTGGCAATTCAGTTTGCTGGCTCCAGAAAGGAAAGGGTTTCGTAGCCAGACTATTAAATATAGATTTTGACATATTCATTTATGAAAAGCTGTATGGATAAATCATGTGTCTCATGTTAGAGAGACCTGAGTTGTATTTCTAGGTCTTCTATAAGTAACCTTGTGTCTTGTATAGTGGCAAGGGGGAATTTCCTTGGCCTTTAACATAGGTAGCAAGAAGTCTTGTGCAATATTGAGGGACATGAAATTATTTCTCTGGAAGAAATGAGATTATTATGACTGGTGTTATGGACTCTTAGCCAAACATATCTTACCACAGAAGAGACATGCTGAGTCTCTGATGTTATATTTCTATTTTCTATGCCAGTTATCAAGCTTCCTTTCATACTGTAGTTATACTGTAATTCTCAAATTAATAGATGGAAAATATGAAGACCATTACAATATTTGACTCTGAGGAATTGCTTTGTCTTCGGAGTCATTTTGGGAAACTGAAAAACTTGCATAAACTTGAAAATCACACTGCTGCTAGCAGCTAATGTTGCACAGAGTTCTAAGTAGAAGGAAGTAAGTTTCAAAATATTGCATATATTTAGAGAGAGGACATCCTACCATTTCTGCCTAGGATACCTTTTAATAAGATCATGAAAACCCAAATCCACCTGGCTGTGTGATTGTCGTGGTGTCGTGTCAGTGATCCATTCTAATAGGTACAGAAGCACTTCTGTGTGTAGAACAGAACTAGGTTACGAAAACTGCAGATAACAGTCCATCTAACTGATCAGGACAGTAGAACCTGTCTTTCCTTTCTCTTGATTTGAAGTTAATTGGCAAAGTGGGGAAATACCATTTCAGATATTCATGCTTCTTGCTCAGAACCTAAGTTACCTGAGTTTAGTTACCACTTCCAGCCTGTCATGTCACTTTTAAAATGGCAGTTTTATGTCTTTGGTGGAAGGTGGGAGATTGTATCCAAAAGAGTATTCGGAGTTTCCCCTTCTGTTAGGCTTATCTGGTTCAACTTGCATGGTTTGCTTTTGGTTTGTTGCTGTTACAGATATTCTGATGCTTTAGAAGGAGTGATAATGTTGGCTAAAAAACAGACGTGTTTTTGAGCTACTTGGTTTGGTTGCATCTGAGAGTTTAGTGTATGGCTACTTTAGTATTTGCATGTAGAAACTTAGAATAAAGGAGTACTATGGATCCAGAAGAGGATCTCTGGTCCCCAGACTTGGGAAGGGATAGAAGTGAATGGAAAGGAATGACCGAAGAGTTCTCTTCTGGGGCCTCTAATAATCATGAGCTCTCCTAAAAGTAGAGCCGTTTCTGCTGTGTCTTGCTTGGAGTCCAGCTTTGTACAGTAGTAGGATTCATATCTTGGTTTGGTTTTATTAATTACTACTTTTTGTCTTTTTCTGGGCATAGGAGCATGAGGAATAGTTAAATTTTTAGAAATGAATCATGGCTGCTGGAAGACTGGGTGAACTGCTGGAAAATGTTTTTAATGATTTAAGAGGCATGCTTCCCTGAGGGAGGTGTTGAAAGCTTGGACCACTTTCATGGTTGTAGAGACACATTAAGTATTTTGTGCTGTTACCAAAGGAGTAAAGATATTGTGGTTGGATGCCAGGTGCCCACCAAAGCCGCTCTATCACTCCCCCTCCTCAGCTGGACAGGGGGGAGAAAATATAACAAAAGGCTCGTGGGTCAAGATAAGGACAGTTTAATAAAGTGATAGCAAAGGTTGCGCGCGCGAAAGCAAAGAAAAAACAAATGATGTTATTCTCTACTTCCCATCAGCAGGTGATGTCTAGCCGCTTCTCGGGAAGCAGGGCTTCAGTACGCGTAGTGGTTGCTCTGGAAGACAAAATGCCCCCCTTCCATCTCCCTTTACTTAGCTTTTATATCTGAGCTGACGTCATATGGTATGGAATATCTGTTTGGTTGGTTTAGGTCAGCTGCCCTGGTTATGTCCCCTCCCAAGATCTTCCCCTGCCCCAGCCTGCCATTGAGGGGGGGCAAAAATGTTGGAGAGACAGCCTTGATGCTGTGCCAGCACTGCTCAGCAGTAGCCAAAACACTGGTGTGCTATCAACACCTTTCTAGCTACTGATGCAGAGCACAGTGCTATGAGGGCTGCTATGGGGAGTATTAACTCCATCTCAGCCAGACCCAATACAGATATATTTTGTACTATTGGCATTCTTACGCGCTTCCTCTGTGAAACATAACCATAGTAATCATTAGAAGGGAGTGTCTGACTTGAGGTAAAGGTATCATTCAATGAGAGGCAGACAGCTATACTGCTAATACTAATGCAACGATTTGGGCCTTGAGTCTGTTTTGAGGTAAACCAAGAAATAATTTCACTAGTAGGGTTTACAATTGAAGATTTCTGCATGCATAAGTTGTTGAACATCAAAACAAATAAGAGTGAAGGTAATATACTTTGCTTGGATGAGCTAGGACATGCCTGGTCTAATTACCATGTTTTCTACACCTATAGTGATATTTATTCCCACATCCAAGAAAAGATCTTCCATGCGTTCTGTAGCATAGTTAGACTTAGAGTTAAGTACCTGGGAGAAGTGCATGATTTTCATGTACATCAAGATACCAATACATCATTTCCAGTATGTATGCCGGGATTGAGTATTACGGTATGAAGACTTTGGAGAAGACTGCTGGGCATTTTCCTTAGAGGCCTTCTTTGCAAGGATCCTTTAACCATTAAGAACCATGACTGTCTTTTCCTTGTCATTTCACAGTGCTCCTAGTTAGTTGAAATTTGTTTTTATTTGTATTTTGGTGGGACTGGAGATGTTGTTAAACTATCTCATTTGTGTGAGCAAAGCTAGTTATTTCTTAGAGAACTAAATAACTCTGTGCCCTAGTTTGGCACAATGAACTATATACACTTAGTGGCAATGGTCAAAATTTGTGCTAATTTCTTTTCCTAAAGAAGTGAGATAACTCTCAATAAGTTTTTTGACATTGTGGGATTTTAATCAAGCTTTGAGTAGAGGCCTCCAAAGGTAGCTGTATTCTCCAAGCTTTATGCAGATGAGTTACGCCAGACAGAAGCAAGAGAACTCTTAGTACTCTACTAGGGGAAAAATTACAGCATGAATTTCCCCAGTAGACACTGAATAATCCTAATGGAAGGAAGGTAGTACAACTATTCTAACCCCTGGAGAAGCTTCAGTCACACTTGTACCCTGTTTGACAACAAGAAATGCAATTTTAAGACACTAAGTCCTAAGAAATTAGGTTTAATCATTTCCACTTACCACAGAAAATTTGTATTTCTGTTCTGTTGAATGGTGTTACTGTTGGAACACTTGGCTTTGTTGGCCTAGTTTTTATTTTGCTCCAGAATTTTGGGGTATTGGTTGCATCACTCCAGTAAAAGGATTTTGGAGAACGCTGGGTAATGAGATGAGAGGGCTTGTTTTTAAAGCTACTGTTCCATTTCTGTAGACTGTACAATCTTAGAGCTTTTTGACTTCTATGATTAATTAAATCTGGTTTTCCTTAACTAGAAGTATGAGAATACTGAAGGAGTTTGGGAGGATTTTTTCTTTGTTTTTAATACTGGATTTTCTGTTTGTGTTGAATAAACTTCTAGAAACTCTCTTAAATTCCATGTTGATGGCTATTTGTGTCATGCTCATATTTATTAAGAAAAGATGTACAGCTTTTTGAGTTCCTAATAATTCATATACATAGTATAAAATGATTAATTAATACAGGAAGATGTTGCATCAGGTGCTAGCTTGTGTAAATCTCTCTGCTAAGATAGGTGTGATGAGTTCTGTGTTTAATGAGTTCCCCTATGAATTGATGGATGTCTTTGTAGGTGAGCATATATTCCAATATTGCTTGTCTGTCTTTTGTGGTATAGGTTTAAACTTCATGAAGAAATAATACAAACTTTTTTGAATGACCACAAGACAAGATTTAAATTTACTCCATTTTTTTGCATGTTAAAAGTGAAATAGATAATTCCAAAATTATTCTTAATACTTCTGAATATGCTAATAGATTATTTTTTTGAGAGAGACAGAGACACACACAGAGAGAGAAGAGGTTATTCAAAGAAAAACTGGATACAGAAGGTTTTAATCTAGTTCTGTCTACAGCAGAAATGTTAGATAACTTGTTTGTATCCAGTTTTCCAAAGCAATAGAGGTATGTACACCATTCTTTTCAATGGTCACCTTTTTTAATACAACCCTATTTCTGCATGTATAGGTGGTTGCTGAACATCCAGATGCTTCAAGTGAGGAGATCGAAGAATTGCTCGAATCGCAGTGGAACATGCTTAGTGAAAAACAGAAAGCTCGCTATAACACAAAGTTTGCCATAGTGACCTCTCCCAAATCTGAAGAAGACTCTGGTAAACGTAAAACTGTGCTAGTGTACTCTAACTAAATTTGATATACATAGTGGTGTTAAACTAAGCACATATTTGAGACCTGTAGGGAAAACAGCTTTCACTGTTTTCCAGTTTTAATTCTTGGTGTTTGTGCCAATAGCAAAGGAATGCCAATGGTTACAATAAACGCAACCCATGAAGTCTACATTTCTTGCTCATTGTTCTGAAAAGTTGTTATATGTAAACCTTCTACTGTTTAGAGATTGCCAATTTCTCATTCTTCTTCTGCCCATAAGCAGCTGCCATTGCATCCACTGCCTGTTACGAGTGGATGGTGGGAAGGGAAGACAAAGTGTTACTACTAGTAAAATTTTAGGGGTTTTTTTTAGAATAGTTAGGAAATGGTTTAAAAAGTTTAATCAGTGCTACACCTTTTCTTTATATATACCTAAAGTATATTACCTCATATCATCATCAACTCAGGAAGAAGTATTCCAAACTTTATTCTGAAACTTTCATCCGTTTGGCATTTTATTGTGCTACTCAAAGTTTTTAGGACATTGTACAAGATTGCAAATACTGTTTTTTTTTCTCCTTTTATGTTTTTGTTGCTGTTGTCTAGCGTTTGGGTTTGATAAACAGTCTCAATTATTTTGCGAAATATTTGAGGGGTTTTGGAGTCACCTATTTGAGAAAGGAGGAGGAAGATAGTTTGACATTTGCATGAACTTTATCAAATTTAACGAGCTATCATTTTTCAAATTTAAATAGCTTTACAGCACTGTAAAAAGACTTATTATGAAAGTACTAGAAGCCAACAGGTGCTGCTTTGGGCAATGACAAGAATGAGAGGGAGTGTTTGAAAGTTTGTGAGACTTGGAAAAACTTGTATAAAAATGGCAGTCAGTTTTGTTAACTATCTGTGTGTGTGTGAAATAACATCATTTTGTGGAAAATTGAAAAGTTTTTAACTTTAAATTTTAAGTGTCAAATATTTGGATATCAGTTTAAAAAAAAAACACATTCTGTATCTCTCAAGGTTCATCATTGAAGAATATTGGAGAGGCCAAACGTAAAGTGTTTCAAGACTCACCTAAAAGGAGATCAAGATCCAGAAGTAATTGAAATTTGTGTTGTGTGCAAATAGTTCATCATTATAAGTAGCTATTGAGTGTATTTTTTTATGTAATCGCCCACGTATCATAATCTCTTTATTTTATCTCAGATGTTGTCTTCCTTGACGTTAGAATTTTAATGGATCCCAAATTAAATATCTAAACACTGTAGTGCTGAATTTTGTTCACCTTCCTCAGTGTCATATTGCAAGAAATGTAATTGAAATTGTACCTGTACCAGGTGTTTCTAGTACATATATTGTGTACATTTATAGTTATCTACAGATGAAAACATGTCAGTTCAATCATTCCCCTACCCAAATCCTCTTATCTTAAACTTGGAAGAATATTGTGGGATTTCTTTTGCTGGCTTTTTTTAAGTAGCAGGTTCTCCTGGAGCCATTTCAGTCTGCTTTGTGGATTCAGAGTCTGATAATAGAATATGTCCTATATTGTTTAGATAAGAACATTAATTTGAAAATTATCCATATTTTCAAGTTACTATTTTTTTTAATATTTACAGCTATTTGTTCCCACTGGAATAGAATGCTTGTAGCTATAGGGCGATTTCAGTTAACATATTTGTGCCCCTGGAGCTTGCAATCTTCATACTAATAATACTCTGTAGCTTCATAAACTAGAGAGTACTGGAGAGTGTAATAATGTTGTTATTTCATCCTGGTGAAACAGACCACTTCCTAAACTTTCATCTATCTTTTTGAAGTAGAGCGAGTGCAAACAATAGCTGAACCTGTGAAAGGGGTGTGTAGGTTAGTCACTGACCTTTTTGTAACTTAGCAGCTGCTTGAACTTTACAGTGAATGATCATCTAAATACATGAATAAGTCTGTTGGTTTAAAATGACCAATGTGATTCTGTTCTTGGGATTTTGGTTCACAAAGGAAGGGGATCTTATGGTCTCCTGTAAAATGTAAGTAAGCTTGTTCGAGAGAGTCTGGAACTGCCATACCAGAAAGAGAGAATTAATCTGTACGGTTGGTGATATCTTATCTTTTCCAGAGGCCCCTTAATAGATGTCACCAGTATCTTCATCTGTATCATTTGGAAAACTTAAAGGAGACTTAAGGAGGAGACTTAAAAATTCATTTCAGTGATAAGACACTGTTACAAAATGTCAGGAGAGTTTAAAGCTGTATAGATCAATCGTGTAGTCTGACCATATGAAACAAATGTTGAGCAGTAATACTCAGATCTTAAACTAGTGCTTATACAGGTAGTCTCATCTTTCTAAAATAACTTGAGTATGAAGCAGTTGATTTGGATATGTTCTAGAGTTGGTCTTCAGCACCAGAAACCAGACCTTAAGCATTAAGAGGTCGTCAAACTGTGTTAATGTTTAACCATGTTTTAAAAATAATGACTGAAAGAAAAGTAACTTAACTAGATCAGTTCAAAATAATTTGAAAGTGGGTTTTAGATTATTTTTCATGTAAGTTTCCCCCATCCCCCATCCCAAGGTAACTTACATGGAAATAAAAGAAACCAAAAAAAGAGGACAAAGGAACCTACAGAAGATTTTGAAGTTCAGGAAGCACCTAGGAAAAGACTCAGGATGGATAAACAGAATAATCGGAAGGTAATTATGTCGTTGGTTTGTTTGGGTTGATTTATAGCAGCACCAATCACATTGCTGTAGTTAAGTTTGTCAGCATTTCCGTTTTCAGGATTAAAAAAGTAATGTCTGTATATCAAACCAAACTGTTGTAAATATTCAGAGATACATGTGACCTTATTGCTGTGGGGGTTTTTTTCCCTTCGGTTTTGAGGATGGAAGTATGACAAGTTGCACTTGCTACTTAAATTGTGGTGAAAATGTACGCTGAGAAAATCTGTTTCCCAAAGGAATGTGCAGAGGCATGACCTTTCCATGTTGTTACACTTTGTAGTTCTTTTTCTTTCCTCCTGAATTGGAGTTCATAGATGTATACAATAATGTAAAAAAATACCTTTAGTCAATACTTAATTTAGACAAAAGTGTGGGGAGAGAGGAAAGCAAGTAAAGCAAAACAGAAAAAACTACTTTTCAAGAACTGGAAGCCTATAGGACGTTTTAGAGTGGCATGCTGACCCATTTCTTAAGTTAGGAAACTGCAGTAAATATTGCAGTATATTTATTGCACAAATCACAGACTCCTTTTCAGTTTAGCTTGCTTGTGAGAATGAGGATTTTCCTTACATAGGTCACTAAAACTACGTATATGGTTACAGCCCAAATCTTGCAGGTTCTTAAGCATAGGTTTACTTAGTCGCGCACGTAGACCAGTGAACTTCATGGGTTTTACTTGTGTGGAAAGTTTAGCTCACAAGTGTTTCCAGATATGTTATTATAGTATCATACTGTAGTGTGAGTATCACAGACCTCATCTCAGGAATTTAGTGGTATAGCAATTAAATGGGACAACCTAATATAAGGAAAGGTAGTGGATTTATTTTTTAAATGAATTATGGAGGTCACATTTGTAGATGTCAGTTTGGTAGGCTGGTTATTCTAGTATGTCTTGATACTGTGGATATTCAGACAACTTGTTTAGAGTTCAATATAAAAAATAAATAGAATTTCAGATAGCAGGCTTAACGAGCTTATTAGGAAAGGGCAAAGATAGTTCTTAGAGAAATATTGTTACCTTTGTGGAAAGAAGGGCCAAAACTGGTTTTTGCACTTCTTGCTCTAACGGGTTAGTTGTTGAATATTCGTCTTATAATATAGAAGTTTTTAGACCCTTTAAAAAGTTGTGTAATTGATTTGAATTCACTATAATACACTAGATCCATGGAATAATTAAGTATACTTAATGTAATTAATTCCTGCTATGAAGTCCTTGTTTTGACTGTCCCTAAAGTTGCTGCTTTACTGTCTCACCAGCATTTATACACTACAATTAGCCTACGTTATCACAAGTAGAATGAAAGGTGGTTGCGGTATAGTTCATGCAGAGGAGGTTCTGGTATCTTTGACACTGATGCAGATGTGAATACTAACAGGAAAATAAATAAATGAGATGAATGATTCCCATAAGGTACATACCACTAGTAACGCTGACTTAGTAATGTGCATTTAAAAAGTGGTGTCCTCTATCCGTTTATCAGAACTAGTTACAAGGAATCTGGTGTGTGTAAATATTAGGTAATTGAAACTCTAAATGTATATAGCAATGTTTGTCCTTCTCTTCACAGAAGGGTCAGATATTGTAGAATGGTTGCTTTGTGGTTTCTTTTATGAATTACTTCTTAGTCTTTTTCCTGCCTTCACCAGCCCAGGGTACTTCTAGCTGTATGTGATGCTGCTTAGCAAAGCATTTGATGAACAACAGTGAAAATGTCTATGTAATGATTAAAAAAACCAAACACTAACCATATACCTTCCTTCTGCTATTCCCAGTTTACCTGCAGGCTTTTGTTACGATCATTTTGGATAGGAGGAGCTTTAATGGCTTTCTTTCATGACATTTTATTCCTTGCATGAGTGTTGTGCATTTTCCTCTCCTTTTTGTCCTTAATTCTTATTTACGAAATCTGAATGTTTTTGCACAAAGTAACTTAAGTCACAAGTACCCATATGGAAGTTTTGAAAAACTAATTCATTTATCAGTGCTTTCATGGTATATATAACATGCACATTAACAAAATGGGGGTTCTGTAAAGCATGCTTTAAATTTAAGAGTGAACTATACTGTACATTTTCTTTCATTTTTACACAGAAGTGTAACAGTAGTCTTACAAAACTGGTATTGGGAGCCTCCAGTGGCATTAGTGGTAGGGCATCTTAGTTTATGTAGAAGTCAGTAAAAGCACAGTGTAGCACATCTGTAGTGCAGTAGCCATTCATATTTATTTTTACAAAGGAAACCAGTTCTCTGGCCTTTGAGGTGTTCACCTGCACATCTTTTGTAAAACTGAATGAAGAATATGAAAAAGTATGTAAAACCTTCTGTTCAGTAGAATTGTTCTTATTGGTCAGGTGAGCATTTGTCAGGGTTAAGCATTCTTGGCTGCAATTTTAGTGACTTATTACTTGAATGAATTTGTAACATACAAAAAGAAAAAAAAGTAGTGGCATGTGTAAGGAACAGTGTCTAATTTTGAGAAAGCTTTGACGAAAACTTCCCCAGTTTTCGGTCTAAACTTTTAATGAGAAATTCTCAATCCAGAGCAGATTTATGTGTTGTTTGTGCTCCCTTGAAAATAGTGTTTTTATTTTGGAAATGCTGAAACAATCTTAACCATAGTAATTTAAAAAATGGCACTGCTATAAGTTGTGGAGTTGAAAGCAAGCCTTTCTGAGACTTAAAATTCTGCACAGGGTTTATTCTCAAATTTATATACTAATTCTGCAGTTTACCTTTAATAATTAAAGGTTTTAATTTGACCAGTTTAGACAAAGAATAGTAAGGATAATTTACATGTTTTATGTTCATTTAGAGCTCCCCTTTTTGATATGCTGAGTTTGGGATGGATAAGTGGGATGCTGGAATACTGTGTTCTTTAATTTTTCTCATTTGTTTATGGGTTTGTACCCTGTGCTGTAAATGAGTTTTAAAAATCACTTAAATGCGGCTAGCTTAACTACATTACCATTCAGATATTTGTAAAGACACTTTCTTTTTAATAACATAAATCCAGAAGTAATTGCCAGTTTTATCCAACCACTCATAAATTAGGAGTTTTTTTATTTTTTCATATTTTTTTTTGTGACAGAGGGAGACAAGCAATGACAAAACAGCAAAAACAAACTCTTCTAAGGTCACAGAAACCTCCTCTTCACAAAAGAACCAGTCAGGTAATGTGGTCAGAATAAGTTTTAATGTAACTTTTTCAATTAAATAATTTTAAAATAAACAGGTTGTCTGAGGCAGCCAGCTAAATTTTGCTGACGCAATAACCAGTTACAGCCACTATGCCACAGATGGGGGGGAGCATGCCCTCTTCCTTCACTACCACCATTTTGCAACATTATACTTGACTGAAATTGTGTATTGCTGATTTAGAGCAGCAGTTCACAAGTTCACCATTTGATGGCACCAAATTAAAGCTATTGCCCTGTGATCTTGGCGAGCAGTGATACAAATCCTACTGCTCCAATTTGTCATTGTGCATTAGCCCAATAAAACAAGTGCAGTGACCATCAATGTAATCAGTTACTGTGTGATTTTAGTCCTTTTAAATGATGCTTGATGGGAGGCAGTGTGGACCGTGGGAGGGATTTCTAAATAACCATGGACCAAAATCCGAAAGTCAGACTTGTTAATGATGCTCAAGTTTAAGGTAACTTCTGTAACAGCATGTCTCTTTAGGTATTATAATGATATGCCAAAGACAAGTAAGCTTCAGCAAGTTCTGCGCAATGCAGAAGTGGTGACATAACATAGATAATGTCTGGCACCTGGCTCCTGTATATAACCTTTCTCTTAACAAAGTGTTAGTGGTACTCAGATTGTGATGAGATCACTTAGGCCTTCTAATGTTTATCTGAGGAGATAACTGTTACCTCTGCTTTAAAGAGGTCATAAGTGACAAGATACTTTGATTTTAATAGAAATGAGCCAAAAAACATTGGGAAAACATTTCTTAGCTGTTTGTAGTACGTATTGGATTTAATAGAAACCTCTTTATTTTTATCCAGAACACATGGTTTCAGAAACTTACTTCGTGTTCTCTCAGCCCTACATAGGTGCCCAGAAGACCTACCTAAATCATTCCTTCCTTTATTTGAAGGAATATTTTAAATGGCTTCAGGGAGATAACGTTTTAAAGTTCCAAACTTCACTTTGTAAACCAAAATTATTTTACAGCAACGAAAAATCTGTCTGATGCATGTAAACCTCTGAAGAAGCGAAATCGGGCTTCAGCAGCAGAATCTTCAACTCTTGCTTTTAGCAAGAGTTCATCTCCTTCAGCTTCCTTAACTGAGAATGAGGTAAAAAAAAAGTGGTGTTTGCACACAGCCATTTAATTACAGAAATTTTCAGGTGTGAATCTTGTTTAAAAAACAAAAATCAAAGGCGAATTCTCTAACGTTGGTGCTCTAGACAAGTTACAGTTTTGGCCTCTGTGAAACCTGTTAATGTGTGCATTGCAAATTCATTTATTGTAATACGAACGTCTGATTTGGGGACGTCGAGATATTATTGTGGTTTTTAATGTATTTACCAACAAAGTTTTAGAATTGTAACCTTCTATTAGAGACAAAGTAAAATGCCAGTGTGTTCTGTATTTTCTTCTACAGACTTTATGTAAGTGTACTACATTAGTTACATTATGTAACTCAATATTGTCATGTTGCCATAGCTTTTATATTGAAGCAAGTTTCCTAATCCTCTGTTTGATCTAGAACTGGACAGTTTTCTGAGCAGAGCCCCTTTAAGCTCAATTAGTTTTCAGGCTGTTTAAGTGCTATTTCTCTGTGATGCAAATAGCTTCATCCCCAGTAGAATTAAACAGGCAGTGAAGGGTGTATCTTTTTGATACTTACTAATCATAGTCTTAGCTCTGCATATTTGGAACTGTAATTCTTCTCAATTGACATACAATAAATGAAATGTATGTACCACAATTGTATTCATACAATCCATTAAACCATTCCCCAAGTCATCTACACTGTTAAAACCAATCAGCCAAAGAGTGGCAGCATGAGGGTGAAGTATGCATGCTGTTTTGCAGGTGGATTCAGAGATGTAGTTGGTAGGATTTAGTAAAATATCCATAGACAAACAGCTTCAAGCAGTTTGTATTACAAAAGCTGTAGAGAAAATACTTGCCTGCTAACAAGGGAGTAGGGCTTCCAGCTATCCTAGAGACTCTTTCATCTCCCCTAACAAACGCATGAGGTGCTTAGACACTATAATGAATGCAGTTAAAATAAATATCTAGACAATGTTCAGTAAATGATTTACCTTTGGTTGGGGAAAAAAGATTGCATGTTAATGACTGTATATCTTACTGTAACTGGAAAAATATTTTAACAAAAAACCCCAACAAATTCTGCCTCCTGTACCCCAATAAAACAAGCAAAGGAAGTCCCACAGGAAATAATGTCCATAGCAGCAGTCAAGTAAAGTAATACTTGTTCTCATTTTGTTCTCTCAATTGAGAGACTCCCATCTATTGGCTTACCAGCTTCTGTTGTTTTGGCTTTACTGCTGGGACTTGCTGTGTAATGGCTGTTTGTGTTTGGGACTGTCTATTCAGCCAGACTAGTGTAAGGAACATACTGTCTTTTGGGCTCTAAATATGCATCTCTAAATGTTGTAATCTCAGGAGAAAGATACTGTGTTTATAAAATGAAATCTCCATAAATCTTTCTTGACAAAAGGCTCATTTTTATAGGATTTTGGGTTGTGACTTAACAGTTCACATGTAAAAAAAGCGTATGTTATATAGGCTGAGATGGAAGTTTCCAAACTTAATTTTAATTTAATTAAAACTTCATTTTACTCAGCTACTGCTAAACAGCAGATGTGAGAAAAATTAACATCATACACTGCTCACAGAACACAGATACACAAACTAGAAAGTTAATTAATTGTTTTCAAGGGTTTAAAAGGCTTTAAAATATCAAATCAATCCCAATCAACATAACAGAAAATACACCCTGTCAAATAACAGAGATTTTGCGGGGCTGGGTGCAGGGGTGGAGTAGATTAGTGGGCTAGATCCTTAGATGGTTTAAAGCTACGCTGACCTGAACTTGTACCAACTAAGGGTTGGACTCAGTTTGTTTCCTATGATATCAGATATATTTTGCCTTTAAATAAAAATGTCAGGCCTGTGTTTCTGAACTTACTACTGATCTATTCTACAAAACAAGGAAAGATATAAATTTTGGATTGTGTGGGTGGCTTTAAAAACTTTTTTCCCTTTTTTATTATTATTTAGCACTTGTCTAAATGGCTAAATATGTGTTTGCCCAGGGAACGTTCATCCAAAGAGAAACCTTCTCCAGAGTGTTAAGGGAAAGAGTTTAAAAAATAAACACAGTCATGCAATGATGAAAGCCTTGCACAGCTAATTGAATAGGATGTAATTCTTCTCAACATTAAATACATTTACTTGATTAACTTTTATATTTCTGTGTTCACTATAATACTTCTAAATGTTGGCTTAGATGCTGTCTTAACAAAGATAGAAAAAGTTCTCCATATTTCACAAGCACATACACCTCCGCAAGCAATATTAAGTGGATTCTGGCCTTTTTTTTTCCCTCTCCTTTCTTTCCATGCCCTGCCCGCCCCCCCCCCCCCCCATTTGTGGACAGCTGGTTCCAGAATGGAACGTGGATATGACTGTTATTTCTCAAAGACTGTTGCTAGCTGCACACCTCTTAAATGTCAGTCCATTGCAACTAAGTTCTAGGAAAGGTGTGTTCAGTAGGAGGGGTGTGCTCAGTTTCTTGTTTGAAAGATGCATCTTACTTGACATTTTTAAAAAAGATTTTGGATGCTTTTTGTTGCTATTTGGGGTATTTTTTTAATGGGGTTTACTTGAAATATAAAATTAGTCGAGGCCAAATTTTCAATTGATAAGTTACTTTGGGTATGTAATTTACAGGGGAAAGAGACGGGGTGGGGGTATGGACTTCTGCCTTAAGAACAAACAAGCGTTTATAGACCTGACATATCAGAGACTAAAAGGTAGGCTTTCACTCCCTTCAAAAAATTGGGCTTTGAAGTTGTTTTAAGATGGATAGAGAGAAGCAGCAAGTTGTTTATACGTGAATAAATAAATTCTATACCTGCATTTAATCTTGAAACAAAATACTTAATTTTACTTCTAGGCACTTGACATCAGTAGTCATATTCTCCAGTACTTCATGTGAAATCTGATTTTGTTTAAAATCAGATTCTTAATGAGCAACTGGTAGGGCCAGATGTGAGAAAGATACTCAACACTTTGGAGTCTGGAAAAGCTCGGAGCAGTTTTTTTACTGCCTGTGTAAGACTAGGTGTAACCATCCAAAAGCTCATTATATTTGTGAGAAGAGATACAAGTGGTCTATTCTTGTTTCTTTTTTTACCTTGGCCCTCCACCCCCAATAATGTAGTAGGTGCCAGTAGAGTGTAACCAGTATTTCTTTAATAAATAAAAAAGGCTTTACATTACCATTACTGCTGGATTATTGGCACACTTTGCGTGTTTGCATGAAACATATCTGCTTTAGCTTTTCTATCAATTTTTGTGAGTTTTGGCTGGCTTCATTAAATTGGATGGATTTGTTGACAGCAGATAAGTGTCATAGTATCCTGCAGAGTCTAGATACTACTTCTGAACTTCGTGAAAGAAACTGTAATTTTTTTTCTAAGAGAGGACAAAATAAAGAACATGTAATACTCTAAATTCTTAGCTAGCCTGTCATTCATCATATCCTCATGAAGTATGAGCTGACCAGCAGATGGCAGTTTAAAGAAGCCTGTGAAAGATTTTGAAGGTGTTGCTTTTATCGTAAGTTCCTTCTATCTTCCCTAGAGGGAATTCTTTCTGTAACATCCAGTGTCAAAACAAGCTCAGTTGCTGGTTATAGCTACAACTTCTTGTGTTTCCAAGGCCTAATAATGCAAGTTATAATAATGCAAGCCTTAAGTTTTGCTCTTTTTCTGCATATTAAACAGTATATTTTTTTCTCATTACCGATTTGAGGCAGATTTGTTTTATCTGCATTTTTCAATGGGTATTAGCATGTATACACAGTGGAGAAAACACATACAATTCTTAAAAGGTAAGGTATTTGATTGAGAAAGCAGTCATGAGACACATACAACATGCAACTAAAAAAGTACATCAGCTCCACTTATCGACCCTGGAGTCTAGTTGTCCTACAGTATACAACCAAAATATTCTAGACACGCTTACTGAAGGTAAAAATAACTGTCTTTGAGATCCTAGGAACAGGAAGGAGGAAAGGAATTCATGTTATTTTAAACAAACTACTGCCCTAAAGAAAAAACAGTTGAAGCTAACCTTGCAGGTTGTTAAACAAAATCAGTGTGCTTCTAGTGTTTTATTCTAGCTTCCTTCGAAGGTAATTTTCTCTTCAAAACAATACTTACGGATAATATAATACATAGTGCCACTTTAAATCCTCTGACTTAGCAGACAGTTGTTTCCTGTGTTTGTTTCTGTATGCCTATAGATTTTTTTTTTTTTTTTCTTTTTTTTCCTGTTTCAAAGCACCAGTAAGCAGTCAGGGGTACATTTTTGTGGAACACTGCAAGTAATTGGACTTGTTTCTTGTTAAATCTCTGCTAAAGCTTCTAACAATTGAAATGACCTGCATTGCCCACCAGATCATACGGTTTTGTTACGATGCTTCTACTTTCACATGGAAGAAAGTTCTAGGCTTGACTCTTGTTCTTTGGCAGCACGTTCTGTGTAGAAAATTAAGTTTCTTATGTAATGATTCTCATCTTGTGTATTACTTAGGCTTCAGAGTGCAGAGAATCTGTTTACTGAATGTTTACATGATGTAGGTTTTTATTCCAGATCCCCTACCAAACTATCATGAGTTTCTGTAGGCAATTTTATAATGTTTTAAAATGTTCTCAGAGTTTAATTAACTTTCCAGGCAAATTCAGAAATGCGTAATAACCTTATCTGAAACGTCTAACTCCTGCTAATAATAAAAATGAAACTTGTCCCAGGCCGTCTTTTTTGCTATTATAGTACTGTGTACACTTGTGGCACCGCATACTTAAAGAATTTATCTAGTCTAGCAGTATGGGCCAAAATATCATTCTTCATTCAGTTCAGGAATTCTTATACTGAAATAAAGGAAATGTTAACTGTAACTCAATTGGCTCTGTCAGTTTTTCTGTCTCCGTGTGGGTGCACGATAGATTGTCTTTTGAATACAGTCTGATCTGTTGTTTGTATGTTGCTTATTGACTTACTCTTACATAAGTTGTGCTTAGATTAAAAAAAAAAACAGCCCTCTAGCCGCTGAGATTTTGTTAATAAGAAAAGAAAAATGCAGTTGGGGTTTGTGGAAAGCCTGAAGAGTTTGCTTATCAGAACGTGCATACTCCAAGGTTTCTAGAGAAAGCTCTTAGCCAGACCAGACCACTTCCTCCTGGATGACGGTGGTGTAGCAATCACTGACTCTGAAGTCATGTCAGGAAGTCTGAGCTTGTAGCAGTGTCCTTAGTTTTAAGCAAAGTGGAACTCAACAGCCGACAGCATTCAGAAGTCATGGAAACATGCTTCTGAAATGCTTCTAAAAAGGTGCAATGTATCTGTTAAAGATAGCAGATGACCTGAGAGAGGATGCCACTTTATCCAGTGAGTGTCTTAAGACAACTGAAAAGGTGGTAGGTCACTCTTTGTGGGCCCTTTCTTTTATGGATCCCACTGATCCTGCTGTGGAGGTGACTTGCCTACCAAACAAAAACGCAGAAGGAAATAATTTTCCGCCATGCTTTGTTTTCATTGTATTTACCGCTAGCTTTAAAATAAGTATACTTAGTGGATTTTGTTTCAATTTGATGTTCTGCAGCTGGGATTATAAAACAAGAGATGCTTGAGTAAAACAAGGGAAAGAGGGAGGGTTAATTTTTTTTGCCCTTTAGTTGTTTTTATAACTGTTTAAGCACAATGCGACAGAAGAACACCGTTGTCTTGAATATGACTAAGACCAAAGCTTGTATTCTTAATGCTTAAGAAGTGCTGTTAAGCAAGCATATATAAGACATGGTTTTATAAGACTGAATGAGTTAATAAAGTGAGTTTTCTGAGGAATAATTTTTTTTTAATGAAGATAGCACTTTGGTAGCCAGAAAAGTCTGAAAAGGTATGCGACTGGTGGAGTAGTAACTGTTGGAGCCCATTCCAGTGTGAGCACCATAGATGCATAAATATAAGCAACTTTTTCACTCAAAATTTCCAAACTCATTTTGAACCTTCAAACACTGGGCAGGGAAAGCTTGTCTGAATTGGATCTAGGAGAGGAGAAGTCCTAGTGAAGCTGATAAGCACAGAAGCGTGAATGTTGTTCACTGCAATTGCTAACACACAGTGAATAGTATTTGAAACTTGCTTCTGCTCCATGAGGCGTGAGTTTTTGCCTTAACAAATACTGATGTTCTAGTCCTTTAGGACATCCTTTAGCCAGGAGGTACTTACAGGGAAGGAAGAAGACACCACCACCCCACCCCCAGGATAACATTGAGCCAGCAAAGATCCCTTTATAGATCATCTTTTAAAAGTGTAGACTTAATCCTAAGCCTAAAACAAAAAGCATGCTTAATGGCCAGGTCAACAGCTGATTGAGTGCCAGTCTTGACAAGGAGAACAGTTGCATTTTATGTTTTTACTGTGGTAACTTCTTCAATTCTTGGGCTGCAGATTGGATGAGTACAGCCATTTATTTTTGGACCTAGAGTTTCTGAACCTCTTTTTTCTTGGAATTACAGTGTAATGGTTTTGCTGGCACTGGTATTTACTATTTGATTTCAGAGCTGTCTGAAAGGAAGTAGAAAATTTTAAATGGAAAAAAAATTTCTTTCCTCAAGTGGGTGAGTGGATGAAGCAAATGTCCACATAATTATTTCACTTCATCCTCACCTGCTTCTTCGAAACACAGCATCATTTGAATTTTTAAATTCCAGGTTATCCTATCTTGTATTGTGCATCAGTATGGATTGAATGCCAACTGAGAATATGTCAGTACCTTTTTTTTTTTTTTTTTTAATAAGTGAAATTTCAACCATCCATATGTGGAACTAACAATACCATTTGCAAAGTTCACCCACGTGGTTCTAGAAATACGCAAGCTGACGGTACGTACCAGCTTGCATCGAATTTTTTTTTTTTTTTTTTTTTTTTTTTAAAGCCAGAGGGAATGAAGAATTGGCTCGCATTTCTGCTGAGGTGTGTGGCTGAGACTGGAATCAGGTACCTGGTTGCAAAAATGCTTAAAAAGCTGCAGACTTGAACTCAACATTTAGATGTACTGAATGATGTGAGAAATGTTTCCCTATGTTAGTGCTTATCCTTTCACCTTTGAATGCTTGAACTGGTGGTGCAGTGAACTATGCAGTTAACTGAAACACAGTGTTACAGCTGAGGAAAATCTTGCAGTAAGAAAAACATCTGAGAAGAGCTTTTGTACACGATGCTTCTGTCAAATCATCTTCCTGCCCCCCACTTAATCTTTTGAGAGCTTCAATCAAAAGACAAAATTAAGAATATATAAACTTACAAAATGCACATAGCTGACTCAATTTAATTCCTTTTAATACTCTAGTGTCTTAAGTCTTATTTTAAATGTATGGAGTTGCACACATTTCCTCCTCTTTTCTTAGACTGCCTAGCAGCCTCCATCAAAAACAAATTCTTACTCAACATAATCATGAGAAGGAAACTCCATTATTCCACAAACAGTCCTTGCATCTGTATGCACATTGTATATCCCTTTTACACAAAACAGGTGGAAGTAGTTTAGGAAGCAGTAAAAAAAAAAGTAAATCTCATCCTTATATTTAGCAAATGAACAATTACCCAGTATTCAGTGGTGGTTGCTGGTGTAATCTGGCTTTATACGTCAAATATTGCAGTATGCAAAGCATCTTCATTCAGTTAAGAATTAATGCTGAAGATTGCTTTTATAAGCGTTCTTACATAGTCTTTCTAAAAATAGGTCAATGTTTGAAAGAATCCGTTAAACGCTCGTTTTTGTTACTGTGAACAGGGAATTTTAGCATATAGTTCAAAAGAAAATTAAAAATACTTTGGGGATATGAAGTCTTGATATGCTGATTCCTGTACCATTGTGGGTCTGAGTAACTATTGCCAAAAAAAAGTTGTAGTAGTATAAGATGCATGATCAAAATACGTTGAGACGAGTAGACCCAATTCGTAAACTAATGACACATTGCCACGATTTGTATCTTTTCACAGGTAAAAATATAATAACGCAAAGAATTTACAGAGATGCCAAAATTTTGTCCCAGTTTGACTCACTAACTGTTTTTCCAATAACAAAGCTACAGAGAACTTGGAAAAATGCAGTCACATGTCCTTACATGTTCCCTTCAAGTTGTATGTGTGCGAGTAGTGAATAATAACTGATACCTGTGGGAAAGGAAAGATTGCCTTGGAAATCTGACCATAAATTTGTCACTTCTGCAAGCAACTGTATTCTAAACCTCATTAATCCCTGAAGTAAATTCTGGCCCAGCCTAAATGAAGAGCAAAGCTCCTCGTGCTTTGGTTTTTAGGCCAGTTTTTTTCCCTTTCACTTGTGTACGCAGATGTGCCGTTTCCAGTAAAAAGAGCTGGATTTTATTTCTGAGATACCACCCGGTTGCTCAGTGCTCAGGCAGTGCGTTGTGAAAGCCTCTACAGGCAAGTACTCGCAAAATAATGTTGACGTTCAATAATTGCAGGAAATGGGAAGGAAAGCCTGACTGATGTGCAAAATGTAAAGTTTGATGGTGCTTGCAATGATACTAACTTCAGCAGAAGAAGGGTATCTTCCGTGCATTGGTAATTGCTAATGAAAAGTGGAAGTGATTATAGAGTTCGGGTACCATTTCGTTGCAGAAACTTGTCACTTGCTATAAATCTGAAGCCTTGCTTTTTTTCCCCTACATTTGCACTCTTAAAAATAGTACTTTGCCTTTATGAGAAATAAGAAATTACTCAAAACGTAAACCAGAATAAAATAGCAAATGGGCAGTCGCTACAAATTGCAAATTAACAGGTTTTGCCACTAATCTAAATGTTGATTACTTTGAACCTTGGCCTGAATATCAGAAGAGTTAATTACATGCAATTTACTTTGCTATGGAGATTATATTACAAAAGGACAAGACAAGCTCTGGCACGATCACAAGGGAAAGATTTATGTCTGTAACTTAAGAATTAAGGAAAAAAAAGCCCCAAGAACCTGTGCTGATTTTTATTGAATGCTGTGATTTGGGCACTTGTATGTGAAGTATTAGACCTTCCGTTACGGAAAGTTGTGTTAAACCACAGAAGCGTTATGTTTAATTTTAGAGGTGCCTGTGTTTCACGTCAGCATGAACTGATTTCTAGCAATCGTCTTGTAAATCATCTTTAGTTAGTGACTGTTAAAAGGTATTTTTATTGCAAAACTCAGCCGTCCCCTTGGTGAATCAGAACCTGTTCGTGCCGCTACAGCTTGCTTGGGGTACAAATAGAGTTTTCCCAACCATCTCGTGCTGTACCTGTCATTAGGTTGCAAGTCCTCTCTGAGAAACGTTAGATGAAGGTTGTCTCCGCCTCTTCTACACGGGCCTGAAGGGATGGACGTTCGTTTTTCTTCCCCGGTATTTCCATCAGCTGTTCTGGGCTAACTTCAGGAGCTGAGGGGTTGAATTCTGGCCCTCTTCACAGAGGGGAGCTTTCCCAAAAGATGGCTGTGTAGAACAGGGGTTATTTGCAAAGGGAGATGGCTGGTAGAGAGTGTTTTGCCTTCTGCAAGATAAAAATAAGAGAAGATTAGGGTCAAACTCCGCATTATCCTGAAGAAAGGCTTCCCTCTCTTATAAGAGGTAGTCTGCTAGCCTCCCCCTTTATTAGCCCCCTGAAATTAGCCAGTGTGAAATCCCAGGTGGTGGCAGAGTGGATGGGAGGCTGTTGGACGGGATGGCTAAACCTTGGTGGTGGTGGTGGTGGCAGGGGTCAGGAGATGCGGTCTGCAGCAGGCAGCAGCCTCCATCAGGCGGTAGAAGCGTATCGCCGAGCTTCCTACAAACGTATTGATTCTTGGGAGTTGCAACAGCCGTCGGCGGGTATCCAGGCTTGTCTGTCTAGCGCAAAACTGGTGGTTAATAGAGCATTTGATTTGTGAAGTGTGCGAGGTTTCTGACAGCCGTAAAGGAGAGATCTTGAAAGATGCTCTCAGTCTGGTAGCCATACGGTTGATGAACTGAAGGTATTTCGTTCACGCTATGTGTGTTGGTATTCATGCTTGAAATCTGGCATTAATCTATAGGTGGGTGTAAATTGCCAAGTTTTGTCTTGAATGGGCTGATAGAATTTGGGTTTTGTGGTTGCATTTGTGATGTAGGGTTTGATTCTTGCCAGCGCTGCTCCTTTTTGGCTCAGTAACCGTTTAATTTGAATGAAGGGCTGGTGCATTAATTCAGAGGCAGTAAAATCTCAGTTCTGTAGGAAAATGGTTGTCAACCTGTGGTTCACAAATGGCTGGGATTTTGTGACCTATATCTAGGGGGTTTCTGAAGAATTGTCATCTGCCAGTAGGGTTACCTTTCCATATAGAGGCCTGCATCCTTCCTTTGAACATTTTACGAGTATATAAACCCAAGAAAAGCTAGGAAACCATTGCTTTGAAACAAACCTTATTCTCTTGTGACTGAATGTATTTGTCACTGGATGCGTTCTGTTTCTCTGCTCTGCCTTCAGAAGTAGTGAGCCGGGGGAAGAAGAGTGCTTTCCTCAAGGGCAAGAATGTATAGTTTTGCTGCTGGAAAGAAGACTATCTTAGCTCTTAAGGCGTGCCGCACAAATGGTTTTTCTCGGGATTTTAGGTGTACTTTTGGTGTGGGGAAAAGATGGGGGACAACCATAGTGTCAAGTTAACATAAGACTGCTTAAGTAGAAAAGAAATTATGATCTAAGACCTTCCTGCTTATTTTTTCTTTTTTTTTCTTTTCTAAACATGACTAATTTTGGCTAGTTGAAACAGGAACATAATGAGGTACAAAAAACGTTAGAGCAGCGTGCTGCTTATACTAATTAATGTTTCTGTGGGAATAGTTTAAACAGAAATAAGCATGTGTGTAAGTCTACTTAAACCATAAGGGAAAATGGTTTTGTGTGTTTGCCAAACTCCCACACTACCTTTCTTTATCTGCCCCTTCCCAGCAAGAACTGGCTGCTCCTGGCCATGCACTCAGGTTGCATTTGCAGTTTACTATTTCACAGCTCCTTCCAGGGGACAGAGATTTCTTGGTACCTGAACAAAGCAATGATTTTACACGCAGTTTCTTTTAATCGCTTCTAAAACAGTTGGGCCGAACCACCAAATCACTCCAGTTGTAGAAATATTCATATGTGAATTGTAGGTACAAATCACTTTGATAGTAGGCATTTGCACAGAGGAAATGCATTTACACCCTTGCAAATAATCTGGAAAAAAAAACCCAAGCAGCCAACAGCTGTCAATCTGATCCAATTTACAAAATATTTTTAGACATGGTCAAGGAAAGCAAATGTTAAATGGAGGAATACAAGTTAGCTGGCAGCAACAATGAGAAGTAATCGCTCAAAACCAGTGTTTCTAAAGGGATTTTGTAAAGACTAATGCTAGGCCTGGTTCAGCTTTACATTTTTCTTTCTGATTTCAAAATAAATCAATTCTAATAACTGTGCACATTACGTGGAGATTGGCTGATAGGGACGTTGCACGTAGCAGTCTCCATTACTTGGTAAGCTGGGCCATTTTTAATGAAATATGTTTTACTGTAGATAAATATGAGATCGTATGTCTGAAAACAGAAAGCAAATTCTTCATATAAAGTGGGGTGTCTGTACCCTGACAAACGGCTATTGGCAAAATGATCTCTTGAGTACTGCGGCAATTTACAGTGACTTTCCGTGCTGTATTGAAAAGACTTAGGGAGATCCTTACACGGCAGAACAGAAGCGGTGAAGAAGAGTACCACATTGGTTTGCTTTGGATATTGTAATTATGAGACTTGTAAAGGGCTATTGCCTCCAGTTCTCATGCCTGATTTTTAAACAACCTTTTTAAAGTACAGATAAGGTTTAGAGAAAACCCACCAAAATTCTCTTGATGCTGGAAAAAGTTCCTTAGGGAGAAAATTAGAGGACATTCTTGCTTACCGGAAAGGATTGTAACGGGCTTAATTGCAGCATGCTTCCACAGGAGGAAAATGTCTGATTCCAGAGGACTTTTAATATAGCTGAAATACCTGGAGAATGCAACATCAACTGTGAGTTGCAGTTAGACAGCTCAAAGGGACATAAGGCAGTATTTTTGATGGTATGTGTGAATAACCATTAGAACAAGCTCAAAGAGAAGTGACAGGTTTCTTTTGCAATTCCGAATTGTGATGCTTTCCTGGAGAATGTACTTAGTGAAACACAACTCACTGAGTACCATCTGGGGGCAACAGTATGAAATTCTGCATCTTCTGGTGTAACGTGAGATAAGATAAATGACGCCATTGTGTATTCCCTCCCTAAATTCTAATGAACTGAAAACTGCCCTGTATTTTCCTTTAAATATGTTACTTGGGTTGGGTTTTTTAAAGTAAATTATGAATCTTTTAAAAAATCCTCCATCTTCCATACATCTAGATCTGTTATATAAGATTTATCCGTAACAGGGCTGTCTTCTGTAGTATTTTGAATTCATTGTTGGCTATAACGTTCCTTAAACATATTCAGAAAGCCACATTTTTCTTTCTTCCTCTCTTCTATATACTGTTCCCACTTTCTTGGAGAATATTTGGGTCAGAGGCTTTCATATGCAGCTTGAAGTTTACCAAATTTCTTTCTAATATTAACTGTTAGTCTCTCATAAAACATGTATTCAAACTTTAATCAAGGGATTTGAGGATATCCCTGTGTGACTGGCTAGGCACTTCTAGCTAACTGTATTACAGAACTGAGTAGAAATAAAATGCCACATTACAAAATTTTGGTGTTTTGGTTTGGCTGCTGTTGAGTTGGTGAGGCTGATTGTTATCTAGTCCTTTTGATGAGACTTCCACAAATGCATACTCTGGTTTTAACCAAGCTTTTTTTAAAGGTGGGCGAAACAAAACCGAAAGAGTGTGCCTAAATCTGCTAGTCTGAATTGCAGTCTGTTTGCTTCCTTCAGTTGCTATTCTGTACAAAATTGACCATACATGACTGCTTTCTCTAACACATATGTTTAATCTTCAGATCTCCGATGGCCAAGGAGATGAGCGGTCAGAGTCTCCCTATGAAAGTGCTGATGAAACTCAGACTGAAGTGTCTATATCATCCAAAAAATCTGAGCGAGGAGCAGGAACAAAAAAAGAATATGTGTGTCAGGTGAGAGATGTTAGCTGGGGCAGCGAGCCATGTTTTCTAAGGTTTCCTAGAAAAGGTCTTTTTAAATATGAAAATGACAGTATTAGGCCAGAAACAGGTTTCTCATGTGTGTCTGAGGTGTCTGTTAGTGATGAGGGTGCCGTGCCAGTAAATGGAATTCTTCATTCCTAATTATTTTTTTCCTTGACCTCCAATAAGTGACTTAGCCTTTCTGCTTGAGTTTCCAGATCTCCAGGACAAGCATAATTTGTACCTCAGAATTAAGTGCATGAGTGTTGCCAGGTAACTAGTTAAATGATTGAGAAGAGCTGCTCGCTTATCTGTTAATAAAGAGCAGGAAGTAAAACCCAGTGGGTTTTGTGCTTCTGCGTGCAGCAGAAATTGCAGGGGTGCATTGGTAGCAGCGTGCGTGTGGCATGCTAACTGAAAGCAAAAAGCTTTCTCAAACTATTCTAGAAGAGTTCTTAGATTATGAAATGATAACACAGTACAAATGGACAGATCAGATTTGTTTCCGTGAGACTGGGTGAGCAGTTTTATTTCCATTTCTTGCACATAGTGATGATGAGGTTATATCTATCTTTAAATGTTGGCTAATCCCTTAAATTCCGCCAGCATTATTGTTTGGTTCGGTTTTAGTTATGCATGTGTCATTGCTAACCACTCAGAAGTATCATTGTGCCACCTAGATTAATTCCCGTTTACCAAGGAAAAGGAAAATAAGGATGCTTTTTAACCCTACTCAGATGCATCAGTGTGCTCAGGGAAAATTTCTTAAAGCTTTTTTCTTTTCCTCTTTTGTGTCAGATTGTATTTACTCAAGAACGGTGGTTCTATGAGTGATATTTCTAGCGGTTTAATGATTCTTATTACCTGTTTCGACAAGCTAGGGCATGTGATGGTGTTTGTAAAATTATCTTGTTAAATTTGATTTCAACAACGGGAAAAGAGATTTTGAGGAGCAATATATGAAAAGGAATAAAGAAAACAGTTTTTTCCACATATGAACTTTTCTTTAACATTCAATGCCTTTGTGTTGTAAAAGCTGTGTGAAAAAACAGGTGATCTCCTGCTGTGTGAAGGACTTTGCTATCGAGCATTTCATGTAAGCTGCCTTGGGCTCTCTGGAAGACCAGCAGGAAAATTCATTTGTAGTGAATGTACATCAGGCAAGTTTGTCCCTTTCTATTAATAAAAAAAAAAAAGTTGTAGTTTTCCCATACATTGTTCTAGGAGATCCTCCTGGACAGAGTATTTATCTTTGGAGAAACCATGTTTATCCTATGGTGCCTGGCAGGGTGGGAGTTCATGTAGTACTATTAAGTGTGCCATGTTTTAGAAAGCTCACTCTGTTTTCAGTGAGAACTCTCTTGCAACTTGGCTGATTTAGTCTGAATTCCATTGCCTTAATAATTGCAGAATATTTGCTCTCTGAGTACAATTAAAGATTAGATTTTAAGTCTGTCACAAAGAATTAAGAAATCCTAGAAAAAAAACCCAGCAACTGAAACGTTTAAGTCCTTTTTCAGTCCTTTGTGTGTCTGTATCAATCTTTTGCTTTTCCTATTAAAAGACTACCTTATTGCTATTAATTTCATTTGCTTTTAATCCTATAATAACTGCTTGGAAGTTCTTCATCTTAAAACTTTACATAAAAGATTTGCATTCTTGCTTATAAGCTCAGTCCAGTACATGTGGTAAACCTTGTTGGAGCAAGGCTGCTTCAAAATAAAGCTGTTCCAAGCGGTCCAGAGAGAAGATTAGAGGACGCTTGTCTTTGGTTTGTGGACCTACTTCAAATTTCACAGGATCACAGACAACCCATCATCCTATTTCATTGCTTTAAAAAAAAAAAAAGAAGAAATTCACAGTCTTCCTGGCGTACTGAGGCTTATAAATAAGAACGTAAAAGCAGATCAGTGAGGCTTTGGGTGTCGTTGTGTACACTTCAACTGCAATGGGTTTGCATTGTAACTTTATTTCATCTGTATCTGAGCAGATTAGTATGTGACACTAAAGAGTTAAAGCAAAAAAGATTGCTGCATCAAATCATAGAATCTGATTTGAGTTTGTTTAAAAAAAAAAAAAACCACAACAAAAGCAACTCCCCCGTGCATAATAAAATCTCACAACAGAAGCATTTTAAATTCACGTGTTTGGATGAAAAATTAGTTACATTATTTTTATTACTTTTGCCACTAGGTGTGCATACGTGTTTTGTGTGTAAAGAGAGAAAGGCAGATGTGAAACGCTGTGTTGTATCCCACTGCGGAAAATTCTACCATGAAGCTTGTGTGAAAAAATTTCATCTTACTGTGTTTGAGAACAGGGGGTTTCGATGTCCTCTCCACAGCTGCCTAAGTTGTCATGTTAGTAACCCCTCACATCCACGAATTTCAAAAGGTAGTTTCATTTTACGTTTCTATGACTGATCAATTAAGTCTGTGTATGCTATGTTAAGGTAAGGAATCTGTCCATTTAATAGCTGCTAGCTGCAATTTTTCAGGCATGCATGGACTATTGATTGATTCAGAATTTAAAAAATAATAATAATTGAATCATTTTAGTCAACATTAGTATTTACTTGTGTTCTTGTTTTTTAACTAGCTTTCAATTACCTATAGTTAACCATGTTTTCTTCTCCAAAGAGGATGAAATCTCAAATGCATGTATGATGAGGAGAGACAGGCTGAGCACAGTGAGGGCAAGACCTGTGAATGTACAAATACTGCAGCAAAGCTCGCCGAATGTGGAGACATTTGATTCTGTGCATATTTTTAGCTTTGGGCAACATCTGTAGACAAAATTGCATGACTGAGGAAAGCTTGTCTACCCTGGTGTACATAGTTAAAGCCTTCACATTTAAATATTATAGTGCTTTAAATTCAGTGTAGGGTTCTTTAAAAACCTTTGTTAATTCAGTGTTGTTGCTAAATGCATATATGCAGACTGAAAACATAACTGGTATATTTTTGAGTGTTTATAGGCTACCTCAGGCAGTACTACTATTTTTTAGGTCAAATAATAAATCAGTTTTGTTCAAAAATAACATGGCAGTGTTCTGCTTTTGCTAGGAAAGATGATGCGTTGTGTTCGCTGTCCTGTTGCATACCATGCTGGAGACGTTTGCATTGCTGCGGGATGTGCAGTCATCGCTTCCAACAGCATTGTTTGTACGAATCATTTCACTGCCATGAAAGGAAAAAGTCATCATGCGCATGTCAATGTGAGCTGGTGCTTTGTGTGTTCAAAAGGTAAACTGATGTAAAACTCTTTTCGTAAATGCAGCATCAAAACGTTTTATTCTTCAATTTAAATTTTATTTTACTAATCTGTTTATAGAAAATCATTAGAAATGTGGCGTATTAAGTCAGGTTCTGTTAGATATAGAAATAACTTCAGATTGGCTCGTGCTGCTTCAAGTTTTTGAGTATCCTTTTTTTGCAGATATAATTTATTAAGAAATGTTTTTACTTGGACTTTGTCCAGCAACCAGAAGCCTGATTTAATTCTTTACCAGAGACAAATAATGAGAAGCATTTCTCTACTCTTTCCCGTGTTGAATGTACTGAAGCTTTTTGTATTTCTTTATCGTTAATACATAATATTAAAACATAAATATTTTAAGAGTTGCTTTTAGTTTAGCAGCAGACAGTAAATTAAATCAGTATTAGTCGTTGCTGGGAGTGCCACTAATTAAGGGTGTTTTAGTTTATGTTGTACAATAAATTTATTTCTTACTGAGAACCACAAAATGCATAGTGCTGATTAAACTGTAGCAGTGAAAGTTTACCTGATTTGTTAACAAATTAACATGCAGCATAGCAGCTTTTAAGCTGCAGCAAACGTTCCACTTGGTAATTCATGGAACAAACTAACAGCCTCATTCCCTCTCCCCCCAGGAAAAAAAAATGAGAACTCTGCTGTTAAAATTTTGCATACAGTGGAATATTAATATATATTAAACTATGTTAAATATATTGTAGTCATTAAAGTAAAACAAAGTAATTATAATTTGCGGTGCACTATTCTGGCTTTTTTATCGCTAGCTTGCTTGTTATGTTGTATGTATTACTAATCTGAGTCTGCCAGGCATTCAAATTAGTAAGGATCTTTTGGGTTTTGTACACAATGAAACAACATGTATTTGTTGCAGGCCAGCATGTTTTAACTATTTATTTTCTAACTGAACCTACCACATGTGTATTGCACTGCTTTGAACCTGGTTGGAATGCAAAACTTTTATTTTTGTCTTGATGTTTTTCAACCTTTTTTTTTCTTTTTTTCTTTTTTTTTTTTTTTTTTTCTCTGAAGGAGGAAGCTTGTTGTGCTGCGAGTCATGTCCTGCAGCGTTTCACCCAGACTGTTTAAACATTGAAATGCCAGATGGGAGCTGGTACTGCAATGACTGCAGGGCGGGAAAGAAGCTCCATTTCCAGGATATTATTTGGGTTAAACTGGGAAATTACAGGTCTGATGAAGGGATTTATTCTGTTTTACAGTACTGACATGTTTAATTAAGGATCATACAATTGGTTGCTTCTGTCGGCCCTTCTTGCTGCACATATATTTCTCATTCCTCTGAGAACTAGGGACCACTTGCAAAATTCAAGTTCAAAGACTCATAGCTTCACTGTTGGTTTCGGCCAAGGCATTACCCATACAGGACTCGTCCTAGTCTTCTGACATCTGCTTCCAGTGTATGAGCCTTCAACCCCTTTTGTTTCAGAGATCTCTTCAAATAATTAAGCTGGTATAACTTGTAATTGGCTAAATTACTACCTTGCAGGCTGGGAGATAAGTCACTCAGGTTGTCAGTGTTTTACACTTCATTGAGATTTGAGTGAGATAAAGGTGGGTGGGGTTTACCCTAGAAAGCATTAATAGCTATTATCGGCTGTCTCTTGATCTTTGACAATTACAGTGATTGCAGGCCTTGTTAAAGATGTTTTTGCTAACCAGATGCAAGGAGCTTTATGTGTGTGCTTATTTTGCAGGCTGTCAAAAGTCCCACAGATTTGACTGTCAGCCTTTCCTTTTCTAGTCCTGTCTTCTCCCATTGTCTAGTGAGTGGGGGGAGGAAAGGATTTTAAATCCACTTAGATCTTGGAAATAATAATCAGTTACTGCTGTTGTCATGGTTTAGCCCCAGCCAGCAAGCAAGCACCACTCAGCCGCTCACTCACTTCCCCCCCACCCAGTGGGATGGGGGAGAAAATCAGGAAAAGAAGTAAAACTCATGGGTTGAGATAAGAACAGTTTAATAGAACAGAAAAGAAGAAACTAATAATGATAACACTAATAAAATGACAAGTCATAATAAAAGGATTGGAATATACAAATGATGCACAGTGCAATTGCTCACCGCCCACCGATTAACGCCCGGTTAGTTCCTGAGCAGCAATCCCCCCCAGCCCCACTCCCCCCAGTTTATATACTGGGCATGACATCACATGGTATGGAATACCCCTTTGGCCAGTTGGGGTCAGCTGCCCTGGCTGTGTCCCCTCCCAACTTCTTGTGCCCCTCCAGCCTTCTTGCTGGCTGGGCATCAGAAGCTGAAAATTCCTTGACTTAGTATAAACACTACTTGGCAACAACTGAAAACATCAGTGTGTTATCAACATTCTTCTCATACCTAGCTCAGAAGCATAGCACTGTACCAGCTACTAGGGAGACAATTAACTCTATCCCAGCTGAAACCAGAACAGCTATTTAGGGTGATTTTGTTAAACTGTCTCTTGCAAAAAGAGCTTGACTGAAACGCTGTATTTTTTTATTTGTACTTCTGTGCTAGATGGTGGCCTGCAGAAGTTTGCCATCCGAAAAACGTTCCCCCAAATATCCAGAAAATGAAGCATGAAATCGGAGAATTTCCTGTGTTTTTCTTTGGTTCTAAGGATTACTATTGGACGCACCAAGCACGGGTGTTCCCTTATATGGAGGGAGACAGAGGGAGTAGATACCAGGGGATCAAAGGAATTGGAAAAGTCTTCAAAAATGGTACGTAGCTATAAGTAAACAAAAATAATCTCGTGATATGCATGCTTTGCTTTCATCATACATAGCCTTGGGTCTGTTTTTGTACATTACTAACTCTGAATGAAAGCATTATTTTCATGGCTTGTAGAAGACTAGCATCTAATGGGAATTATTTCTGATGCTTTTTAATTTCCAGAAAGGAAATGATGAGTGTAACTGGGAGACAGAAAGGGTAGGATTGATACATTTGTTAAGAGCATTAACACTCCAGAAGCATTCTTTGCAAGAAAATTGAATGGTGGGACGAGGAAGTAGAAGGCTATTCTTTGTTTAACACACACGGGAAAGAGCAAGTCAACTTGAGGGAGTAATCCTCTTTCTAGCATTTCTGTTGATACAACAATCTTTTTTAGCTTTGCAAGAAGCTGAAGCTCGATTTCGAGAAATAAAGCTACAGCGAGAAGCCAAAGAAACCCAAGAAAGTGAACGTAAACCTCCACCATACAAGCATATTAAGGTAAAGTTTGAGGAAATTACATTGGATACTCAAAGGTCTAAGCCAGCACTGGAGAGGAAGAGCCGAGTGGTGAGATGGGGAGGAGAGGTTGTAATGATGTGCTGGTGACTGTGCTTTTACAGTTATGAGATGATGAAATTTTGCTTCCATTGGAACATCTAGCGTTGCAAAAACAAATTAACAGTATTACAGTAACCACTGCAATAACTCTTAGAATAAATTCAAATGTTTTAAAGTGATATTTGAACTATTTTAACGTATTGTGCAGGTGAACAAACCTTGTGGTAAAGTGCAGATATATACTGCTGACATTTCTGAGATTCCCAAGTGCAACTGCAAACCCACAGATGAAAACCCTTGTGGCTTTGATTCTGAGTGCCTAAATAGGATGCTGATGTACGAATGCCATCCACAAGTTTGTCCAGCGGGAGAACGGTGCCAAAACCAGTGCTTTACAAAACGTCAATACCCTGAGACAAAGATCATCAAAACCGATGGGAAAGGTTGGGGTCTGGTCGCTAAGAGGGACATTAAAAAGGTATGAATCATTCTTGCCTAGAAAAGAATTGGTGACTTGTGATGTTGTTTGTGGGTTTGGTATATACTTTACTAGTGATACCTGGTATCTTTCAGGGAGAGTTTGTGAATGAGTATGTTGGGGAGCTGATTGATGAAGAGGAATGTATGGCAAGAATCAAATATGCACATGAAAATGACATTACCCACTTCTATATGCTTACTATTGATAAGGTAGAGTATGTTACTTTTTTCCCCATTGTTTAATTATAACATTATTTTGATCTCTTTTCCTTCTGTTGATCACCTTCGTATGACACTCTGCTACCTTTGAAATTCCAGTTTTAAATATTTGCGGTGTTGTATCTTCTGTGCCTGCTTGCTCCATTCTATATATATAATGCATCTTATTAGTTCTAACTGCGTAATGTAATAAAGTATATATTAAGCTCTATAAATTGTGCTTTGTTGCTTGAAATCAAGTACGGCAAAAGTATTTAACTGCCTAGTCTTAAAAGGAAGTATGAAGTTTTGGGAAATGGTAATGATACGGGTGAAGGAATTACTGTTAGCAATCCTTTTACTAAAATTTCAACAACAACAAAAAAATTGTCACTTGAGAGTGGTGTGGAATATAGTTGTGAGGCTGTGTCCTACATTGGGCATTTAATCTTTTTTGCAACTATCTGTCCCTTTCTTTGTTTACAGCAAGACTAGGCTTGTGCTTTTGTAGAAACTCTTTTCTGAAAGCACTATCTGCGTTAGTAGCCAGCCAGCACTCCACAAATTGATTCTGCAGCAAATTAATCCAGCACATTAATTAATGCAGCATATTAATCCAGCATCTGTGGTTCTGTGTGCACACCTCTGAGTATTTTGTTCCTGAGAAGGGGAAGAAAGGGGAGAACCCAGACAGCAGGGGGTATTGATAATATATATTATATTGCTTCATTCCCCAAACAGCTACTTAGGAGAAAAACAAGAGTTGGCTGTCAGTCCTGCATATTTTTTGAGTCCTAATCACCTTTCTTTTGCTCGAGACTGTACTGCTCCGTATTTCCACAGCTACTGTTTTCATTAGTCCTGTAACACGGGAGCTCCTGCACAGGAGTTATCACCTGAGAATGATGAAACCGCGTTCCTCTGAACACTTAAGTTTCTCACCCCTCTGCTAAACTGACATACAATGTCAGTGCATTAAATATCTGAACTGAACATGTGTTTGACTTGCCGTAGTTAATAAATGCTCATTGTGGTTCTATCTTGCAAAAATTATGAGGCTGAGCTGCACATGCAGTTAGAGTGGCTAGATGTATGTGCACATAGTCATGACAATCATACATGTGCGTTATAAAAATGAGTTAGAAGGAAACTATAATACTATTTCATAAATAAGCAAAGCTTTCTTAAGCAGCTCTGCAAAGGAACACAGTTCTGGCTATTTCAAGGCTTTATTTTATTTTGTTAATGTCTGATAGGTTTAATGGAGATAGAAATTAAAAGGTAACTGTGTGTAGGGATGGGATTTTTTAGTTTACCAAGAGCTTGTTTTTGTTTAAACCAGGCTGATTTGGGGAAAGCAAGCTGGTGAGAAACTGGTAATCTCTGCAAGTAATCATGCAGTGACTTGGTAAATATTGTAAAGCACAGTATTTGTAAATGCGTCACAGCTTTGTGAATGTGAAGTAAAAGGTAAATGGACTGAGTTTGAGTTTTGAGGCTTTCTGGAGGGAGGGGGTTCTTTAATATGACCACCACAGTGCTCACAAGAACACTTATCCTGCCGTGTGGCTACGATGGGTTCTGGGAAAATGTGAGCTAGAGCACAAGTATTGCTTTGGGAGTGTCACATTCCAGGCCACATGAGACACTACAGTTTTCAATACAACATATACCATCGGTTTGCTTGTGTGCTTCTGGGTAGCAACACCATGTCTGTTTTGAATGCAACTACTGAAATAATTTATGGAAATTTTTGTGTGTGTGTGTGAGAGGGGGAGAAAAAATGGCATTCATTCTGTTGCTCGTTTGATCTCCAGGACCGTATTATTGATGCTGGCCCCAAAGGAAACTATTCTCGGTTTATGAATCACAGCTGCCAACCAAATTGTGAAACTCTAAAATGGACAGTAAATGGAGACACTCGTGTCGGCCTGTTTGCTGTGTGCGATATTCCTGCAGGTATATCAGCTTATGTTGGTTTTGGTTTAATACCCTAAGTTAAACCTTTTGCACAGTTAATGAGTGGGATGGTCATGGATTAACTGATTCAGTGCAAATATTTTTGTAGAGAACTCAGCACACGGAAGAGATGCTTTGTGATCTGCCTTAATGTTTCTTAATAGTGAGTCCCATGGCTGCTTTTTGTTGCTTGCTTCTAAGGGAACACCAAAGACCCCTTAGTTAGTATCCTTGCATTCACTTCATGTTGTAGAGCATAGTTTTTGGTTTAGAGATCTCTAATAGTACTAATGCATCTTTTCAAGTGAAGATAATAAGCTTAAGGAGTGGATGTAGGAGGCTGTTTAAAAGTATGTATGTTCTGGTTTGTGTACACACATGCACACACACATATATCTATCTGTAGCTCTTTCTAGCTGTATAGATACATAGATATATATAATGTGTGTGTGTAGACCAGACACATGCACAGTTTTGTGAAGTCAAACCGATTTATTTTAAAATGTAATTGCATAGACATCATGCTGTGCTGGCATCTAGTTTATCATTGTCAGTGCTTATGAGCAGTAAAGAGGGGGAAAATCTTTCGATAATAGATCAGCAAGCAAGTACAAAACCAGAAGACAGATAATGAAACCTTTTTTTGTCTGTAATAATTTTGATAGACTTTGTTACCTTGTCCTTCATAATGAAAGGGTATGTCTTCTCTCACTCAGGGACAGAGCTGACTTTTAATTACAACCTCGACTGTCTGGGCAATGAAAAAACAGTCTGCAAATGTGGTGCCCCAAACTGCAGTGGATTTCTTGGGGACAGACCAAAGGCAAGTAATATATCAAGAGATTTTGAAGGTGTCTTGTCTACTAGCCTTGGTTTTTTTTTTGGGGTATGTGTTGGTGGACCAGTTTTATGTTATGATAAGGGTTAATGCTGCTTGAACAGAGGCTAGCTGTCCTCTGAGGAAAAAGCTTACTGTTTCCCTTGCTGGGAAGATGGAAACATTCTTTTGCCAAATATAACCTTGGTGCTAAAGAATACATTTTTATGCTGTAATAGTACAGCAGGTGATACTGGGTTTGGGAACACCTAAAATATTTTCTCCCACTTTCTCCTATGAGAAATTAATTACTTTGGGTCCTGAATAAGAAATACTGCTAGCTACTGGTGCTAGCTTCTGGAATCAAAAGCATATTAAAAAAGGGGTTGCAGAAGGAATAACCTTCCCTGTCCTTTTTGAAGTATGGGGAGGGGAAGGGTCATAGGAGCTAGGAACTGACTAAGAACGAGCCTAACTATAGTCAGTGAGATTGTTCTGACATTGCAGTTTATATTTCCCCCATCTAAACCTTAAAGTATGATTATTTTGTTAAGATTTGTTAAACAAAATTTAGTTGAACTGAAGAATAAAAAATGGTGAGTTTTGAATGATACCAAATTACATCAAGAAATGACCTGTATGATTCATGTCAGGTTAATGTAAAACCCATAATCCAGCAGAAGTTGATGGGGCTTCCTGAAGGGCTGGCATGGGAGTATGAGGGAAGGCACAAGTACATTGCCAAGAGAAAAAAATTTCACCTGTGGATGTAGAAAGGCTGCACCTTCATGCAGTCTTTCACACTGCTCAGTATCAGGCACTTCAGAGGGTAGACTTAAAATCTCCAGAATTCACATAGCCGGTTTTTGTTAAGGGATGGGCTTAGTGAGATTTCACATAAGCTGGTGATCAATTTACGGAGACAGCCATGAAGAAATGAAATGTTACAGTTCAGTTTTGCAGAGCTGTCTGCATTGGTAGATAGAATGGGCTAATTTTAAAGAAAGTAGGCAATGATCACTGGGGTGAGGGGAGGGAATGGTGGTAGGGATGTTGAAAAAACACCCAGAATGAATTTTGTATAATTTGGTGAAGGAGAGTTGAAGTGCAAGCAGCAGAATGTCAGATTGAAATAGGGATAAGGTTTGGTATATTCTTTCTAGCATTATGGGCACAGCTACAGTTCCTGAAATTCTGTGTCTGTTCCTCAAAGAGAAGTAGAGGCTGGTTTTAGTAATTCCAGCATGAGTATACACAACTGGAAGAGAAAAATGGATATTGAAGTGAAGTGATTGGTGGTGCAAAAACAAAATGAGGGTAAACTGGCCGCAAGTAGATTAGACTGGAAATTGGAAGACCTTTTCTCAGTGGTAAGAAAGTGGAAGAGCTTTCCAGTAGGATTGTAGGGACAAGACCTGGTTTCAGATGACTGTTCCCAAGGGTCAGTGTGGTTTCACTGTCAACACAGATAGGTGTGGTGAGGCATTGGACATGTCTGCACCAAGTCAAATTTTTGCCTGGCATGGTCTGCCAGACATGCCAACAGTTTTGCTAGGCTGTGTAATATTTTTCCATTGCAAAACTGGCATTTACAGATTTGCATCTTACTCTTTTAGAATTCTTCCACTAATGCCTCAGAAGAAAAAGGCAAAAAGACCAAAAAGAGAACACGGAGACGCAGAACGAAAAATGAAGGGAAGAAAGAATCTGAAGATGATTGTTTCCGTTGTGGTGATGGAGGCCAGCTGGTATTGTGCGACAGGAAATCTTGTACTAAAGCTTATCATCTCTCCTGTCTTGGTTTGGTGAAACGTCCTTTTGGTGAGTCAGCTTGCCTCTTAAACTTACGTAAATAAATAACTTGGGCAGGTACCTCACTTATTATTGCACTGAAACCTTGTCAAGAGTGCCATCTTGAAAACATGGTTTTCGTATGGTGAGAACTTCATTCATGCATCAAGTAGGAGCTCTTCTTGAGTATGGAGACAAAATTATGGCCTTCCTCCTGCCTCTCTGGCAAAATGAGCCTTTTGTTTTACAAGGTAATTGAGTACATCACTCCGTAAGAGCACTGTGGCCCTGTCACAGGAAAGTTGATTATATCTACGAAACACATGAAGCCAGTTGAGTTCAAGCCAAAAGAATAGCAATAGCATCTGGAACAAGGCGAGTAGGAAAACGTTAAAGGCAGCACACATCAGGTTGCAGTTCCAGATACCACAGAAGTTACCTGGTTCCAGTCAGCCATGTTAGGTGGGATATGAAGAAGTGAAGCAGGCAAAGCCTGTTATCCCAGAAACAAGTGAAACAATGACTGGTAAGATATGCTGGGACAAATGAGCGTCCGTAGGTAAAGCACACCAGCCGTCCCTGAGCAAAACTTGCAACAAACAGGTGAGCGTCGTAATGGTAGGCAGCAGTTGACTGCGTGTTTGGATACTCTACCAGCCTACAAGTTCTGTAAAAAGCTGTTGAGTAAAGCCTGAATAATTTCTTCTAGCTGGACTTGACTGCTGTATTTAAATGAGAGGATGTCAAGTCTGCTACTTACTGCTGTCAGTTGAGCTTTAGAAGTATGTTGTAGCATTTTGATTTTTGAGATTAGCCCCAGTAGTTGTCTCATCTTCCTTTGTCAGGAAAGTCGTGCGTTGTTCAGCTGCCAGAACACAAAACTTCTTTAAAAGACGGTGACGAGTTTTCCTCCCCACTAATGCACTCTTTGTTTTTGATGGCAGGAAAGTGGGAGTGTCCTTGGCACCACTGTGATGTGTGTGGCAAACCGTCTGTTTCTTTCTGCCACTTCTGCCCAAATTCTTTCTGCAAGGAACACCAAGACGGGACAGTACTAAATTCTATGTTGAATGGACAGTTATGCTGCTCTGAACATGTTCTCGGGGTGGATTCTGTTGAAACTCAGAAGACTGAGAGACCCCGCAAAAAACTGAACAAGTTGAAGCCTAAGAGAAAGCAGAGGAACAGATGGATGAGAGCTGAATGCAAATAGTCATGGACTGCAGTTTCTACTGCCAACACTATCTTGTAGATAAGTTGTGAATATGACCAGGGAAGGACACAATTTTACATATATTCTGTAAAGGTTACATGGGGGGGAATGTTTTGTTTTGTTTTGTTTTTATAAATCCACTGAGCCAACCACAGCAGTCTTCTGCTGCTTCTGCACTGATAACGAACTGCATAGTTCAGAAAATTTCAGGACAAACCAAACTTATTACTCAGCATTACAGTTACACTTGAATTGTTACGAATGTAAAAGGTTCCCTCCAAAATACTTTCACGTTGGAGGTAGGTTAAAATCAAACCAGGTAGGCGTAACCATAGGTTTTTGAGGTAGTATTTGTCAACCAACAGATGTTTAAAATAGTAAGTATATCCTTGAAAGAAGTTATTAGCTCTCGAGTCCTTTTAAGTAAGAAATGGCTTCATCTGTGGTCCCAATGAGATTTGCTTGCCTTGTGTGTTTTTGAGCAAGTGCTTGAATGCCATTCATGATCCAGGTGCGTATCTCACTATAACCACACACATAACGATTTGTTTGTGCTCTTATAAAATAGCTCTCCAATGATTCTTAAACAAACATGTTTTTAAATATCCTTCCACCAAGAAATACAGTGCATGGTGGGAGAGGCACACCCTGTATCAGAGAGGGGAAATCTTACGTTGTAAGAGATTTTTTTCTATACTGTTTTTTCCTGTATTTCATTCCAGCAAAATCGAAGTCACTTGATCTTGCAGAGCTGTACAAATCTGGATTTAAAGGGATATTGTCTTGCAATCTAGGCCCAATACTCCAGGATTTTTGTGTCTTAATAAAAATAAATCTTACAAAACCAATCATTTGAAAAAATTACTCGATTTTTTTCCCCCTTAATGTCAAGCAAAACACAGAGGCAAACATTTCTTTGGAATGCTTGGAGTCCAAGCGTTACAACTTTGTGAGAATGCAAAAAATGCCCAACAAGGAACAAAAAAAAACCCCATGAATGAAACAGAAGGTGAAACTTGACTGAAGTGCAAAAACTAAATTCAAAACAACTAATTAAAAGTGAAATAGATTTTTGAAGAAGCACGTAAGGAACAATTTTAATGTGAAATTTAGCCTGACTCTCTTCCTTTTGATAAAGTTTGTATGAAACTGGCTACTCGACTTGGCAGACTGAAATTATTCTTTACTTTTTTAGGAGCTCTGCTCTCGACTCTCTTATTGCCACTGTGTTGTGTCAGCAAAGCTGTTTTGAATTCTTTGCTCCCGTTAGGTTCTCACACTTGCAGTGAGATAAATATACAAGATTTAGTATTGATGGAAATAATATTAGAACTAGGAAAAAACGGTAAAGAAAAATGTCTTTACCTGTTTTCTTCCCAGTGCATGTCATTGGTGTGTGATTAGGCAGTGTTACAAGTAAGTTTTGACTTGTGCCATTGTTATCTAGCCTCTGTAAACACAATGTGCGCCTTCATGTCCATTTAGTAATTTGTGTATGTTCTAGCTTAGTTTGCCTTTAATAGTGCAGAAACTCTGTGTAGCCCTTTTGAAAATGAAGCCTTGCTATTATCATGAGAGTGTATGTTTTTTTCCAAAGTATTTCTTCAGGATTTGATTGCAGATTTAGTTTTTTGAATTATCGAAATCCTCATTTGTTCCCAACACGTAAAAACTTTGGTTTTATTAGAAGATATTAATTTAAAGAGGTTCTAAATGTAGCATTGCCTTATCCTGAACTCCTTGGTTTCTATTTTGTGACCAAACTGCTTTGTTCTTTTAATCAATTTTTATAAACACTGTTGGAAGGTTAATTTTTTTTCAAATAATTTTGAAAAAATAGCACAGTTCAAAATAGGGGGAAGTGTTACATGTTTGCATTTTTTGAAGTGGTATGCCAAGCCTTGCACTCGAGCTAAAAATCAAGATTTCTTAACTGATTTTGAGGGAAACTTTCCCTCTGCTCTAGATACTTGTTATACCAGGACTTAAGCATAGGCCTGTGCCTAAAATCAAAACCAAAAAATGATATTATGTATGTTTCTCTAATATTGGTTTGTGAGGGGAGGAAAGTGAGAATCAGGTAGTAAAGCAGAAAGATTTTCCTCATTGCTTTTAAACAAAATGAAGGAATTTGATGTCATTGGGACCATTCTTTGAATACTATACCATGTAAGGAAGGCTTTATAAGAATACCTTTAAATAAGTTATTATAAAATTTTACCTTTACATTCCATTGCTTTTATAATTTGTTAATTTTTTAGTTGTTTTGTTGCTTTTCCCTCTTCATATATAGGTGTAACAGCTCTGGCACCCTGGAACAGTTATGCCCCAGGTCCTAAGAGGCAGATACCCACTTCCAGAAGCCACCATCTCCAATAGTTACTGATCGGCCCTGCTGCAGTAACGCCATCCGTTGTAAGATCGGTCGCGGAGCCTACAACTCCCTGCCTGCCTCTCGGGTGGGCTGACAAGCACATTTAGTATGGCAGGATGCAGGACAGCCACCCATTTTGTATCTGTCTGTGGGTAAATAAAGACTTTGGCGTTCAAAGCAATCCCTCTCGGCGCTCTTTTCGTAACGTTAAACTTACACAAACAGATCTTAGCAAGTGGCTGTTTGACTTTCTGCTTCCTTCTACCTCTTCTCTGCTTCTTACTGCTCAACTCTTTGGGCCAATGAAGGCTTGCATCAGTGAGACTGCAAACTAGGAGTTTGCTTTTGAGTTGCTAGGAATTCGTTTCTTCTGCTGATCGCATACTTTGGAGATCGATCTTTAAAAGAAATGTGGATCATGTTCTCCTTAATATGTACTGACTATGTAACCCCATGAGCTCAGCTAAGTCACTCAGGTGGTGATCTGGTAGAATTTTAGTATCTGAATCGGGAAAGGTGGGGTTTACGTGTTTTTCAATGAAGGCTTCTGTACCTTTCTCCGCAGCACTGGGAAAATAGGCTGAAGTTTTGTTAAAAAAAGACAACAAAAGAAAAGTTGTTTCACTGTTTTCCTTCTCCCACTGTTCAGATAGAAGGGAAAACAATCTTGAAAAATTAAGCTTTCTCATGATGCAACTCAATACTTTTTAGCATTCAGCAGCTTGAAAAATTTTCTGTTATAAATTCATCTAAATAACAGCTAAGTATGGCATATTATGTGGCATTAAATTATGTACTTAGTGCTTGCCCATCGAAGTAGAAAGATGTCTTTCCTTTTCCAGTAAACTCTTCAAAGCTGGTACACAATAGCCAAATTCAGAATTTGTTGTTCTTTTATCACATGACCAAGCATGGAAACAATTTTCAGTTGAATATGTTAGATGTATTTTCATACAATCTAGGAAGAATAATCAAATTAAATGTCTGTTTTGTTCAATAGCTTTGTGTTCATGGTCAGTTTTTAGTTGTTTTTTTTTAATTACTTGGAAAAGCAAAGTATCTTGAAAGAAGTATTAATGGGATTTTTCCACATTGTTGAGTCACATTATTCCATGTCTGACTGCTTGAGAAACTTCAGTGTCTTATTAAATATTAAAATTTATTCCTAGTTATTTAAAAAGTTGCTAATTCTTTTTTTGTAAAACAGCTCTATATAGTTATTTTTGGGACAATTTTTTTTCTTTAAGGAAAAAAAGTGAAATGAGACATACTAAGGAAGCGTGGTTTGGCAGCAAGGGAACTGGGTATGTTGTTCTTCCATAGTGAAAACTTACACTCCAAGACTTCCTAAGAGACCCCATAGAAATAATGTTTTAGGCTTATATGGAGGTGATAACAATTGTGCTTTGGCTTGTTTACACAGCATTGCTTTTCACAAAAATACGGACTTTTTTTTGCAACACGGGTTTTCCTGTTACAGCGCTGTTTTCTGTTGCTCGTAATTTTACAGGCTTTAACGACTTTGAGCTGGAGTCATGCAGTCCTACCAGTTCTGTTCTCTTGGGTTTGTTTAGCTGTCACTGGTGCTGTTCCTGCTTGGTCAGGTCTGAATTTGACTGTGTTTTGCTTTTCCAGATGGGTTTTTCTTTGGGTCTGGTTTGACTTCATGGGTGGAATCTCCTGTGTCTGACAGCAGCTATGTTTTTTTGGTTGTTTTTTTTTTAAGAGCATTTCAGAAAATTGCTTTGATACGAATGGATTACTGTTCTGCTGAGATCCTCTGGTGCTCTGCATCAGGATTGTGTCCTTTTGGTGCTCTTGTGAAAAGCCACAGGTTTTTGCCAGTTGAGAAACTTACTTAATGCCTGTCTACTAAATCGACAGCGTAAGAGAGACTAGTGGGGAGGACGGGGGGAGCTCTGCCCGTGCTGTGCAGTAGGGTTGTGGTTGGGTATGTCCATGTTGCTGCTGACCCAGAGTAGAATCCTAGAATGGTTTGGGTTGGAAGGGACCTTAACGATCATCTAGTCCATGCTCCCCCTGCCCCACCATGGGCGGGGACACCTTCCACTAGACCAGGTTGCTCAAAGCCCCATCCAACCTGGCCTTGAACACTGCCAGGGAGGGGGCATCCACAAGCACTGGTAGAGCTGGTGAAGCACAGTGCTGTGATGAAGGGTCACAGCTGGCTGGTCTGTCTGGGCTTACACAGCACACCTACTACGTGTATGAATTTCACCGTAGGAGAAGAAGGAAGACGACAACGTGGGAAGGTTAAGAGACCCCAGGTACTGATTTCATGGAGCAGTTGAAGCTGGCTCCAGTGCGGTTGGGCATTTCTGAGTGCCTGGTGTGCTGGTGAGACCTCAAATGGCCATGAGGACTAGGTGCAGAAAGCTAAACATCACTGTGAGAAAAAACATGGTAGGGAAAATACAGCAAACAATGAGTTTAAAAAGAGAAGAGTCAACTGGCCACACAAATACCTACACAATTTGAAATAATCCCTATAAAATAGAAATCACATCATTTTAACCAGATGGTTAAACGGGGCCAGCTGCACAGGGAAAAGCAGGAATGCCCCAGCTCCACACAGGTACAAACCACACATACTCCTCTCATGGGTGGGAGACAAATCGAGTGTCAGGGATCAGGGCAAGAACTTTGCACGGACATTAAGCAATGGGTCTAGTACAGGCACATCTCCTAAGCATGCAAAAACATGCAAGGCATCTTCCATGGGTGCGGTGTGCTGTTCTGTTTGGCTCCAAAGGATTGCTCCAGTTTTATGTCTTACTGGTGTGGCTTGGTGGAGAAAGAAACAATTCCTGTGAGGTTTGCTAGAAGTTTTGAGTTGCTTTTGTAGCTCTAGTATGAAGCACCACCTTAGAGCAGGAAGCAAAAGGGACGTATTTGTCCAGGAATCAACCATTATTTTAGTTGCACGTGTTTTCCCACAGCTGAGAGGAAGGGGAAAGCTTTGGGATCCCTTCCCTTGACTTACCCTTACTTAAAGTAATGGTAAAGTTTTGAGAAGAGAGTGCGGGGAAGGCATAGTCTTAAAAGGACACACATTCATGTTAGTTCCTGCTCAGGTGGAAGTGACGGTCATATCACAGGAACCTCACTAACTGGAGCAGTCGTCAATCCTCACTCAGTTTGTTGAGCTGACTGTTGAAATGGAGAGGCACGTTAATTGTTTGCTGGTGTCTTTTTTTTTTTTTTTTTCCCCCTGAGGAAAGGAGAAAAGTATTTACTTGCAAATGAAGCCAGGAATTGAAAAGGGAAGACTTTTTCCATCAGTCCATTTTAGTACAACAAGTAGCTGGGTTGGTTAGCACAAGTAGCCACAGCTCAAAAATTGAGTTTAAATTCTCAGCACTTATTTCAGCTATACAGAAATAGGTTGCTCATGGTTAAACATTCTCCCCATACACACACAGAGGAAAAAGAAGAGGGTGCTTTCTGATAGCGTGTCCTGTGCTACCAGCCAGCATAGACTGGTTCTGTGTGTTCGGTCCCCCCGTAAGTTGTGTGTCGTCCTGAGCCTCTGGGGAGCAATAGAGACTTTAGCGATTTCTTGCTATATTCTTGCCTTCTTCTCAGAATTATTAGAAAGACAGCAAGGATTCCACCTGGAAGGTAAGGAAAGGTAGTTATTTTCAGATGGGAAGGTAAAGTATCAGGTGCTGTTTGCTCTAGAGCTTCCCAATTGAAGTATTCTCTTCTGGTAAAATAAGGGGGTTTTTTTGTTCGACATACTCTGCACACAAAAAAGGTTTGGCTAGCTATAATAATAAATACTGCAGCCTTTCAACTTTACTCTGGAAGCTGTGGAGAATAACAGCAGGTTTTAATGAAATAATTCAGTAACTCGCTTTCCTACTCGCATTTACTCTCTGCTCTGTGGAACTATTATTTTCCACTTGGCATCTTATCCATTGCAGACCCCACTGAAGGTTCTTGTTGAGCAATGAGTTTGCTCTGTGCAGCTTTTACACTGAAGCACAAGAAGTAACTGACCTAGGTTAACTTTGAGTCTAGACTGAGATCAGAGCTGTCAGGAAAAATTACTTTTAGGTTGGGCATAGACATGGAAATAATTGGCAAATACCAAGGACTGCGACATTCTGTTTGTTTGTTTCTGGCAGAAGCGTAATCAGGGAAAATTGATCTTAACAGAAGAGCACAAATCTGTCGCTGTGATGCAATATGGCCAGACAAATACATCCAAATTTAGGTTGCATGAGCAGACAGTCTCATGGTAAACAGTTGATCTGTTAGACCAGCCGTGAAATACTCGCAGGTTCCCGTGTGGGCCGTTTTCCTTTACCCCTCTTCGTAGCAAGCTCTGTGACAGGCAGGACTTCACCGAGGAATGCTGTTCTGTGGCCCCCAGTCTTGTTTTATCAGAAATGCTGGCTAATGGGCCGTTGTTGTCCCTGTGTGGACAGGCTTTTCGTACACTTCATTTTAATCTACTTTTTTCTAATTAATACCCGCTTCGGATGGCATCTGTTTTGGCAGATTTTTGGCCTACAGCCTGGCACAAGGGGATACGGGCCAGCGGAGGAGCTTTCATGCGGTTCCAAGCCACAGCTTGTGAGAACAACCCTCGTCCGCTCCCACCAGGACCCTTCATCCCTCTGGGACAAGCCGCCAACCAGCCCTGCCAGAGCTGCGGCTCCTCCAGCCCCTGCTGCCCTTTTCCCCTCCCGTGCATCCCTGGAGCCCTCAGGTGCCGAGAGAGGAGTTTCGTGGGAACAACTGGCCCTGCTTTGTTGTTGGAGAAGCAGCTTTGCTCTCTCTGGTTCGCTGCGGGGACCAACGCATCTATTTTTATCTCCCCTCTGCCTTTTAACAACAGTGAGCCGGACTGGAGAATGGGTCTTCAAGGAGGCATGTAACTAACTGTTGTGCTTAAAACACAGAAACCCGGGGATCTGAGGCTAAAATTCCTTATCCTCTGATGACTGAGTTATCTCTGTGACTTAGAGATGAAAATCCTGCGTCCGAGAGAGCTGGTAGCAGAAGTGGCACTTACCGTGGGGTTTCTGTTCATCTGCCTGCGCGCAGGAGACGAGTCCCTCCTCCCACCTTGCTCGTCTGCCTTCTTTGCAATCCATAGCAGTAACAGTTGCTCGTTTGCATCATAACTGTTATCTCTGATTAAACCTACTCCAAACTTCGTCTGAAAGCTACAGAACTCTTATTTTTCCCTTTGCCAAGACTACAAATGCACGTTCATTGTTTTGGAATGAGTATGCACAGTGTAGCTTCCAGGTGGCAAAGCTGACCCACCCATTGGCTTGCCCTAACGAGCTAATTACAGCAGGCAGCATCTGGGATGAAGGATGCTCCACATAGTAGGTGCTGGTTGTCTTTTATTCTGTTGGCTACAAGGTGCACTACAGCATCGATACAGCCAACACTGCACAAGCCGACAGCACCCTGTCCTGCTGGCTGCTGCGGCAAGAGTTACAGGGGGGAAATGCTTTTAGGAAACTTGCAGTCTCATATCAAAAGGAAATTGTCCTTTTTCCTACTTTTCAGCAGCCAAGAAATTCCTGTTTTGGGGTCCATACGCACACCTGCTTCCCAAGGACGAACAACAAACATTCAGCATTACAGTAGCCTTCTGTCAGAGCAAATACAGCAGTATCCCTAATTACAAATGGGGAATGGATTGTGATTTGCATTGAAAGCAGCCAGAAAGACCTTTATTAGAAAACCAGCTTTCCAGGAACATAAAACACACCATCCAGAGAAGGCTGTTGGCATAACGTGAAGGCGCCCAGCTGCAGAGGGGTGTCTAGTTTTACCAGAGAAGACCGACACTTACCTGCTGAGAGGACGGCCAGGAGAATGACCATCAGGGGAGTCAGCTGGCAGGAATCCCCCACCTTGTAAAGAAAGGCCTCCATGCAGTACACCGGCTCAGCGCTGCCCGCCGGGCAGAAGGCATCAGGAGGGCACTTGACCGGGTTCACATCTGGGCTCTGCCCAAGAGAAGAAGTAACTCAGCACCAGCAAATGGGGGGAGGACTGCAGAAGGCAACTAGTGCAAAGGGAGGTGACACTTCAGCATCAAAAAAAAACAGAAGAAAAATAACCAAGTGAAGCTGCCATCATTAAATTCAGCCTGTCTGCCCCTATGGTGTTGCTCAGAGGAGGGTGAAGAGCAGAAGGTGTCATTATACAGCATGTCCATATCTCAAACCCCCTCATTAATGGACACCCCATCCTCTGATGGCCCAGTGAGACTGGGCAGCTCCAAGGCTGAAGCTCCCCAGGCTCCTGGTGTCGTAACTTTAACCATCTCCCTCCATCAGAGCTCTATGTTTAAGAAAAGGAAAGAAGCTCAGATAAAAATGGTGTTAATTGAAGCGTATGTAGCTTGTCATGAGACAGCTATATTTGTTAATCCAGGCTGTCAAACCAGCTGATGGAGACTCACAGGGCAGTAGTGATTTTCTGGGCACAGGTCACAGCTCTCCTTGCCCCGCTGTAATTGGTATTCTCCTGTCCTGCAGAGCTTGCATTTGTTGTCACTGGGACCTTTGAACATACCTAAAATAGCAAATAAGCACAAAATTAAGATCTGGCACTAGACTCCGGGGTCTTTGCAATCGCATAGGGATGATTCAGCTTTCAAAGCCACAAGGAGAAAGACCATTAAATACTTCATGTGCATAACAAAAGCTGACCCTGGACTTTGGTCCTTGCTCCATGGCAGAGGGGCAGGACAGAGGGACTACAGGATATCTGGGGATAGATCTTGGCAAACAGAAGTACGAGTAGGAGTGTGGTGGGAGATGGGTTTAGTAGTGAGCTCTGGCTTTAAAGCAGAGAGAAGGTTGGAGCCAGAGGTCAGCAGCATTTCATCCTCTCTAATTCTGAATTCAAACACCTTTTCCAGCTGCTTGAAACTTGCTGAGCAAAGTTTAAAGCACGGCTCACTTTCCTAAGCTTTGTGGGAATGATGGGCCAAAGAAGTCCCAGGTCTCAAAGTGGTAAATTCTTTTCTGTATGTTTAAAATGCAACTTGACTCCAAGAAATCCCTGGTGCTGTCTCCGGAGAGGAGTCTCGCCAGCGATGGTTGCGGGGGTGGCTGGAGCGCTCTGCCTTCCCACTGACTCACCCACTGCAGTCTGATGTTATTTAAGACAGCGATGCAAGGAGCAGAGTCTTTTCCTCGCTTCCCCTCATGACTGTCCCTTTTGCTTCAGGCTAACTCTTGCCAGGTACAGAGCATCCCCTGCCTCTGCTCGTCAGTCTGTGGTTTCATCAGCAAAGCAACCACCACTGATGGAGATGCTTTTTTGCTAGAACCGTGTCTAGCCACGGCTTTCGGCAGCCCTGGCATGCAGGTGACCAGCCTTCCTCCAAGCCATTAACCATGCTGGCAAGAAGGTATGGCATAGGCACAGCCTCCAACAGCAGGTCCTAGCAAACTAGGAAGGGCCAAAAACCCCCAGCACCTTCCCATCACGGTGAGGGCGATGGTTTGCTCTGCAGATGTCAGCCAGGGCATTCGTGCTGGCAGGGAGCGGCATCCTCTGGATCAGATGAGACGAGTCTCAGGAATGAATCATTCCTTCTGGTGCTGAAGCTGTGTGTTCCCAGCTGGGCTATCGCTGACCCCCCCTCCGCTGCAGAATTTACCTGGCAGGCAGGGCACGCACTCCTCCGAACCCTCCTGAAGAGTCTCTTGCCCCCCAGGGCAAGGCAGACACGCCGTGCAGGCGGTGGTGCTGGGGAAGGGAGAGAAGGCAGACAACGCTGTAGGACAAGCACTAAATCCAAAACACAACACTATACCAGCTTCTGGAAAGAAAATAAACGCTATCCCAGCCAAAACCAGGACACCAGCCCAGCCCACCAAAAGGCAGCTCTCCCACGTATGCACAGACTGAAGTCTCCAGGGTCTACCAGAAACAAAGCTTTTGCCATTTGGTGGGTATTCACCGTGTCTCTCTCGAGTGTGGTTTCTCACATGTCTGATTGGGGCTGGGCACGTGATGGCATTTCTGTCCTCTCTTTGCTTATTTGCATGAAACTTGTTGGAACTAGCTATCCCAGAAGTCACTGTTCCTTAACAAACTTGGCTGGAACCGGTCAACGGGTGCTGAAGGGAGTCGAGAGAAACACCTGCGGTACAGCCGGTAAGTCCTGGGTCCAGTCTTGTTGCAATTTAATCAAGGTTCAGCAGAGATCTGCTGCATAACGTGGGACTAACGAGCCTCAAGGCGAGGTCGGAAGGAAGGCGAGTACACGTGCCAATTCACCGGCTTTGGATATAAACCCCACAACCTCCGTGCAGGCATCCCTACGCGGCAGGGTGCAGAGCCCATCACAAGGTACCCCCCCCAGCACCTCTCCCAGGCCCTCTCTTCCACCCCGGAGGTGACAGCTCAGCCAGGGAAGTTTAGCTACTGCTTTCTGCACATCTCAACTCGGGATAAACAAACCGTCAGCTCAGCTTAACTCTACAAAACACGGAGCAATGCTCAGCTCGATCCCTGTGCCGGCATCTGTTTATCAGCGGCGTGCAACGCCGCGACGTCGGCAAGAGGGGATGGCAGAGGTGGGCTGCGAGCTGATGCTCTTCCCACCTCATCCCAGGGTACCTCCACATCCCGCCAGGATCCTCCCCTCCACCATACCATCCCTCTCTCGCCAGGGCTCAGCACCAACGTCCCTACAGCTGAAATGGCAGGTGACTTGCCTCTGGCCGCTACATTGGGTCTTCTAGCTCTGCGGCTAAAAGAAAACCACCCCTCCCCGTCTGCCTGACGGCCAGCATCACAAGTAGACGTCTTACTTGCAGAACGATCCAGGCAGGCAAGGCACACAAAAAGCTGCTTTTTGCTTGGAGCTAAAATAGCCTGAAAGAAAGAAGAGCAAGGCTTCAGGATCTTTCCTCCACTGTCACTGCCCCACATCATTGTATATTTACTCATCTCTTTACAAACAACCAAATCAACTCTCCACAACACGCTTCAGGTGGCATTTCATGGGCTAATTCAGGATGTTTGTTTTCTACTTGTCAAAAGCCTTGAAAGAGCAATAAAAGTTTCCTAATGACCTCTGCCATGCTGAGGGAAGCGTGGGGCGCTCAGGCAGATTTCCCTGGTGTCACTCTCGCATCCAAAATCCTGCCAGGGTGACAGAGAGACACGTCAACCTTCCCAGCACAACGGGTTGAACTGGAATGAAGCTGAAATAGGTGATCCTAGTGCTGACTCCTGGGTTATTCAGCTGGAGCAGGTCTCTGGCCAGGGGAAACCCCGTCGGTCACCCCCAGCCCCTCCTGGGGTTCCCCCACCCCAGGAATTAATTCTGGGGTCCATCTCCTTCCCCCAAAGGGAAGGACACAAGACCCGCCAACCAGGACGGCTCCGACAACAGCAATCTGCTGTCCGCTCTCCCTCCCTGCACCGCCACGACCACGAAGGGCAGGAGGACACGTGCAGACCCTTCCCCAAAGCACAACAAGGAGCAAAACGCCCTGAGATGCCCACGGTGTGGGCAGGGGGACAGGCAGGACCCGGCTTGCGAGTCCCCACCACCCCAACAGGAGCCTCTAAAGGCAGGAGAACAACACTTGGGAGTTCAGGTGGTTTTGGGAAGGTGCCTGAGGATGCACGACACTGGGCACTGCCGTGGGTCCGCGTGGGACAGAATTACGGTGCCTGTGTTCAGAGAGGAGCTGGAAGCAGTGTGGGTAAGATCTGCCTTACGCCCTTCAAACCGGCCGAGATTTGCAACGGGCAGCAGAGGCTGCGGCAGAGCAGGATGAAAACAAAACAACCTCCCCCTCCCTGCAAGGAAAAAGGAACTTTTTAGATTTATAATTGCGTGATTTAAGGGCCACCCCCACAGACTCCTCTGTGGTCTAACACGGTGTTCAAATTTGCTCAGTAAAGGGAGCGACATGCTGCAGCGCTGTCACCAGTTAGACTTTTTTCCTCCCAAACTTAGCAAGTGATAGCCAAGATTTAGGGACCAGCCAAACAGTTTGGTGGGCGGATTTTCAAAAGAACAGTTGTGCACGTATGAGGAGCACTTAATTTGTGTACGGAATAGTTGCTGCGTTGCATGTGTTAATTAGGTTTTTGCATAAGTAAATGCTAGTCTGTTTTGAACATGTTACACTGTCTGTGAACACATTGTACTAGGCTTATATTGCATTAGCCAGGTGCAAAGTAGCTCCCTGAAAACCCAGTTTTTAATGTCTGGGGAACGAGGAGAGTATTACACTTAATATTCAGGCTGCAGACGACTGTCTAACTGAAAACAAGGATGGTTTAGACTCATTTTTACCATTAAAAATAGGGGAATACTTTATTTTCCTGACACCATCCTCCCCCTTGTGCTATAACTGAATTTCATAAACCTTCTTTCCTGACTTTCTGGAAAAGGCTTTGATTGCAGTGTTAGTATTAGCTTGTTGCAAACAGAAGCGTGACTCGGAGATCTGTTCTTTTCATTTTAATAAAAATGTCAATAACAGAGTGGGAAGAGATCTGCTATTCTATTTTTAGCCTGAACAAAATAACCTGTTTACTCTTCGGTGCTTTTAAGTTACCTGGTAATTTCATCTGGCCATGGGAAAAAGCATCGCATAGCCTGATGAAAATGCATTTGGGTTGAATACAAATCAAAACCTACCTTTCTCACATGCTCTGCAGACTGCAGCCCCAGATTCATTAGCGTAATGGCCAGGCGGGCAGGGAAGGCATGTGGTGCTCCTTGTGAAGCTAGGAGAGAAGGGAGCAGAGGTGGGTGCTGTTTTAGGTCACCCGAGCCTCTACCAGCTTTAAGAGGAGGGGGCAGAGCACAACTCTTTGTTTCATTATAATTATGCTATTTCTAGACTTTTTAGTGAAGGAGTTCAGGCAGAAAAACAACATGAACTCACCTGAATGTTAAGGGTCCAGTGAAAAAAATAGAATTTCTGTGTTATTACGGAACTCTAGTGGACTTGGCAGTGTTAGGTTTACGGTTGGACTCAATGATCTTAAAGGTCTTTTCCAACCTAAATGATTCTATGGTTAACACTAAAGCTATCCTGTGCCTGTGGGCTACATGGAAATGGACAGGTTTCTGAGTCTGAAATCTGGGTCTTGAAAAATGTGTTTAAACCAATAAGCCTGGCTACAAGTCAGGCTTTTAAATCCACACTTGGAAATTGAATTGAATTGGAGAGGTGTTTGATGTTCAGCATCCATCAGTAATTTTAAAAGGAGCTGCTCCATTGTTGAAAGTCAGGTCACTTAGGAGTCGAAAAAAGGAGCTAAACCACAGGCACTGATGTGTGAGAGTCCTGACCTTAAATAACTGGGACTGTGGGAAAGGGGATGTAATATGTTAGACCTCCAGGAGGAGGGAGAGGAAAAGAGGGAAAGGCACAGAAAAAGGAAAGCTATTGCATTCATCGCCAACAGAGCCAAATCCCCAACAACAAGCATGTGGGCATAAGAATTTGTTAACATACTTGGGGATGATTTGGAGGAAAACAAGGACACACTCTGTAATTCCTCTGGAAACCTCAGGGCTGAGCAAGATTTGTGGAAAAAAAAATAAAAATCAATTGGAAACGTAGCAAAAGCTTTGCTTAAAACAAACCAATACAGGGCCTGCGCCAGCCAGAGCCGCTCAAAGCTCAGGGTATGATGGATTCTCCAAATACCACAAAAATCTTAAATGATCCCATCAGAGCCCTGGGGCCTGGGCAGCTGCCACGGAGATGGCCATGCACACGCTGCTCCCGCCGGACCCCCCCCTTCTTCTGGTCCCCCCCTGCAGCACGCGGACGTAAACCAGCCGCTGTTCGCTGGCTCTTGCTGGTACCCGGCTTTGCGTTGCCCTCTCCGACATCCCAACAGCAGCATTTGTGTGGTGCCCTGGAGACTGCTCCCGATCTTTTTTTAAAGTCCTTGTGGGGTAAATAAGGCAAGGCAGGTCCTCACAGCACAAACAGCAAGGGGGGAGCATGGAAGAAGCAGCCGGCAGCCCCTCAAATTCAGGGGCTGCTGCAAAAAAAACCTTCTTTGCGGCCGGGTTTTTTTTCCCTTCTCCCCAGGCTGGTCCAAACGGAGCCGCTCTGCGAGGGACACGGTCCTGGGAAGCTCTCGCCACCCCTCCTGTCCTTGCAGCCACCCGAGGGACAAAGCCCACGTTGGATACAGCAAGGGAAAAACCCAGTGGGAAATGGTGAGAGTGGCACACGCGTGTGTCCCCACCGCCGGAGGACACTTGTGCAGCGTCCCCGGGATGAGGCAGCCTGGTGAAATTGTAAGGCTGGGCTTCTGGCTGGGATATCTTGTTCGCTTTTCCACGCTGTATCAGCTAAGTATATTGCTTTAGATGCCAGCGACTTAAATGTAATGAGATCCCTTGGAGGCAACAAAAGAGGGATTGAGAAAGTAATTGGGCAAAGCACAGAGATGAACCCAGTTGGCCAGAGATATCCTAGAGAAAAGCTGAGGAGATGAACCCACACCTCACTCCCAAGTGTCCCCCTGTCACAAAAGAAGCCCTGTTCCCTCCTAATACATACAAAAGACCATGGGATTAAAAAGAAAAAAAAAAAAAAAAGGGGGGGGGGGCAGCCCACAGGGAGCTGGAGCTGCCACCTGGAAGCCCTCGGCACAAGGATATCCACAGCAAGGTTTCCTGGTGAGAAGAATTTAGCAGTGCAGAAGAGGCACACACCTTCACACCTCCGCCTGCCCCATGGGAAACTCGTCTGAAGCGCAGACCAAAGGCAGTCTGGGTCTTTCTCCAGAGGCTGGACTGTTTGTAGGCTAGTTTAGCAGGCACAGAGCTATTTCGGCTTTGCAGTGAAAGAGCTCCCTGACCCAATTTGCCACAAAGCCCCGCAAGAAGCCAGGGAGCACACGGCCTCTTGCTGCTGCCGCCCCTGAGTGTTTTGCACCATGGGTGGGTGCTGGGACAGCGAGCCCTGAGCTGCCCTTTCCCCTGGGGAGGCAAAACCCTACATTTCCCACTGAGAAACAACCCCGGCAGCACTTTTCCTATAGCCCAAAGGAGGAGGTTTTGCCGGCTGGGAAGCGTTTTGAGGAAGAGCATCCACCACCCCATACCCAGGGGCTCAGTCACTTACTTGGCATAATGCCCCTGCGCACAAGGCAGGCACGACGGTTGCCCACTTTCCGGCTGGTAGTGGCCCAGCGGGCAGGAGGTGCAGGCACCAGGGGCTGTGCACGAGCCCCCCGCACAGCACAAGCAGCTCAAGGTGCCTAAATTGGAACAAAAAAAAAAAAAAAGTCAGGATCGGGATTGCAAGACTTGACTTAAACCACTGTGCTCATCAGGACAGGTCACTGCCACGAATGCAGAAGTGTTCGGATGCAATCCCTCCAGCAAGACAGTCTCAAAGGGTAGAAACTGTAATATTAATGCTAATTATGCTGCTGTGCACGGTTAGCAAGCTGAAGAACCGCCATAAGATGATCTAAGGTCTCAAGTCTATCAATGTGGATTTCTGGTAATTAAGATGACTGCTTTTTTCTCTTTTAATTTGAGGGGCCAGGAGGATTTTCCTTGTTTTCCCTCCGACACACAAAAAAGAAAAAAAGACCCAACATACTCCTTTGGATTACTGATAATTTAGGCTTACAGGAAGCAGAACTGAAAAGTAAAACCCCAGAGCAGAGGACCTGCCTTAAGCAGCAACAGCTTTTCTTTGAGCATGGGTACTGTGGCATTCCCACTAGACACAAGCTCTAGCCCTCTCTGCTCCACAAAACAAATCCGAGCTACGCAGAGTAAGTATGTGGGATTTGCTGTAGCTGCACACATCAGACCTGCCATCCCACTGCTTGCAGGAACCAGTCCTTGGTGCTGCAGCAACCAGGCACAGGCAAGAGGAGAAGACCCTGTGGGTGAACATCTTGCACACGAGGGAGGTGGGAATTACATCCTGTCCTCTGCAGATTTACCCTGAAGCATCAGAGCTGCTTATTCTTCTTTTTAAAAGTGCCCTGCAGTGAGGGGAGTAAGCAAAAAGTACATGGCTTGTGTTTTAGGGATTTTTTTTTATTAGGGATTTTTTAGGGGGTGGGATAGTGGTGTTTATAAAAAAAAACAAAACACCAAAACCCAAACCAAAAGCAGCCATGTTACAACATAAATAACTTCTGGGAAAGGTAATATTATGCCCTCCTTACCGCGACAGAGGTTGATCGAGTAGTTTTTCAAGCCCAACTGAAAAGGTTGTTTCTATAGCAGAGATTCTCTTTCAAACATTCGAGACAGATAGTTGGAAGCTGTCCTTTTATTTGTCAGTGTACCTCAAAAAAACCTCCTGCCAATAAATCGGGTTGCACTTGTGTTACGCTTTGTGCCACAACCCTACTGCTGCTTTATCCTACTGGGGAAGCCTCGGGAAGTCCAATACACAGCACTAGGCCAGCAAAGGCCAAGCCTTTAACTTCAGAAAGGTGCAACGAATTAACTCCCGCTCCTGCTGCCCGTCCGAGCCTCGAACATGAGAACGTGTGCTGGTTTCACCTCCCTCGACAAGTCACTTTTCCACCTAACACGAGAGCCGGGGCGAGCAGGGACTCTTCTTACCTTCGTTGGGAAACGTCCCCGGGGAGCAGCGGGCACAGGCTGTCACGTTCACCCCGCTGCAGTTTGAGGGCTTGGCGGTGGTGAGGAACGGAGCTCCTGATGGGACCCCAGGAGACGTGGTCACGCCTGAAGGGGATGCTGGGGCGCCGGTGGATGCGGCCACCGCTCCTGTAGACGCTTGAGAGGCGGCCGTGCTGCCAGAGGCGAGGACGGTCACGTCTGTGGTGGTGGGCAGAGTCTGAGCGGGGGTTTTTGTGCTTGGATCGGCAGACGGCGCTGCTGTGGACACGGCAAGGTTTGCGGTGGTTGACACCGCTCCAGCTGAGAGCGTTGCGGCGGCAGTCGGGGGAGCAGAAGCGGCGGTAGTGGTTGCACTGGGAGGTGCTGGGGTTGATGCAATGGGGACCTGGGTGGTGGTTGCACTGGGAGGTGCTGGGGTTGATGCAATGGGGACCTGGGTGGTGGTTGCACTGGGAGGTGCTGGGGTTGATGCAATGGGGACCTGGGTGGTGGTTGTCTGACCTAGAGCAATACCTAAGAGAAGAAAAAACATCGTTAGTGGCCAAATTATTGTTCTCCCTTTAATGGAGGCTTCCCATTAGGTCTTTATCAACTGCTTAACCTGTGTATCCTTGTTTGATGTCCAGAAACTCCCTCCTGCTATGTTCCACTACAGAGCAATACAGAAGCAAGGAGGCGAACGTTGGCAGCATCTGAGCATCCCTGGCACACAAGAGACTTATCAAGGAAATAAGCAGGTTCACAAGGCCACAACTCAGTAGATGCCAAGGTCCAGGAGGTCTGACTCTCCTAGATAAAAGGGTGTGAGAATTGCCTGAAACACTCAATTTTGTCAGCGACAGCTTCTTGAGACGGTTTACCCTGAGATCTCACAACAACCTGATTTAAGATGCTTGTCAAGTAGCTGGCTGTTTTATCCCATCTCCGTTAAAGGGATCAGCAAAGAAAAGTCATAGATTTGGGATTTTTTTTTAAGCTGTTCTGAAGATACATCCAGTAACCAGAACGGAACCTGCAGGCCAAGACTTCCTTTGATTCTGAAATCTCCCCATCAGAGCAGAGACAGCTGTAATCTTCAGGGAAAAGGGGTATTACTGCAGTTCAAGTCGTTCTGCTGCGATATGTAGCGGACTGAAACGTTGCCTGCTGATGAAAGCCATCTCTCTGCACACAAGCACAGGGGTTGTCTTCCAGTCTGAACACGGGTGACACCGGTAAAACTAAACACGAAAAGTAGCTAGTTGGTTTTAATTTAGCAGTGTGGTACTAAGCAAAGGAAGCAAAGCAAAAGCAAAAGAGCCAGCTCCTGCCGCAGCAGCTTGGGTCAGAAAGGCAGGGCAGGGATTTACTCTAAAATAACTGCAGCTTCTGAAAACTTCTTACAGCATCAGTATGCAACTGTGGCTGATAACGTGGTGTTTACACGCTCTTCCAACCATCACACATCTGCTAAGCCATCACAGCAAGAGGGCCTGCCAAAATCAACTGGCCATTGGCATGGAAAGCGAAAGGACTATTTTAAGAAGTCCCTTTATGGGTTTTAAGGAGCCCAAAGAGCGCAGCTGACACCCGACGGCGGGACGTGGATGAGGAAGGACAGGAGGAGGATGAGAAGCTGGGAATGGCGACAGCACAAGTGCCAGGCGGCCGCAGACCCACGGGTCCCTGCAGGCTTTTTCCCAAGCCCGCTTTTCCCCCAGCCTTTGACTTCTCTCTCAATTTTGGCTACACCACGCGAGGCTGGGCACCATGGGTACCAGTGCTTAGCACCGCCACGGTATGAACAACAACAATATGCAGACCATGCTGACTAGTAACTCTAGTTAAATTTCTACAGCAAGATCAGGACACTGAATAAAAGAGTCCATAGAAAGTTGCGATCACATGGAGAGAGCTGGCTGGGAGTGCTCCCTCCTACTCCATACTGCCTGCTTTGTACTCCACTGCCTGCAAAAACCCATCTTTCTGTAACTCTTGAGTAAAGCAGCAGATGAGCACCCAGCCGTCTGGGCCACTGCCCACATTTTCTTGCTGTAGCCCCCAAAACAGAGACGCTGAATTTAACGGTGATCATTTTGTGGCATATTTGTTTGCCCCAGGCCCAAATGCAAGTGACTGGAGACAACAGCGTTGGTGCTAGGCAGGGAGAGCGGCTCGGCAGTACCCACGGAGGACACCGCTACCTTGGCCATGCCTCGACCCAGGACCGAGATGCACAGTTCCCCTTGTCTGACTCACCTGCCTTAAGGGCTGAAGTCAGTCTGCTTCTCTTTCCTCACGTCTGGCAACGAGCCGAGTCAGTCCAGAGTTTTATTAAACTGATCGCAAAGTAAACACGAGCGGTAAGTCAAGGGCACCATCAGGTTCTCGTGGGAAAAGCTCTCAGAAGGACCACTGGGATCAGAGTCTGATCTCCCACAGGGCAGCCTGTCCCCAGCATTTGCTCAGTTCTGCCAGCCAGAGACACTGCAGGGGATTTAAACACTTTGGACTGCACACAGCTGGATGAATTTTGTTGTTTTGGTTTGGTTTTGTTGTTTTTTAACAGTATGTTTTTAGTTGAATATTGCCTCTCTGTAACCTTTCATTGGTTGGTTGGTTCTGGTGTTAAATGGTAGTATTGTTAAGATGGATTTTTTTCTTTTTAATGGAAAATATCTTTTCATAACACGTAACTAAAATAGTCATTGAAGAGTTGCTTGCAAAACTTCAGTAGCCATCAACAGCCTTCAGTAGCCAGTACTTCATAAATTCATTTAAACAACTTCTGGAGAAAAAAAAAAGAAGTAGGCAGGCTGGAAAAAAAATAGTTTTGAGCATCTAGTAAAAAATGGGTGACGTTTTGTTTTACCAGCTAAAATATCACAAGTGTGAAAAAACAATACTCAAACCACCTTAGCTTCATCAGAGCATTTTCTCTTCTGCACTGCACTTAGACTGTCTATACCAAGGAGCAGCGATTTCGCTTTCTAGAGACTTCTATTTTTTTAGGGGCACTGTGAATCAACAAAAGTATCTCCAGGGACACTTCAAGGATGGGTCATTTTGTGTGATGCCTTGGCATGATGTTGCACTCCAAGAGCCTTAAGGATGTCAGGGAAGGTTACTGGAGCCTTAACTACAGTGCTAATCCTTCCTGACTTACAAGGCAGGCAGCCCTGCTGACTTGGGTGGCACACGGACACTGGCCAGGAACTCACAAAATGCAGAAATAGGGTGGACGCTCCCTTATTTTTCTTCCCTTTCACCTTGCACAACTGTGCAGCCTGCCATTCTGAAAAACTAACCCTTCAAGCCAAACAAAACACAACCAAGTCAACAGTTATAGATCTAGGTGAAGATAATCATCTTCGGTGAATTCAACAGGTAAATAATTGGCTCCTGAAATGGAGAGTTTCCCCAAACCGTTTAATTTCATGAGAGTGCCAGACTACGGCTCATACCTTGTTACGTGCTCAGGCTGCCCTGGATGCATTCACCTAAGATGAGGCTCAGCAGGTAATTGCTCCTAGCGGTTTTGCCCCTTTTTTACAGGAACTCTGTAAAATGCAAATTGTTCTAGCAGGGCTAATGGGTTCATACTCCAAAAATGGAGGCGGCCGCAGGGCCCCTGGCAGCCTCTGACCCCCCGAATGCAGGTGGACCGCAGTGAGAAGAGAGCAGGGCAGCACCTCACCCCAAGGAGCTTTCACTTGCACGCGGCCAGACTCGCCCTGGAAGGTACACGATCTGAAGTGCAACAGGTTTTGCAGATCCCACATAGCAAAAATATTAACTATAAGAACGCAGATTTTTTTCTCGATAGCTAAGCAGTACAAAAGGATGAGAAGAACAAGGAGAGGAGCAGGTAGAGGCATGATTACAAAAATATTCAGGCATTTTTATATAAGCTCTTTCTCTTATAAAGACCCAGTTACCAAAACACCCCAAGAAAGCGAACATACTGGGGCATCCTGTTCCTTGGGGTTTAAGATAAAGCCACGAAGAGGCCACTGCAAATCTTCAATATGCAGAGTAATAGGGCTCTACTTTTCCTCCTTTTTTTTTTTTCTCTTGTAAAAACATGTTTTTATATTTACCTTATTCAGCCCATTTCCAACACTGCCTATCTTCCAACACTCACATCCTTTCCTGCCCTCGCCCTGCCCTTCTGCAGCACCCTGAGATGGTGAAGCCCAGTGCTTTCACAAGCCCATTACAGCTTTACCCACCTCCGTGCTCAGCCAGCGAAGAGAAACGCCGCTTCAGGAGGACTTACCTGTTAAACACGCTGTGGTTAAGCTCCAAAGCAGAGGAGAGGGCCACGCACCCATTTTTCCCTGAGGAGTAACACAGCTTGTCAAAAGGCAAGATCAGCAGCTAATCTCCTACACCCAACTGTTTATTCTCCTCCAGTTTTGTGCCCAATACTGTCACCTGACTCCGATCATGCGGCTCGGTCAAATCAACCTCCTCCCAGCAAAGGGGGGGCTTATATTCGGAGGCTGCAACAGGTCTTAAGATGTTACTGGCCGCCTGAAAGCGTAGCACAAACTAAATACTGAGCAGAAAAGCAAGTCTAAGCCTCTTCTCGTGGCGTGCAGAAATACACACAAGAGAAGCGTCCTGGAGGAAGCAACGAGCTCGTAGAGAGGAACGGGCAGAGCCGCGCTGGGAGCCCTGTGCCTGGCTGCTGGCCAGCCCCCCGTGACCTCGTCAAGTGAAAGGATTTCATTTTTCAGACACCCAGGATTTCCTGCAAGAAAAACAAGAAGAAAAATAACCCCAGAAGAGTCCATGGTTCAAAGCAGCTTCCATTTTAACTGAGACCAACCATGCCGTAACCAAAATTCACCCTCTAGTGAGTCTAGAGCTTTCCCAGTCAGTGTTTAACTCCCCCCTCGTTGCCCTCAAGGTGTCAAATGTGATGCATCGAGTTGTTGTGATCAGGACCAAACTTGACAATCCTGATGATGACGACTGGGAGGTGAGGGCATTAAATCCAGCGAGGCCCCATCCCATTTTCCACATGTTATCCAATGACTATCCTGCTTGCTGTTCATGCTCTGAGGCCAGGTCCTCCTGCCTGTGCCCATGCTGCCCAAGGACACAGATGTCCCCGGGGTTTCCTCACCTTGCAGCCCTGCTTTGAAAGATCCCCCCCCATTTCCCTCTGCCCCCATCGGTTAGTAATCAGCATTGCCGACCCTCCACTGCGATAGAGGATTTCCTTTTGCGTACAGCTGAATGCCACATCTCGCGTACGTCACATCTTCCCCCAAATTCCGGGAACGGCTGGCTACTCATGCAGGACTGAGGATGCTCCACATGCAGAGCCCCCCCAGCCACATGTCCAGTGAGCAGACCAGGCACTGTCACGTGCTGCCCGTGTCTTTCGTGCTCCAAGAGCTTCCACAGGGCTCTCCATGGTGAGCCAACAGTTAACACGCTCTAACCCAAACCCCCAAGCTTGGCTCACAGTGGCCCAGGTAGGGTCAGTTTGGCATCAGACGTAGTGGCCCTGACAGCACCATGCTGCATGGGTGGTTGCTTCCCCACGTTGCGTGGCCACCGCAGGGGCCGGGAGGTTGCACGAGGGAAACTTCTCATGCAATCCCGGCCAGCGCAGCCCAGCGGTGCCTCCTGCACGAGCTGCACAGCCCCTGCTATGGCAGACGCAAGCACCCGCCAGTCTCCGATACCTACGGCTCTGCTGGGGACTCTCTCTTGTCCTCCTGTCTCCAGCAGCAATAGTCTGTTGATGCCAACATGCCTCATGGTAGCTGCAGGCAGACAGGGCAGTTTCCTCAACTCCGGTATCACCAGCTTGGGTGGGTATAGGGTCAGTCAGTGGCCAGCTGGCTTCCCACTGCCAAATAGAACCTTAACCTGAATTGCTTACTGCTAGCAAGCAAAATATCAGACTTAAGGACACAGCCCCAGGCCCAGCGCTCAGCCCCAGCAGCCCCTCGCAGAGACGCTGCCCAACCGCTCAGGGCAAGGCAGCAACGGAGGTCTGCCCTTTCCCTGCAGGTGGGCAAGCTCTCAACGTGACGTTTCTCACTTTGGTTTTATAGGTTTTACAAGTCTCAGCGCGGGACGTTTGATCTCAGTCTGTGTGAGAAAGACAACAACCTGGTCCACTCAGACCTGTACGGGGCCGTTCGTTCAGCAGCCCAGCCAGCAGGCTGAGGATCTGCAGTGGCAGACAACTTCTGCATAAGCAGCGTTGTGGGATGAAGCAGCCCTGTGCGCTGATAAAACCCTGCCAGCAACTACCCACCGAGATTTACTCTGTTAGAGGAGCTGATGGCAGATCAGTCCCCTCCATACCACGAACGGCACCTCTCATTTGGGGACAGCCTTCCTTACACCCCCAAGTCCCAGGAGCAAGTCACACGTTTTCTGAGCAGCTACAGCACACATGTACACACACACACACCCCCCACGGAAAAGCACTTAAGAACTGGATGTTGACACTCACCACTGTGACAGGACTTCCACTTTTGAGTTTCAGCCTAACACATGGAAGAGAAGGGGAAATTGCATCATAAACCCCTTCCTGTGCCCTCAAAGCCCCCTTTTTGGATGAGCTGCCAGAGCCCAGCTGGGAGGCGAGGCAGGCTGCTTTTCTCTCAGTTGTTTTAGCAACTGGGTAAGTTGGAAATACTCTTCCAACAGGAAAAGTCTGATGCCACTTCAGGGCAAAGAAGTACAAATAGGTTAATGTATAAACTCCTGACCTGCCCTGGCTTGTCTCTGTTGAGATTAAATGCTTTTGCTAGTTGGTTCACAGAGAATAAAAACCAGTGTCATGGCTGATCAAAAGCAATGTCCTAGGCTAGCAGAGGGGCCTCTTCTTGTCAGTTCAGTTACTCTTCCATGGGTGGTGAGCCTTGTGTCCCCAAATAAACCAGACGCTGCCCTCCACCCTCAAACCTTGGCTGGCTCCTTACAGGGCAGAGGCAGCAGCGGTGGCGTTTCTCCCGAGAACACAGCATCCTGCTCAAACACGCCGGCAGTTCGTATCAGCACTCACTTGTTGCCTAGCCTGGAGAGGACGGCTGTTGTCCACGGCTGCCTGGAACCACACCTCCAGCCAAGCTGGGCAAGTAAAGGAAGCGCTATTAGAGATTTCATCTGCTGAGGGAAGACTTGGTTTTCTGAGCTACCCAGGCATTACAAACCTGAGGGCCACCACAGGACTATGCGTCAATCGGCTGCAAGTCACCTGGGCGTTAGATAGCCAAGTGACCTGTCTGTTTACAAGGAGAGCTACTTATTTAATTAGAAACACCAAGCAGGAAAAATCTCTCAAACAGCAGCCCTCTTTACAATATCAAGCATGAGGTGCCATCACCTCCGCTTTTGTTAACTGGGATGCAACAGTAAGTGCTGTGGGGTGACAATCCCCAGGTGAGGTCCCACCTACAGTGAGGATAGTGAAAAGGAGAGGAACACATAAGCTGAGGGTAGATGGACATATCCATCAGCCTGAAAATGTTAACAGTCACTGGTTGAACCTCTAAGGTCAGGAAGTCCCTATTAACTGCCAGCAGATAAGAACAGAAAAAACACTTTATTCTTGTATCCTTAGGCTCTTCGTATGATTATCCACCACTCCACTGTTACTGCTAGGGTCCTAGGCTTAACAGACACTTCTTCTAGTGCCAAATGACTGTCACACTCCAAGCCAAGCAAGCTACTGCAAAACTATCTTGTTACACCAGTGGAAACTATGGTCCTTGATGTACTGCATATGCAGCTATTTAACAAGACTGCAGCCCTTTGGCAGTGTGTTCCTGATTTGCACCCTATTACTGAGCTAGTACCTGGGGGGCTGGGCTGCAGCTAGGCTGCACCTATTGCCTGGGAAAGAACAAGATATTCAAACTGCAAACTGGCTTCTGACAGGTACTTTTCTTGGAAAACAACTTTTCTTCAAGCAACGCAGCTTGCAAGTCATACCAAAACCCAGCTGCATATAGAAGAGGTACCAGCCAGCAGGTACCACTTCCTCCTTCGCAGACAAAAAAAAGCACTGAAGATCCCTGACACCCATGGGATGCACTACCCCATGGGCCGGGTTGGGAAGCAACCGGGAACCCAGAATGCCCTTTCAGATGCAAGGTTCTTCCAAGTCCCTGGTATATAAATTGACTCTCATAAAACAGCACAGGAGCTCAGACTTTAGGAAAACAAGTCCAACAGCCAGTCAACAGTCTGCAAGTCAGCAATGTAAATGCAGCTTATCCTCTGAGGGCTATTCAGCAGCTTACCTGCAAAACCGTTACGAGCATATGCAGTGGATGAGCCACCCAAACAGGAGGACCTCTGCTACAGAATTGTGACCAGACGACTCAACAGCTCTAGGCAGATGTTGAACTCCATGAGCAGGAAGGAGACCACCAGGAGTTTCCTTCATTTCAGGTAAAGGAGAGAAGTTCTGCCATACTGTGCTGCTCCTGAACGATACTGAAACCAGCTCTGTGCCCAAGAGGAGGACCAAGACACTTCCACACAGGTGAGAAAGAAAAAAAGCAAGCAAGGCAAAGCCGTCAGTGCTCCTGAAGAAACGTCCATTCAGAGCACAAAAATGTGTGTGTTAAAACCTGTACCTGACCAAATGGCCACATGATGGCACCACAGCTTTGGGGAGCGATGACACATCACTACACTTCAGAGTCAAGACTAAAACCCTCTTCACCAAAAAAAGCTAGTGCTGCTCTTGTCAAACTGCACCAGCAGAAACCTCCATCATCAGTATTGTGTAGATGGAATAACAAAACCCACAAAAGGGAGCTGAAGGAACTTAAGTAATAAAAAGTTATTACAGTCACTTTGAAACAAATAACTCAAAAACTCTTTATAAAAATGTGTTTTGTCTGGCCTTGGATTTAGAAGGAATAATAATTAAAAAAAAGTAGAGATAACCGAAGTAAAGGTGTGGTACTGCAGCAGAGATCTGATGGTTTATCCAACCAAAGGCATGATAATATACGAACTGAGTCCAGAAGTTTATTTTCTCACAAGTAGCACTGAACATTTAATTCTTAATTAGTCCCCATCAGTTAAGAAGAGGGTCTTACAGTGTTAAGGATGCAGGTCAAACCCATCTAATGCTTCAGGCAGAAAAACTGCACAAATTGGTCAGCTCCCTTAGAGCAGAATACACAGAAGAAAAGCATGATTTAATGAAATAAAGGTAAAAAGGAGTAAGTGTGGTTATCTGAAATGCAACTTTCTAGGACCAAACACAGCTGGGACACTAAGAGCATCACCAAGTCATGAAGGTCACTCATCAGCAATCAGAGACCCTGTAACACACTGCCTGTATTTTTGTAGGTCCTGTGGGGATTTAAACCCCTGAAGATCCAAGCTGAAGATGTCAGGTTTTATAGCAGCAACTCCCAGGGAATGCCCACAACCTGCCTCCTTCATGAAAAACCGCCATTAATAAAAGGATGGGGCCTTCCTACAGTGCTCCAGCTCTACTGTCCTACATGAAGAAACAACCAATAATAAAATAATTTTTACTGAAAGATGAAGAGGAAAAATAAGAGAGACTATGGACTTTAATGACACCAAATGATGGATCAGACACTAGAACCAAACTTACATGCTACTGAGGGTTTGAATCCACCACTCAGAGAAATGGATTCTTTTCTGTTGTTCATGAAATTTCTATGTGGAAGGACTAAGTGTATTTTAATACTGTGCTACTCAGGAACTACGTTCTGAGAGCCAGATGAAGGAATCTCCCCAAGTTCCTTGGAATAAGGTCTGGTACCATGCAAGTATCTTGAAACATGGCAGGTTCTGAAAACAAAAGTTACCTCATCTACTTTAGAACAATTGGTTTTTTGCTTCTTGCCTTATTTTTCCTTTCCTGCTCTCAGCACCCATATATGCATACCTGCATGCACAGGGACAGTGAGAAGAGTGACATCTGAGATGTTTTAGGTTCTGTCTAAAGGCATTAGGAATACAGGACAGCTTTAGGACGGTATCTAACACTAGTTTGTGTGAGTCTTAAAAGAGGTCAATGTTTGGTCAATCATTAGTCACAGGAGTTAGTATTAGAGCAGCATCCTGAACATTTAAAAAACCCCATGTGTGTATGTGCTTGTACCAGCTAAGCCCGACCAAAATGTCCAATAACACAGAGATCGCTAAAAATAGGTGGGTCTGTTTCTGCATAGGCCATTCTCAGAAGACATGCACACTAGCACATACTTACTCATATAAAATGTATCAGTGAGTCACTCATTTGGGCACCAGGAAATCTCTCTGACAGAGCAAGTGCCCTATGAAATAACAAACAAAATGTGTGTCTCAACCTATTCTCAAAGTTTTGTCCCCAGCATTCTACCAGAGCAGTTGACCTGGAACAGAATTCCCTTCCCAGCTATTTGATAAGGTCGATCCAACACAGAAAAGAAAAACCTCAGACTATGTCTGGCACTGCACCAGCACAGGCAAGTGTAACAGAACCATGTCACACGGCTGTACATAAAAAAATTGGAAGGAAGCCAGCCACACACATCCATGTAACTCAACATTGTAAGATAAGCCTTCGTGTTTATCACAGGATAAACTAGACCACAGAAACGGTATCTCAGAGGATGAAAACAGTTTCTAAAACAAACAAACAAAACCCACGAAAAGAACCAAACCCCAACACCAACCCCAAACCAAAAACCACCCACCTTCCACAGCACTATAAAATTGAGAGAAGCCACCATTGCTATAAATTCAGCTAAAGGCAGCATTAAAAAAACAAACACAAAAAAACCAAAAAAAACCCAAACCAAAACCAAACAGGGTTTATTCCACACTTTCATACGATGTGGGCCATCCACAGAACTCGTGCATGGCATGCCTTCCTCGTACCATCAGGTCTAGACTGTGGCTTGAGTGCTTCAAGTATATGCATGCCCACACATTGTGGAGACACATCACCCAAGGTTAATCACCTTTCAGCAAATCCACCCAGAAAGCAAGAGCAGGTATTTTGGTAAGCCTCCTACTCACAAATATCTTAACCAGCAAAACTAGCACATGTCAACTTTGAAATGTCAACTTTGAAATGCATCTACAGAAGCAATGTGACATGAATCTAAAATGGATACACATTATCATGCAATTTGGCTGTTTGGTCCCAAGCTAGTGGTACTCATCACCAATTCAACTGTTAGTACACAACACAACTTGGTTATTAAAAAGAGTATCAGTCCATTTCCTTAGAAAATCTAAATTTTTATTATACATACTGTATTACACTGAAAATACGTACCCAAAGACAGAATATTTTGAATTTACAACTGTACAAAAAAACAATAGAAAACATACGGGCTATGCTATAGATGTAACATTTTACAAAATGACAGTTCTTGTTAAAGGCACCAGATTCCCAGAGGGCTCTGGCTCAACATTTTTTAGTCTTTTTTTCCAGTCAGATCTTACTACGAAAATGTGATTCACTCTTAAAGTGTGTAATGTCAAAGTCTCAAGCTTCTTTCATCTAGACAAGTGGTCTGCACTTTGACACAACTTAGTGAGAGAAGTGACCAATTTCACATGGAGATGTCAAGTAACTACCAAAGGCTCCTCCCCATTGCATCCAGCATCCTACGGTATTAACTGAAAGATTAAATGGCAAAGCCACCAGTGAAAATCAAGTTAACCCACAACATACTGGCCCAATACTAGAGTGTTAACCATAGTAACCCTAGACTGTTTTGTATGGAGATAACGACAGAGCACTTGAGTAGGAAAAAAAAAAAGTTCTGTCAAAAAGGAAGATGGAATCTACAATCCGAACTCTTGCTCAGCATCCTCCTTGGGCTCACCTTCTTCATTACACTCATTTCACTCTTTCTGGTCCTCATGGCACTCATGAAAGAAAATGGAGCCTAAAGAAACACAGCACTTTGCTGTAGGGCAAATTGTTAAAGAAGCCTGGGTATGCACGTATGTGTTCTTTCTCCCCCCCCTCCCCCCCCCAAGAATAAAAAGTTTGGACAGGACAGGGAAAACACAAGCTACTTTCATTACTTCTTTCTCCAGTATTCTATACTCTAAAAATGAAGAAAAGCTAATTCGTATCACGCTAGGCTTGCACAGACAGGTGTTTCTGTACAAGCAAGGGGAAGAGAAGCTGGGACAGCCGAGGTGCCATAACACACTTTGGAAGTTTGGGCCTGCCATTTCCTAAAACTTCATGCTTGGATAAAGGGAAAGAGGAAAGGACACAAACAAAGCTTTAAGAAAACTCTGAACTACTTCTCTGGTCAATCTGTCAGTACATCTGCAAGTCATTCTAGAGTCAACAAATGTTTTTGCTTAATCTTACAGCACACATTGAGCCTCACTGAATAGAATCCAGCTAGCATCCAAGTGACTGAATATTCAAGACAAAAAATATCAAGTTCCAAGGCCAGATTTTGTTCTGTATGCAACAATTCCATTATATTGGAATTTAAATGTTGATGTTGCCCTTTCTGAATTGTCTGGCATTGTCCAGTCCACTTTCAGTCCACTGACTTGATGATTTCATTCTCTGAACCAGAGAGCTCAATGTAGTTTTTACTTCTTACCCTATCATTTTAACAATGTTGCAAAAACTTCCCTTTCTTTAGGCATCTTAAAAGCTTTCTAGATTCACAGATCAAGTTGAAGTAATGCTCTGGTATTGAGGGTCATAAAGTCACTTTTAAAAATAAATTATTTTTGCAGTGTTAAATTGTCTCATCCTAATGACTTAACGGAATTAAAAATATACTCTGCTTCTATTTAAAATTTCAATTTATTGCATATGACTGACTGTACACAAACAGGCCTGGAGACCAACTTTGTTATGCAGCAAATACAAATAGCAGCATGGTTAAGCTTCCTACACACTACTGCACTCAAATGACTCCACTGCATTCTAGAAGGGCTTCTTGAAGAGGGACAGCTGTCTCCATCCCAACAGCACAGGTCCAAAATACAGACTTCTGCAGACTCAGAAATTTAGTGAGGGACCCCCATTAATCTCAAGTAAGCCAAAAGAGCCATCACATAGCAGCTCCTGATCACTACTGAATTGCAGAGTCTTGCATCAAAAATTTATAGTGACAGTACACACCCCTCAAGTCAGCCAATTTTCTACAAGTTCTTTCTTAAAAATTACATTTGGTACTTGCAGCTCATCTAGCAAGCAGGAACAGTTAAGACAGAAGTATCATACATGTTTACAGAAAACTGGTCATCACAAGAAAACTTTAAAAATCTGAATGCAGACAAGAAAAGGAATGTCACTTTTCTTTAAACGTTTCTTTTAAAAGATGAATATTTTCATATTCTGTTGTTAGCCCTTACTGTGTAACATACTATAATCAGATAAGTTTTAACCATGAAAACGCATTCTACTGAACTCCTAAAAACTAAAACCCACTACTCATACTCACTTGCCAGGCTGGTTTCTAGCTGTTCAAAGAAAAATTGCAATCAGAATCACAATCTACATTGCTGCTGAAATGGGATAATTATGTGGAGGAGAGCCCCCAGTGTGACAGTTATATGTAAGTAACTTTCACACTAATACATGCACAACACTCCATAACAGTAGCAGGTACCATCAAATTACTTGCCCACTACAGGAGCTAGAACAGTCTGTATATTTGCTTAAATAAAGTTAAGAAATCTATATTTTTGGTCACATCTTAAAACACTGTAGAACACAGATTTTCTTACTATTTATACTTGCCCTGTCCTGTTGGATAATTTGTTTGAAAAACTAAAAATAAAATGCAATAAAAATTTCCCAATACAAAAGGGCTCTAATGAATCATCTAAGCGTCTTTGTTAGCCTATAAGTGTACTTATGGGATTTGGTCTGCTTTCTTTTCAGAACAAAAGAAAAAGCCTCATTTTGTCCTAAGAGCTCCACTTTAACATGAACCTCTAGTCTGCTCAAGGTACCTCCAGCCAACAATCGTGCTAGTCATCTTTGTATTTCTTCCTTCTAAGAACTATTCCCAACCAAGCACAGCTCCACATACAAGTACTGGCAGACACCAGATGTTTAATCCAAGTCTCTTTCAAATGATGAAACCAAGTCTCCAAAGGATGAACCCTGAACTACGTACATAAGCTCTCTCAATAAATATAAGCTGTATTTATACTATTAAAGCCAGATTATACCAGTGATGTGAACACAGTTATAAAGATAAAAATGTGCTTCTACTAGAAGGGGACAAGTATAAGGCACATTCATATGCCAGTATAATTGTGGCCACAGTAGTGATTATACTGATATAACTACACTGGTAAGAACCACAGCTACAGTCATTCAAAACTTTTTGGATCAAGGCTTGGCAATCAAATACATTATGACTGCTCAACCAAACATAAAATTAACACTGCCTCAAGACAACAAATCTTCCCAACCATCTATATTCAGATATGTGTCACTCAACCATTTCTAGGGCCATTTTTATATTAAGCTGCGATTGATCTTGAGATGTAATAGTTTCACTTCCTCCCAGGTAAGTTATGCTGTTCAAAGGGCTTGCTATGCAAGAGCCGTTGATCAACTTCTACCCTAAGACTTACATGGCAAAGAGCTATCACTTCCAGGCAGTGACAAGCCACCATTACTTTTTCTTGATTTTGATGGGTTTTTTTCTTCACAAAGTTATGATACTCAGTCTCTCTCTATCTCAAATAATGCCAAATATAGATTAACTCATGCTGGGCATGGACACTGACAATATAGCGAGTTAAGAAAGCTGCTCAATCTCATCCTATGACCCAAGCATAAATAAGCTAAACATACAGTGGGTACCATTAGACACTGGACATCTACCACCTGCAATATTTAGTTATACTGCAGCTGAATTACAAAATAATCAAGCACCGACTTGTGGTGCTTTAAATGTCCATTCTTACAATAGAACCCATGTAGCCAAAGAAAATATTTTTACAATAAAGATCTGTGCCCTCATTTAATGGTAAACCGTGAATGACTGTGCATTAGTCTTGTCTTCTGGTACTCAGAAGTAAACTGCTCCCATCTGTAATCTTTCAGTTGTGATCTCCTTTTCCAGCATCTTGAACTGTGGGAAAACAAAAACACACCAACAACAACTTTCCCCCCCTAAGATCACCTTTCCCTCTCCCAAGATTAAAAAAAAAGCAAGTTTGACACCATCATCTCCTGTGTTCACTGAGCCCAGTTAGGTTGAAGAGCCACAACTTCTACTTTGGAGGGTAATAAGAAACGTACACATGAATGCCATTTTGTACAGTTGACATACTCTATGAGCTGGTTGACTCAAAGCTTGATTTGGTCCAGTCTGCTGTTGCTGCATCTCTTAGGAAACATTAGTTATAGGTTTGTACTTCTTGAATCTGGTCCATTCACCAGTAGCATAGTTCATTTCGAAGACCGTATCAACCAACATAGTGGTGCTGCCAGTGCCATCTGCCTTTGGTAAATCTTCTGTATGCTCACTAAGTTTAATTTGGATGATGTCACCTTGCTCTTGGCAAGGATTCTCTGTGAAAACAAAAATAGGAACAAATTATACATTTCAATACTGTATTAGAAAAGGTAAAGAACACTTGATGGAGATTCTTATCTTATGCTGAAAAAAAACAACAAACAAACCCCAAACCCAAAACTGAGCAAGTAATGTCCCTAATACACATAGCCACACAATGATCTTCCTCCCTCCATACATCACAGAGTTTTGAGGATAACAAAACCAGACCTCAAAAGATGAACCTTAAGGCTAAAGTAACTGGAAGAGTAACAGAAGGGGGAGTAAAGCACGCCAGTGTCATTTCTGTCTGCCTCAAGAGCCTTAAGAGAAGCTTATATTTAAATGTGAGTTGGTAAACTTGAACTACCAGAGTTACTTTATTTGGGATACATTTTGTAGTTAAAAGCCTCAACAATTTTCAGCTGTTCTGGAAGCCCAAACAGCTTCACTGAAATCACTCATCCAAGACTCAGTTCCAAGCCCGTAAAATTATTAAATGTTACATATCAAGGTACTGGAATTGGCACTGAAGAAACTCAAGAATATCACAGTTGGAAGTTATTTACTCAACCTCCAGAAGTTGCTGACATTATTACTGAATGAATTCATATTGTTATATACTTATCTATATATGTATATGTGAATATATAGAACACACACACATGCACGCTTCCAAAATAGTATTTTACCTTGCATTACAAGAAACTGTCCATGTAGATACTAAAGTATACCCTCAAGTAGCATCTAGTACTAAGAGCACCATCATTAATGCAAGATACACAAAACTTTCTTAAAGCCCAGGGATCATCACAGTAACTTTACTCTGTTGGTCTTCAATAATGTATTGCATTAATCCAAATGCATGAGCCACATTTAGGCCCCAGCACTCCAGTGATAAGAGCCCTCAAATACCAAATTAGAAACCAGAGCTAGTGCAGATGAGAGTTCACTTAAGGACTCTTAAGCCCCTTCTCATCTTACATCTGATAATCTTCTGGGTAAAACAGCCTTGGTCTATCAAGGCCAATATGTGACCAGATCTAGCTATGAGACAACTTATCTCCCTGTGATTCACAAGCACCTGTAGTTACGAAAAGTCTGAGACAACAGTTGCTACATTTCTAAGGCTAAGGAGTTAGCGAAGAGGCTCTGTACTACCCAACTTGTACCTCGAGTTGCCACGAAAGAACTTACATTCATTGGTCTTCTAGACAGACTACTAGGACCTAACCAGTCTGTTCACTGTTCTAACTGGCTGCCTTGTTTCTCTTCAACCCCTAAGCCAAGATATTACATGTGTTCAGTTACGTATATATTGTGTTTAGCAGCTGTTCTGACAGACTGCTTGACTTAGTGGAAACAGACCCCTAAGACCCATTTCCAGGTCCAGAGTAAAGCAAAGAGTCCAATACATCCAGAGCAAAGCTAAAGCAAGAGTCTTGCAGTCAAGTATGCACATTTAGAAACACTAGGCTGTATTTCAGATTTGGGTATTCAAAAGCACGCTAAATTAATCTCAATACATACCTCTGGATCCTGCCATGAATCCAAGTATAAGAGCCTTTTCTGGCCTTGTAACTTTGTTTGCAGTCTTGAACATTTCCTGTGCAGCATACATTTGCTCCCTCTGCAATAGATAGAACAAATACGAATTCCAGTGGAGGAAGCACTGCCAACAGATACCACATTAATACTCACAGACAAGCATAAAAGAGTAAGGTGGAAGTTTGTAGACCTACAAAAAGTAACAAAAATAGCCTTAGCCTCAAGGCTTTCCCTCTTTAATGCTTACACCTAACACTTACAGCAGTGACAACTGAATTCTGAAACTGGAGAAAAAAAAAAACCCACCCCACCTTTAAATAGTTACAGAAACATGTGCTAAAAGACTTAATGTTCACATTACCAATTTGGTGTTCTTTATGACATTAGGAAGAAAGAAGAAAAAACCCATCGTTTCCGCTACAGTCCAACAAACCCAGGCTTGCAATAATTTCAGAGGAATTTTTTTTTTCTTTAATAAATGAAGTAGAGGTACTGAAAAGAAAGTGTCACCCAGCTTCTTAAAGTTCAGATCTTGCAAGCCAAGCTTACAGATGTGCTTAGCAAAGTCTTCAAATCAGTTGCATCTTGAATTAGTTACCTGCTTAACTTCAAGCATGCACATAATATATACCAACATACCACCAATAAGAAGCTTCAGGACATATATAATTGATGTTGAGTTTAGTTTCCTCCCCACTCTCAGGCTTTAACAAGATGTGTAATGGAGGGGTGATGGGATCAAGAAAGGCTTTCGCCTTAAGATAACATATAGATATCTTTTCTCCTACCACAGCAATGACAGAATCGTTTTTAGCAGCTTACATTATAATGCAATTGGCTGGGCAACAGCTCTGCTGTAAACACACCTTTCTCCCAAATTCTTTATAATGAGTACTGCTATTTGTTATGCAAAATACTGCTGTGTTAAAAAGAGACATCTTACTGTGTCATTAACACTGCACAACTTAAAAGGTTGTGATTAACATTAAGACAGCAATGCTAACAAAGCCACAAAACATTTTCATTATCTTTGGTCATAAAAAAAAGCAGCCTCAACCACTCAATGATCCAAAGGCCAGGAACTGCCAACATACTAAATGAGATCAATAATAAAAGTTTGCGTTTTCCAATCCACATCAAAACCAGCAGTCAAAGTTACTTACTGTGAGAGAGAGGCTTTTTTTCGGTGGTGGCTGTTGCTGAGTTTGGGGGGCCACTTGCGGTGCTTGTGCCGCAGGTGAAATGGCAGGAGGTGTGGTAGGTGTTAGGGGTGAGGTAGGTGTAGCTGCAGGTGGATTAGAGTTACTATTGTACATGGGTGTTCTTTGTTTGAATTGTGCAGGCAGAGTTGTAGTAGCATTTGGAGCTGCAGGTTCTTCAGTCTGTCTGTTAGTCTGCAAGGCCTCTCGTGCAGAGCCAGCTGCAAAAAACAATCAGGATTAAAAACATAATCCACAAACAGGGTTTAGCATCACTAATGGCCTTTAAAGGAAACTAAAAATTCTGATTATTCCATTTTAGCACCATGACTCTATATGCCATCTAATATCTATATGAAAAACTGAAGAGCTAATGCTTTTTCAAATTATCTTTAGCAATAATTAGACAACTGAGTGACTAGCTGTCCAATATGGATTACACCATATTTAGCATCAAGTTTTATGTTTAATGGATATCAGATTTATTAAATTGAAACTGTTCTATTTACTAAAAAGTAATAACAACTGTACTCTGACCCTACCAGGATTATTGCTGTACTGTTAAGTAGAAGCCAAAACCATAAAAATATTTCATCAGTTTTTACCTAATGTAGCAGCAGCTTGCAAAGGAAATGGTAATTAAGTCTCAGCCAGTAACAAATACTGAAAATACACAAATACTTAAACAGATGACAGAGTTAAATGAAATCACTCAGTATTTAAACACTAACTGCTAAGAGAGTTAAAACCCAACAGTATTGACAAGTCCTAACTCTTATTTCTCAAAGTTGATCCATTCACCTGCACTTAAGGGAGTTACTATTCCAAACCTGGCTGCAGGTGGAGGTTACACATATGATCAAGTTACTGTGATTTCGTAAGTTACCATCTGTCCAGCAAACAAGTCATTACCCAGTACACACTCTAGCCAGTTACACTCTTGTAGCTCTCAGACACAGGCACAGCCACTTAAGCACCTTTCACAAATCTCATGAGGTTTAAGCTAATCTGTTCACATTGTGTTCACAGTAGACTAAAAGGCAGATACAGATGAGAGCTATGCTGATGCCTTTCAGATCAAATTTTAGAGAATGACAGGTCTACCACTCTCCATCTAGGCACAGACACAGCACTGGTTTTAACAACATGGCTATTACCCAGTAAGATGTGGAACAGGACAGTGAACACTTGGGAGGACAAACATTTGTAACTAGTTAGCCCTTAATTTGTACAAAACCCTTAAGTTTTATTACTGGCTTCCTCATATCAGAATAACTGACCTGCATAAAGTAACATGTCTTAATTATGCGACCTCAGATTATGAGACACCAAATCTGTGGATCTTCTGTGTGCATCTTGTATTAAGGAAAGTTTTATATTCCTTGTCCATAAGAAAAGCTAGATACCCCATACTCCAAAAGGAAAAAATAAGTTAGAAAAAATAGAGAACAAAGACAATAGAGAATTCTAAACTAGGCTTTTTCTGCTGTTGAATACAATGCCAAGGCTCTGGAAAATAATACTAGCTGCTAACACTGATGTGCTCTTGGCTGCGTTCCTTCTGAGGATGCCAATTTTCTGCCAGAAAAAGATTTGCATGGACCTTTAGAGAGATTCTGAACTGTTTCAGGGCCAAGTGAAGTGATCAGGTTTTGCATTTTTCTATAGTGACCAACATGCCAAAGCTCATATACATGAAGACAAACATTACAGTACCAAATCACAACAAGCAAGAATAAAAATAATGCACTGAACTGAAACATTAGTTCTCTGTTAACTACGAGGTCTGGTAATAAATCCCAGTCATGCACATGTGTTAGTGCAAACTGCTACATTCCTTTAAGACTTTACATGCAGCAAAGAAGGAAAAGTAAAACCAAGCGTGTTAAAATAAAATAAAACCTGTAGAAAGAAAGGATTTGTACAAACGCTATTTTTTACTATAGGCGATTTTCTAGAATTGAAAATAATGTAGCACTTTTCAAAATATGCAGAAGCTCAGCTATTATCTGTCAGACTGTTATAAAAAGGTAAAAGGAAAATGGATAGCTTGATCCCAGCCTGTGTGAAAGGTAATATGTACTTGCCTCTAGAAACGTATCCGACTCTTGAAAGCAACTGTTTTCTAAGTGCATGCATATGGATGTGTGTATGGAGTATATACTCTAGACTTCTGTGTATTACTGGTGTCTCTTTAAGGATTTAAAAAACCACTGGATTTTCTATTACAGAGTAAGAAAAAACACACCAGTAAATTGCCTTGCTTGCTTGACTTAACTAGCAGTCATTTTAAGACTTAAAACCGACAAGGATTTTCTTTATTTAGGTTAAATGACATGTCTGGTTACCCCAAACCCAAAGGCTGGGTTCCTGCAATGGATTTTTAGACTGCTAAGGTTAAGTTTCACTAGAGTTGAGGGATAGTAGGTTTGCAAATAAAAGAAGAGCTAGACAGTAAAACTATAGAAATGGGAGGTATTAGGTCCCAAAAGCAAAAAAGTGTCTTTTACCTGGCTGTGTTTCAGAGCTTGGGATATATGAGGAAGATGGCACCACGCTGGGGGTAGCAGGTAAATAACTTGTAGAAGGTAGTGCAGGCTCATTGTTCAATGAGCCAAGCTTCTGTAAAACAGAAAAGGAAGTGTTATAGACATACTGCATATATTCGTATGCTGTTTCTGCATTTTAAATACAATTTGAACATTAGTTCTGCTACAATATTCCTTTGGGGAACTTAATTATGGACTCGTCTTGTTAGGGCAAGTTTGCCCTTTCAACCCTAACTCCCTATACAAACTTCAGATGTTAGAATTAGCCTAGGAGAGAAAAAGCAGCTTTATTTCCCCTAATTCAGATCAAAGTTGCATCCAAAGGCACAGTCTGAGCCAGGGAATAATACTATTATGGAGAATGTACTTCTGCAAGGAGAGTCAAGCTGCTGTTCCTTTGTCCCATTCCTTAGCTGGTAGCATGGAGACCAGATGATGAAATTTGCGCAGATAGTGCTCTCCAAAGAATTACACTATAGAAATAAGTGATCTTCTGCCTGAGCAAACATGCTCTTCACTATTAGCAAGCAGAAACCTGTGTCCATCCATGGGCAAAAGGCCTACTAAAATATCACCCAGAGGAATGCAAAGGTGTCTGGGACATAAACACACAGAAGGCAGCAGTAAAAGCACAGGTTTCCACTGAAACAGGCAGTCAACACCAACATGACAGATGTCATCTAGAATCAAGCCAAAGAAAATGCCACATTTTGTACTTAACTATACATAATATTGCACACACAGTGTAAAGACAACTTGGTATCTCTGTGAACATCTTCACTTTAGTCCAATCCAGCCTTATAAACATAAGGGGTTGACAAAGGAAAGAAGTTTTGAGGGAATAAGTCTAGAAGACAAATCATTTAAGGTAGTGTCATGGTTTAACCTCAGCCAGCAAGTAAGCACCACACAGCCACTCACTCACTCTTCTCCTACCCAGTGGGATGGGGGAGGAAATCAGGAAAAGTAGTAAAACTCATGGGTTGAGATAAGAACAGCTTAATAGAACAGAAAAGAAGAAACTAATAATGATAATACTAATAAAATGACAACAGTAATAATAAAAGGACTGGAATATACAAATGATGCACAGTGCAATTGCTCACCACCTGCAGATCAACGCCCAGTTAGTCCCCAGGCGGTGATTCCCCACCCCCACTACCCCCAGTTAATATACCGGGCATGACATCACATGGTATGGAATACCCTGTTGGCCAGTTTGGGTCAGCTGCCCTGGCTGTGTCCCATCTCAACTTCTTGTGCCCCTCCAGCTTTCTCGCCAGCTGGGCATGAGAAGCTGAAAAATCCTTGACTTTAGACTAAACATTACTTAGCAACAACTGAAAACTTCAGTGTTATCAACATTCTTCTCATACTGAACTCAAAACAGCACTGTACCAGCTACTAGGGAGACAATTAACTCTATCCAAGCTGAAACCAGGACAGGTAGCCTTACTAGACAGAAGCAAGATGGATATTCTTTAAAATGCGGAGCTTGCCAGAAGAGGTACTCAGCATCCTGCAGAAAGATAGGCAATGACCTTCACTCCTGACACAGGCCCACCAACATCTGCCTCTATGTTGTTTTTGGCACATATGCCATAGATTGCTACCCCCATAACCATGGGACCAATATTGTGTGTGCTTACCATTAGGCTCTAGAGGAAAAAATGCCTGGCTCACCAATCAAACCACAGGTCTGAAATAGAGCGCTCTCCAAAGGCAAGCATTGCATGTCAACACATGGACTTAAAGAGGCAGAAGTAATTGTGACCACTTTAAATTTGGAACAAGAGAAGACAGTTAAGATTTGAGATGGATTTCTATCATCTTGAGAGGCTTGCAAACACTGGGTGCAGCAGCCTCAAATTATCTGTTAGTATCTAAAGAACCCAGTTGTCCAAATTAATTCCAGACCAAGGCTTGCTGGAATAGAACAGACAGTTTCTAACTCAGAAGTGGGGGCAGGACCTAACATTCTTGTAAAAGCTATGTCCTGACTGAGAAAACAAAGATGCATCACAGCTTTTCCAATGCACTCTATCTGAAAGAACAGGAAGAAAACACTACACACAACTCCTCCCCTCACCTCCTCCCCCGCCCCCAATTGAACTACCTCTAGCAACAGGCTAGCTTTTTCCATAGATCCTAAACAACTTTTGGAAATTAAAAAAAAAAAAAAAAAAAAAAGACTGTTAAGAGAAGGAGAGGCCACCTCTGAACTTTACAGGTTTTAAAAAGCACAAATTTATAAGCCATGGGGTAATTTCGACAGAGATCAATTCCACTGTATTTCTCCTTCTCTTTCCATAGTAATGAGACTGGCTAAGCCTAGTTACCGACAGGTTTGGAAACCTCAGAAAAAGCTGCCTTCTGGATTAAGCACCAATTCTCAAAGATTACAAGCTAAAAATGGAGGAAAGTATCACAGAAGGGAACTAGCATGTAGGTTCTTTTCTCAAGTCAGAAGACAGATGAATTGTAAAGACTTCTTTCTTACTTGGCTGTTTATATTCAGCTATCCCGCCTGGAAATAGGCCAATGATAAGTGCTTCTCGCTGAGACTTCTGTGGACACTATTCCACTAGAGTCACAAAGGATGCACAGGCACAGAGTGAAACCTGCAGAAACTCCCAAAAATGATTCTACCTCTCTAGGGTCAGAAATCCCTCCTATCCTTTTCATCTCTGACAGAAGACTACAATCCTCAGTTACAGAAATGTCATACCCCATCACAAGCTTAAAATAGCAACAAGAAAACAATCAAAAACTTTACTTTCATCCTGCTTTGAATTTTTTATCCAGTTTGGTGAAAATATAATGGAATTTTGAAGTAATTATGTAAGATTTTTAAATTAAGAGGCATGTTTCAACAAGTTAATAAAATATCATTAAAATGTTTAAGTGTTTTAGAATAATCACACATAATGATTTCCTCACCTTTTGTTTGTTTGTTTGGTTGGTTTTTGTTTGTTTTGGTTTTGTTTGGTCTTACCTGTGTAGACACAAGGCCAGCAGCATAATCTGGGGTAGCATTTTCTACTACTGTTTCTTCTTTGGCTTGCTTTTCCACAACTTCTGTATCTATTGCATAAAAGCAGAAGTCAGTTCAAGGAAGTTTTTTTAAATATTGAATTAGATATACTTTTTCAAACAAAGATATAAAAATGCATTTCTCAAAGTCCACTAAAACATGCTTAAAGAGGTATATGCTGAAATGTTGGTAGATACAGTAATCTTCATACACAAGTTTATAATCAACCCAATTACAAACTGAACCACAATGTATATCCATCAAGACACAGTAACCAAGTAATTAGGTGAACTGGCTAATTTTGTGATATTAGAAAGCATCAAAACCCAAGCAAAAATATAATTGCAATTATGATTTTGTTCTGAAATGGTACTCATTTTTGTGGTGACAAATACAAAAAGGTTGTTTTGGGGCAAATATGCTGCCTAGTGTATCTTCAAGAGACAGTTAAGTAGACCACTGCACTGTCACTTAACTTAAGAGCAGTATATCAGATATTATTCACTTGTTAAGATCTCTCAGTCAGAATTTTGGAGAGCACTATAAATATTTTCAACATTACTTTCAATTAATTTACTTGGCCACAGAGCCAGTAGAAATAAGCATACCAAAATATGTCAGACCAATTCCACTACTGAAGCCACTCACACACCTGTGTGCTGCCCAAAGCACAACTGACTAGTTCAATCCTTTTATGCAACTGAGTCAAGTTATTACCTAGGCACATGGCAATACAATTAGGAGCACTAAAGCATTTTTGGTTTGGGTTCCCCCCACCTTTTTTTTTTTTTTTTTTTTAAAGTTTAGCTGAAGGTAAGTTTTAACAAATGAAGAACAAAATGGTACTAAAAATCTAGATCCTATCTAGATGTATATTAACAGCCTTTGTAAGTAGCATGCTATACCAACCTAATGTCTTTCTTCTTCTCTTTGCTTCACGGCCAGCACCTACCATATCCAGCTCAGAGATATCTAGAAGCTAAAAAGAAAGACCATAGAGAACTTACTAGCCATTGTTAAATTTATGTAGTTGATCTCTAAATATTGTCCTTTATTTTTTCTTTAATATATTGATACTTGATTCAAAACAGAATCAGAAATTCACTTTAGATCAGGGAGGAGAACTAAGCAGAAAAGCAACAGACTACAAAAGAGTGCACCCACCTTCACTCCTCTTTCTTTGCGCAAAGGTGTTCTTGAAGGAGGAATAGGAGTTCTGTTTCCAGAAGGACTAAATACACTAGGTGCTGAAGTACTCCTGAATGGAGCTTGTTTTGGTATTCCTTTGAGTGGTGCTTAGGGAAGATCAAAAAAGGCAACAAATGTAATATACATTTAATTAGTTATGAAAAACAATAATAAGGAATTCTTCAGTTTCTCCTCTTAACACACATACCCCTTCCACTTTAGCTTCAAATGTTTATAATGTGGAACTGTCTATAATACACAACATGTCCCTGAAAAGTCAGATTAGGTTTTACCCTTCAAACAAGGAGTAAGAGCCAATCTCTAGGCTAATGTTTGCAACCCTATTCTACACAGAGTAATCAAACAGGTGCACTGCTATCAAAATAATGTTTTGCTATATAGATTGATGCTTTCCTTACTTATAACAAATAAACTCTGACCACATAAAAAGGTATTGGGCATGAATGTTCTGAATCCAATTATTGCCAAAGTTGCTCATTGAACTTTAAAATCTAGTTACTTGGTAAAACTGTATTCAATCAAATATTCTTAGACAAGCTTCTGCAGGGCTAAGGGCTCATAATCTAATGGAAAGGTAAATTACTGCTTCACAAAGGGGCTTGAAATTGTGGAGCTGCTGTTTGCACAAGGAGGAGGATCCAATTTGGGTCCATATTGCAAACAGAAAACCTGCTGTCTCAATACTCAGTAGAAACTGTTACACCTGTAAGAGGCTGTTTTCCCCCAACTTTACACTGTTATCCTTCTACTTCACACTTAATGAAAGTGCTGAAGACCACATTCTTTCACCAACTGCTAAAAAAATTAGCGACACCTATACATTATCTATCAGGTCTTTTAGCCTCCTGACAATCTCATCATACCCTACAATTTGAAGACAAACACGGAATTTTACTTTGAGGTTACATACTCTGTATCCCTCTATATGTTGTACTGAAAACCTTTTCACCATAGGACAATCCTCTCTGAGCAAAGTGAGTAAGTTTCAGCAGAGTAAACATCAGCTGGTCCCATAACTGGTATTTCTAGAGACCACCTGGTTCTAAAGGCCAAGTCTAAAACTTTGCTTTACTAGTTCAATGGCTAAAAAGAATGCCAAGAAGAATTAATGCTCAATTTCTATACTGGCACAATTTTTAGTTTGAATTACAACTACACTTTTTGCATTTCCTGCATGAACATCTGGCCAAACTTTGGTGCTCAAAACCACATTTTAAATAGCATCAAAGTACTTCATAGCTTCTAGCCACCACATCAAGAAATCACTCAAGTTTTACACCTCAGCATCATACTGGTGGTCAGAAAAGTAATACCTGTGCAGTGATTTAAAGTATGTAACTAATTTTGAACCCTCCTCTTGCTCCTAGTCAAAAACTTATTTGAAAAATTCAAGCAGTTCAGGAACTTCAGCAATCAGCTGAAATCTACGAATGCAAAGTTGAAGAATGATTATACATCTTTGTCATGCCCATTGACTAGAAGTCACTGCACAGCCTTGGCTGCAGAGAGCACGCTGTCCCCTCTTCTTTCTCCACACAGAATTACACAAATACACAACAGTTTCAGTCTACTTCACAGCATTTCAAAGAGCACAGCAGATTACTGTGATCCACTCTGCTCCCTTTCGGAGCAGCACAGCTTAGTCAGAAGTTATTCCTGGAGTGATGCAAATTAAATTCTTACCGAAGTCTATAAGCATGATCTAGCTGTGTACATTTTAGAAGCACGGCAGATATACTTGTCATTTAAGAAAAACCCCACACTCTTGTTCTTTCTGACAAGACATGTCAGAAACATTTAAATATCAGGAGAGAGGAGGCAGAAAGGGAGAAATGCTTTGCTTAAAAAAAAATTAAGTTTTTGTAAAAACTAGACTGTAATTTTATTCTTCATCAAGGCTACTTAATCAGATTTTCTTTCTGGGAAGTGATGAAAGTGAGTCATACTTGTGGTATCTATCTTTTTGACCAGTCCCCTGCCTTTGGCATGGAAAGGCACTCCTGCAGTCTTCTTAAGTTGTTGTGCAGTTTCTGTTGCTAAAAAGAAAAAGGGCTTTAGTTATTAAAGAATCTGTGCTGGAAAAATACAACACATTGCTTCTTAGATAAAACGTTATTAACCAATACATTAAAAGATGGGAATAGCAACAAAGAAAGAATTATATTTTAATTAAAACCCAGGTCATTTATGCGATATAAACACAGTATTTGGAGAAAATGCAAAATCAAGATGACTATGCAACTGACAAGATGGTCTAAGCTAAAAGAAATTATCAGAGTAGACAATCTACTCAATAGAGACTGAATTAAAGAAAGTTCTATATAACACCATAAAATTTTACAAATCTTGTATTTAACCAGACCAACTACTCAAGTCACATGCAAGAAAGAAGCAAGCTGCTGCAACAGAACAGCAGGTACAGTAAACTATTTTAAGATTGCTTAGTTCAAGCAGCTACTAATACATATATATACACACATGTTGCCTTTTGTTAGCAAAAACCCTCTTGGCTTTCACACCCTATATAGCCATACTGAGCAAAAGAGAGCATTAATTAGCAGCTCTTGCTCCCTGTTGCAAAAACATATGGCAAAATAAAACTAGGTTCTCATTTCAGTTTTGTTTCAGGAGCTTTAACCAAAGCTGTCCCTCACAAGTCTTCACAACTGACTGTTAAATATACCCATGAGAGAATGTATCTGTGCTTTAAAAAGCTACAGCTTTTTGTATGCCTTGAAATCTGAACAGCATTTAAAACAAAATTAGCATTTTAATGTAATCATGGCCAGAATGACTTGTACCTGCTCTTCCACACATATCAGTCTATCAAAGAAAAAAAATCAGCCAGCAAAGCTCTTATAACAGAAAATTTTAATGTATATCCACATACTAGAGAATAAGACTGAATATAAGTTTCCTTTCACCATTTAATTTGTTACTCAATCTTACCAACTAGCTGTAATACTACTTACACTTCTGCAAGAGTTCAGCTCTGAGTGTGGCACTTTTAGGTTTCCTTTTCAGCTGGAAGTGTTTTACTGGGGGAGTAAGTGGCCCAGCTAGTGTTGTCAAGGCATTTTTGTTTAAGTATTGGCATTCCAACGGCAACATAGCTGAAGTTTCACATTCACTTACTGCATAAAGAGTTAACACAGTACACACAGGTATTAGCACCTCTTTGATAGCTAATTACAAAACATTTTACAACTAGACTGTACAGGTGTTTTTAAATTTTAGATTACTTGTTTAAACACCAAGAGTAATTTAGTTCTATTAGGATTTTTGTTAGGATGTTTGTTTTTTACATTAGCTTCGTAACAGCTTCCACATTGATTACACCTAATCAAATTACAGGAATCTTAAAGATGCTACTATTGTCAAAGAAGATAAAAATGATTGAATTCTCAGAGTCCTTAAAAAATTACACATAAAAAAGAAACTACTAAACGAAAAGTCCAAACCAAAAGCGTGAACAGACAAATGATCATTTGTTTATCATAAGAAAACAAAATGCTTCCACCTCCAAGTCATTTCATTATTGGTTTGCTGCAATCCTAACTCCAAGACCATGTCTGTCCGTTGATGCCCAAGGGCTTTTTCTAGGCAATGTGTTAAATCAAATCCACTGAAGTAGGAGTAGGTTTGCATCACCATTTACTACATTGTTGAAAGCAGCAACTGTGCAAGTGCCTGAGCCAGTATTTTCAGCTTCTAGGCAATCCATAGCTAGTCAAACATCAGCAGCATAACTCTTCTTGTGATCAGTCTCCCCCACAGCACCTATCATTTGCTGCCTAGAGGAGAACTTCCAGCAGAGATGCACCCCACCTGCCCGATACAACAGTGGTGCTTCCACACACACGAGGCTGTTCACACAAGCACTGCAGAAACAGAGCCTTACTATCTTCTCTGGTACTACAACATAGGAGACAGAGCAATATATGAAAAACCTCAACTTACTAAGATGCAGTACGTCAGTTATTACCTATCAGTGCACATACAGCCTGTCTATGATACTGATGAATCATACTTATGGGTATAACTTATGGGTTGCCCTTCACATTCAGGGTAATACCTGACATGTAAGTTCTGATGATGTGTGAAAAGATAATTTAAGAAGTTACTATTCCTCAAATATCACAGTTCCCAGTCCAGTAACATGCCAAGTCATGAACTGTGGTAGTTAAGACATACTACTTGTCCTGATACCAATACTGTCAAGACAGCAAGACTGTCCGTGAAATGACAGGTTATTTCTGAAAACAGGCATCATATTTCTGTAATTTTCACCAACAGAAAAGGCTTACCTTTTTCTCTAAGCTCTCCTAAAATATCTTGAACATTGGGATTCTGTTCTTCAAGATCAAGGTTAAGGGAGCCAGTATCTGGAAAGGATTTTAAAATATCAGCTACCATTAAGACCCAGGGGTCTGAATCCAAGGTAGCGAGCTGGATAATTTCAGTCAGTGCCCCTTTCATCTAACAAAAAAAGAAAAAGAAAATCAGCCAATTGGAAACAGTTTTAAACATCTTATAGTTGGATATTTTTATTTTAAACAGACACTAGCATAAACATGCACAACATTTTACTACTGGGGAAGGGAAGAGGGAGACTGCTTCAATACAGTTACACATTAACTCTAGAACTCAGTAAAGAATGAACCAAGATAAATTTTTTTTATATTGCTTTCGGTCAATCTAACCCAAGTTTGTTTTGAGCTTTTGGCAACTCGAAGCTTTGTTTAGCACTGAACATTTTTGCTAAAAGCAACAGGCCAGATTCTTACATTACTGTCTCCTTACATTCTACAGTTTTACCCCCAGTGCACCCACACCTTATATTCAGTGATAAGAATATGCAACTAGAATACAAGTTATTCAGTACAGGCATCTAAGTGAAGATGTGCCCCTTTCTGGGCTACAGAATAATAAAGCAGACAGACCATATCTGCATCATATGAACATAAACTAAGTCCTCAAAATTTTACTAAGGCTTAGGCCAAAATAGTGTGTTTCATGCTAATCAAAACTGTATTGTTTGACAAAAACTACATATTACAGAAGTAGACTCAGCCCTCTAATATGGCACAAGTAACAAGATTTTCCATCTACCCAAAGGTTCTGTAGTCAGAAAAAAGTTTTTTTTCTTTAAGCACCTATCTTGAAAATGGGGAAATAATGCATGAGATTAACTTAAAAAATTTCATCGTCACAGTAATTTTTTTTAGTTACTGATCAACATGTCTGTTGGCACTATGAAATGAAATAAAAATCAAGGTGACTACAGTCAGGGGTTTACATAGTGAATCTCTTAAATTAGTTGTTTTACTTCATTCACAGATAAGCTTAAATCCCCCAAATAAGACTGAACACTTGCTTTTTTTTCCTAAGTAAACTTTCATGGAACCATTAAAGCATTAGCTTCACAGAACTAAGACGTTTGAGGTGTACTGTTCATCTATCAAGCCACAAAATGTAACAGTAAAATTATGTCTTCAGACATACTCTATCTGTATGGTATTAACACTCAAGAATTTACAAACAAGTATAAGGAAATACTCGAATTCTGATTTTTTACAACCCATTGTGGCACATATAGTTTAGTTACAGTCTACATGTTTCTGAACACAGGGGGACAAGCAAGAGACCCATCTTCACCTTTATGCTGTATTTCTTTCCCTTTATTTAGAACCAGCCTTTTCTCATATGAAAGATAACAAAATAAGCTTACTCTAACTTATGCAACTCCAAGAAATAAAAGTTAAATTTCTGCTCTCCATTTTTCTCCCCAAGCACTTTTAAAGCTCAGAGGCAGACAAACATTGACATTTCTCAATTCCTTTCACCCACACAATGTTATCACCCTCTCACTTTAGAAAGGTTTACAAGTGCACTACAGGGGGCAGTTTGTCCTTTAGCCCTTGCATGTTTTAGCGCTCACATAGTGTACTTGTGAAACAAACAGAATCAGCTCATCTAACCTAAAACTAGCATCTCTCTACAGCTTTAAGCTTGATCAGCCCCTTGGTGTGGCTGACTAGTCACACGAACACTAGAACCACAGAAAGAGTGGAGCAGAAAGGAGACACTACAACAGTCATTTAAGCATCTTCAGCAGCGCTATTGATTTGCTTTGGATTAAACTGGCCACATAACCATGACCACACATTGTTTAAGTGGTGTCAAATTTAACCAACATTCACCCAATGGAGAGAATCAATTTCTAAGGTTCGAGTCTTTGTTGTTCTCTATTGCTCATTTCTTTTCTCAGTAAACATAAAAAACCCACCTAGACTCCACACAGACCTGTCAATCTCTCTATTCTAACCCTAAACTGCTCACCAGAAGTCACTTCTACAACAGTGGATGAGGACAAGCGTGAATACTATCGAAACAAAGTCCTTTATTCTTCTATCTATCTATAGTAATTACACTATTGATTTACGTAAAACACCTGAAAATTTAAAACATGCCATGAAAGCTGATGAAGCTATGGTTTATTTATAGCTCTTTTACAAGCTTTTATCTGGACACCACTAATGCACCTAAGTGTATAGAATACAATTTCCTCCATCAAAGCAAGCTCAGGCAATAGTTGAAGGAAAGATGCCTCCTGTATCCTCCAAATTTACCCTTCATATCTGCTCCACAAAACTCCTATTTGTCCCAGAAATTCAGAGCTACATGCGTATACTATGTATTTTCCTATGGAGCTCTTTTCTGGGCATGTCACATCCACACTGCTCTCAGGGCAGCTAGAGTTCAGGCAACCTACTTATGCCACAACCCACCGATTCACATGACTTTTGTTCCTTCAAGAAAGGAGGCCAGAAACAACTTGTTTGCCTAGCACTAGGCAAATAACATTATCACAAGGTCTCATGGCAGAAAGAACATGGTGAAAGAACAGTCACTGTCTCACGCAGGAAAGAGAAGCACACTAATATGTACTGCAAGCTAACCAGAGACCTTGTCTGAATACGGGTTTGCATTTAACAAGCCTGGATTTGAGTTTTGACTCAGGTTTGTCTCTGAATGGCAATTTAAATCTACGTTCCCAGTTCGCTGTTGAACTGGCAGCTGAAAAAAAAATTTCATTTGTGGTTTGAGAATGCATGAAATGCAACTCAAAATAACAAGAGAATCCTACATACAGTTTTTCTGTTACTTTACAGAGCACAGCCATAATCCCGAGCTCTTAATTGCATAAGATTGCAACACTGGGTCAGTAAGAGTCCCATCAGCTCCAACCAGTTTCTCGTTAAGCATGAATGTCGATCTGATACAACATGTTCTGGTATTTCTCTCATGTAAAACTTAAAGATCTTAAGTATTTTTCTCAGCCTACTGGCACAAAAAAAAAAAGCATAGGGCACAACTAGAAACATCTAACAAGAAAGGATCAGGCAGGATGGAAAAAGTCTGGGAACAGAGACAAAGGAGATTAATAATGGTTGTGCAGGAAGAATACACAAACAGCACCGTGGGAAGGGGTAAAAAAAGGAAATGTTACTAGAAACACACAAAGTGATAGCTCCAAGATGACTTCTTGCAAAGAATTCCCATTCATTTGCTTTATAGTATGCCTAAATAAATAATATACATTACTATACCTTTAGACAATTGCATCAACAGTTGGCTAATAAACCCAATCAAGTTTCAGACTTTCAGGGGCAATACAGGTGATATTGAATAGGTATCTGTATTCTTATAGAGCATTTTCATTAAGCTAAAAGCATTGGATTGAAAGTACAGTATCAATATTTACATGACACAAAACTAGGATGGATCAAATATCGCTATTGTATATGTTTTATATTTTAATCATGAAAAAGAGTAGAAGTGGCCAAGAGTAATATTAGATTAAAATGTACCATATTACATCACAAAAATTAAGAACACTAAATGCAGGCCAGAAAGATGCATAGCAGTCTGCCTGTTCTGAACACAGAGGGAAAGGCAAGTGTCATGTGCTCTCTTTATTCCTTTGCACTAGTACTCCACAATTCACACTTGCATGAGTAGAGGACTCCTGTTTCACATAAGCAAGCAAGAAGAAACAGTATTGACTTTTACTCTCTTGCAGCTACTGTAATAAAAGGGCAGGCCACCATGAGGATAGGCAGCATCTTCCTCTCAAGATAATTCAGAGAGCACAGAAGCACACAGTCCTCATTACAGACTTGGTTGTAACATCACAGTCTAACCCTGAACAAATAAATTAAACATTGGCACAAAAAGAAAACTTGCACTTGCCATTGTGAATCAGGTTAACAAGAATTTAACATACAAAACAAACAGAAGTAATTATTCTGCCAAATCACAACTGAAACTCCGGTCAGCACGACACAGAGCTTTCGGCATCATTTCAAGTAAGTGCAATTATCTAGAAAAAATTTAGCAGATGAAAAGCTGGGGGGCAGGGAGATTCAAAAGTTAGCAAGTTCTGCCCAGAGAATTACAGCTGGAAAGGGTATTTTTGATAACTGCTTACAAATCACAGTTAACTTAAAATGAAAATGGGGGCCAATTATTCTTATTAGTCAGTGGGAACAAACAAGTAGTAATGAGGTTCACAGCATGATAAAAAATTAGGTTTATTACCTATCCCACAGGAGTATTATGAGGATTAAGTCACTTATATCTATACAATATTTGGAGTGTTGAATGAAAACATTATGAAAATTGAAGGATATTACATCTGAGAAAAAAAACACTTAAGCAAAGGACTGAGCTTTCAAGAGAGCTCATTGAAGATTGACTTGTCTAGACTGAAGCTTTCACAGAGATTTAGAAAGGACCAGCAGCCAATTAAACCCCTTCTAAACCAAATACCACCACACTTCTTGATTCCCACATAACTTTTTACTCAGATGTCTGCTCCCAAATAGTTTCCATTTTATTCTATGCCTCAGTGAAAATGGTATTATACAGAAAACATGGGAAAAAAAATTTTTAAAGAGAAAATAACTAAGTCCAATCTGTTATCTAGAGAGGGGTATATCATTTAACATGTTACTTAACAAACCAGTAACATATCCTGCACCCACTATCGAGATTCCCAAAGCTTTACAGAGCTGATGCAATATATTTTCCAATACTATTAAGTTTCCAAATGCCAACTCAGTGCTTCTCACACATGATCAATACAGACGGGCACATGGCATGGAAAACATTGATATGACTTTCCAAAGAGACTAATGAAGCACTTTCACAGTTAAGTTTAATCATTTTTCAGATACAGGAGTGATTTCCAAATGATGAATTTTACTTCCAAGAAGCTACAGGTATCCTGTACTGGTGTATTTCCGCTAGCAAAAAGACACCATGTTCAGCACTCCACAAAACACTGGGCAGAGAATACTGTAGAGAAGTACACAGCACAGTGCAGATATATTGAAATATATATATAAAAAATGTTCTGGGTATCATATGTAAGATGCCAAATGCCAGTTAAAATATCTAAAATCTCTACAGTAAGTTACATAACAAATCTTCACAAATACAACCTATTTTAGCAAACTTGCCACAAGTGATGAGTATCTGATAAGACAACATCCCTTTCTCTCAGCTGTTTGGTTACACTGGCTATTTTTACCATTTATAGAAGGAAGTCTATAATGATAATAGCAGACCTACTTGCAGTGTTAAGGGTGTCTGCCTCGTAAGTGTTTCATTTTTAACCATTTTTTTAAGCCCTTTCTCTCAGTTAAAAAAAAAAATAAATCACAAGTCCCTGAAATAATTAAACTGTTACAGGTACTTTGCAAAGGACTGAAAATATGCTAAATCCCTAGATCTTGATGAAGTGTGCTCTGTTTACAATGAAAGATTAAGTTTGATTGAATTCATAAACTCTGCCAGAGAAGTGAAAAATCCGGCAATATTTTTGTTACAGCAGTAACAAGAGCTTTATATTTGGAATGCAACTGATCACTTTAACAATACATTAAAAGGCACACTTGCTCTTCTTTACATACACTTTATCTCCATGGCTAACAAAAGTACCAATCAGGTAAAGTCACTGGTTACCATCTTCCTCAGAATCAGTTTAAAAAGTTCTTTTACCCACCCAGTGAACACTCTCACAGCATTTCAACAAATTGTTCCAGCCAGCTTGAATTCTGCTCCCTCAATGAGCTGGCATGAGTGTTATTTATGAAGGTCCCTAAGCTTTTTTAAGCTCTTTTCAATCTAAAAACATCACCAATTTGTTAGCTTTTTCTAAACATTGCAATACTCATTTCTTCCAGGCTACTTGGATTTTCACACGACTTCAGAAGAATTTTGCTTACTCAAGAGTTCACATGAGCTTATGCGTAGTTCCCCATCCCCCTTTCTGGCCTTGGTTATTTTGTTTGTCCAAAACACAACTGCATTTGTCACACACAAGGAAGACAGCTTGTGCACTGAACAGGCACTAAACATGAATATAATGTTTTAAAAATTACAGCAAGCATGCTGAACAAGAATTTTTTTTAAAGTGACACCAATTACGTGTAACACAGTGAACAATCATACAGTTGCATGTGGCAAGACAGACACTGATATGCACTAAACTATTGCTTAAGCGTGATGCTTGTGCATTTTCAGCTTAGAAGTAAACAGAAACTGAGCATACAATAATCAAAGCTACATACCATCTCCCCAAACCCTGCCTAGTATATACGTACATTAAGCCTAAGCAGCAGCTGTGCTCTAACCAAGAAAGAGACTGGTGCAAGCACAGCTGAGGATACTCTACACAAGAAGCTGAGGATTAACTACGCACGACCTCCATGATTGTTACCAGGAACCAATACCATACATGGTGGAAGTAGGAAAGGAATTCCTTGAGCCTGGCTGAAGAAACTTAAATGTTTCCCAGTCATTGTCTAACTATTGCCCCAAACATCAGTAGCCACCTACTGGTAAGAATAAGCCAGCTGCAGATGAGGTATGGTCCAGGGCCAAGTGAATAAGCTTGCAGAGCCAGCCAGCTTATTAGCTAGGGTAGGACAATAAAGGAAAGCACCAGCTGTTCCCAGAAAGGTAAAGAGAAGAAAGAAAAAAAAAAAAAAAAGCATGGCAATTTTCCTCAAGCAAGACCTGACTACAAGAAAGTGGGGAAAAGCACTGTTCAGTGCAGACCCCAGATCTTCCATTCCCAAAGTTTCAGCACTTGCTGCTGTCCTTCCTAAAGGCGAGATGTTTGACTTGGGACACCTACACAGCTGCCAGTATTAAGGAAGGAGAGTGAATGAAGCCTAACACACACAACTGTTCCTAAACAATCCTGCCTCTCTGTCCTAATCCTAGAAGGACCGCTGCCTCAGACAAGCCCTCTTCCCCAAAGGCACCCAAACTGTATCAAAACACAGCCCTACAACTACGAGTCCATGTGGATGTGCAAGATGGGTTTTGGGTCAAAACCACTTTCAGAAGACCAGTGCCAGCCAGAGATTCCCCAAAGAGCAGGAGGAGGAACAGCAAAGCTTCTACTCCACTCCCTTATCACGGGGAATCCGATCGCTTTTCCCCACACCAACGACCCAGTCCTCCGAGCCGGGCCTAAACGGACCGCTCAGCCAGCCGAGACCTCCCTCCTCCTCCCCGTCCAAGAAAGGCTGCAAGGGAGAAGCGGGGATGTCTGGGGGGAACCGGCCTCGCTATACACCCCGCGCCGAGTGCGGGCGGGCACCTGCCCTTGAGGAGCAGCCGCTGCTCCTCTTCCCCCCCCCCGCCCCACGGGCTGCCGCTCCAGCCGCCCGCCGGGCCGGAGGGGGCAACGCGAGGCCGCACAGCGCTTCGCCCCGGGGTCTGCCCTCCCCACAGACTCCGTGTGAAAAGAAAAGGGCGGAGGGGTGGTGGTGTGGGCTGGCGCTGACCCCCCCCCCTCTTTCTCCCCTCACGCCATCTCAGACCGACCTCTCCCCCTCACACACACGCACCCCGCTTCGGTTAAGCTTCCCGCGCGAGCTCCTACCCAGCTCTCACCTCATCCACCGCCCGGCGGGGCAGGTGCAGCATCCCCAGGAGTAGCTTGAGCTTGACGGCCGAGGAGAGGCCGTGGAAACAGAGGCGGATGTTGTCGATCACCGAAGCCGTGAGCAGCGAGGCAATGCTCGGCGGCGCCCACAGCTCGTCTGTGGAGCCCAGTTTGTTGTGCAGCCACAGGCCAGTGTCACTCTCCCGCATCGACGCCATCTTGGGAGCGGGGCGAAAAAAGAGGTGATTCTCCACGGGCATTTTATGAAGACACCTAAAGGGAGGAAGGGAGGGGGTGAGGACCCCTGCGGGTCGCCGTCCTGTTCGTAAGCCAAAATGGCGGCGCCCTATGAGGTTGCGCTAGGGAAGGCGGAGATTCTGCCGTAACCTAAAATGGCGGCGCCCAAGCGGCGAAAAACAGCGGGGCTCCTCTCATCTCTCGCTCAGGTGCAAAATGGCGCCCGCCACAGCTTTTCTGCCGTACTGCAAGATGGCGCCGCCTCACCGCAGAGAAGCTTCTCTGTCAATGCCGACTCGTTGTTTCTCACAGTTCGCCCTAACTTCTCCGGGGCTTTCCTGGGCAGAAAAGGCCCGAGAAGCAGGAGCGGGGTGCCGAGCCACCGCGGGGCCGGGCGGCACAACTCGGAGGCATGCCGTAGCCCACCCCTCCCTTCCGAAAACGCTGGCCTCCCCCGGCCGGCGGCTCCCGCCTTCCCTCCCTGCCCGGCGCGCCAAGCGGCCGCCGCTGAAGGCGGGAAGAGAAGAGCTGAGGGCCCCGCTGCCAGCCCGCCCTGCCTCCCCGGGGCTGGGCCAACCCCCGGGCCTCCCGACACGGCGTTTGGCGGAGCACCACGTCTCCTTTCCTCACGGCCCCCCGTCTGACCGGGGCGGAGGAGGCGGGTAACCCGGTACCTCAGCGGCGGCTGCTCGGGCACAGCAGGCCCTCCCCAGCACCCCTTCTGCTCTCTCTCTCTGGTCGGCCTGCGTTGAAAAGGCAGTCCCTGTTGCCTACCCACCACCATGGGGAAGTTATTAGAGCTAATAGCACCTTAAAGAGCACCCGCGTCCGTGGTTTCCTCAGGTGCTGTCAGCCCTTGGCTTTCCTCTGCTCTGGGGCAGCTTGCCGACGCCGTGCTAGATGGTGACACCCCACCACCCCCGGTAGTGCTGTGATTTGACACGAGTGTCTTTTTCATCGTTTTCCCCAGAGATTTTCGTGCTGGGTGCTTCAGAGATGTAGGAGGTTACCTCAGCGTCTGTAACGCTAGCGGTAGGCACTCAGGAATTGGGGGTTGGTAGGCATACATTGATATTCCCTCGTGATTCAGCTCATTGTTATTTAAATATGAAAAATTAATCAATTGCCTAAATCCCAGAAGACTCGGGGTTTCTCCACTGCGGCATAAACGGTTCATTTTAGTGTCTTTCCAATGGAAATTAAAGCGCAGGAGTTGTAGGAGTGCCTAGCAAATTCACCTTCTCTCTTCCTCGAGGCTTTTGAATGAAAACGTTTTCTTTACAACATTCTTTCTTTAAAGGAGGTTGTTTACAACCTGATTTCTTCAGGAGAGCGGTGCAATTGTAGCTGAGGTGCTCTATATTTCCTCAATATGGTGTTGTGGAGTGTTACATTTTATTCTTGTTCCCAACTTTTACTGATACCCAAAATGCTGAGTGCCTGTAGCTCGCGGGTGCTGTGAAACACTGACTTTTATCAGTGTGGAAGTGTTTTAAGTGCGAAGAGTTCCTATGTGAATAAATTATATATTAGTACGTTGGGATTTTTTTCCCACAGCTAATCATTTAAAATGTGTGTGCAAATGCACACACATGCATTTTGTTGGTACTATCAATGCATACTCAAAACAAATGTGATTTAAGACAAAACTTGTGTATACAGTCAGCTGACATTTTAGAACAGCAAAATCGAGTTGAGACAGTTTGTCTAGCACATAAATTGTTCTGTCCAGAACTCCAGTTGACCTCTATCTAGAATGTTAGTTCAGTACATAGTTGTGGGAGAATTATTTATCCACAAGTAACTATTTATCTGTTAGTTTGTACAGAAAAAAAATCGTAAATAAGAGACTGGGATAAATGATTAAATTGAAAACAAAATAGGAAATGAATTAAAGCAAAAGGTTTAAAAAACAGCTGTAAAGGAATCATATTATTTTAGACATATAATGAACATGTCGCTATCACTAATAACCTTTACCTTCCATTCATTGTACCCAGCTGTTTAAAGTAGGCACCAATATTGGTAAGACTTAGGTATGTGCTTAACTAGTGCAAAATCCCCTTGAATTCACTGGAACTATTTGTTTCATGGCAGAGGAGTGAGCTTTGGATTGCAGGTTACCTGGGGTAGAGAGCATGTGTTCCTGTACCTTATGTAGCCCCTGATAGATTTAGGTCTGATTTCACTTAAGGGTATGGACTCTGATGTAAGAAAGTGTTCTGAAAATAAAAAAGTGCAAAGTGGCACAATTGTGACAAAATTCCCCAAACCTGTTGGTGAGGCATAGCTTAGTATTTTGCACTTAACTCTGCTTTCTGCTGTCAGCTACTTTTGAAAATGCATCATCCACAAAGTTACAAAAAATTACAAAAAAATCTAGTGAAGCAAGGAAAACTAGCAGTGTTCTCGCCTTCAAATGTGAGGAGAAAAGTAAACGCCTTTCAAAGGTGGGTTGGAGGAGGTAAATCAGAGAACATGCAACAGTTTGCCCAGATGGTTGTTTTCAAGCAATAGCTAACACAGAGAGTTAACCTGGTTCCATAACATGGCACAAATGGTTTTTAAGCATCAGACCTGATAAATGCTCTAGAACTCCATGGTCCAAAGTGGTAACTTTGTTCCGGTAAACTTTGTGTGGGATTAGGTACTGACTTTCTCAGGCAATGCCAACTGCCCACTGATGGAAGCTAAGGGAGTATTATTACATACTTTCTTTGTTCCTATGCTTTCCTTGAGGCATCTATTTTTGGACACTGTTTTGGACACTGAGCCACATGACAGTCTAGTCTGAGCTACTGTAATCACTTCTATGTTCTTATCTGAAGTGTGACTTGAAAAGGGAGCCTATTCTGTGATATGTATCTGGAAAATAAGGTTTTGCTTAGTCAGTTTGGCTCCAGTCCTATCACCTGGAAATTTGTCCCTATGAGCTGTTAACTGAATGGGCATGCAGACATTGTAGAGATTAAGACAAAGTGCCAGCTAGCTGTAAGAGCATGGTTTTGTCATGTCTAGTTACTAGTACCTTAACTTTCTGTTTGAATATAATAAAGCTTTATTTATTTTTTTAACCTACACTTTGTTTAGCTTGAGTACTAATTTTCAGAGTAATATGGCAAATATAAAAGTGCTCATTCCTCATGGATTCCTGGAGCTAGAAAAGGTATACTTGATTTCTCTGGACGTGCTTTATATCCCACATGATGTTGCATTACACAGTTAACTGTCTGCAGATCTTTTCTCCTCTTAAGTTGCAAGTCCCTTTTTCAAAGTTGGTGATGTTGAATATCAAATTGTTGAGAGAAGTTGGAGCATGCTGCAAGATAGACTGGGGAGAGACACTCTAGATTCACTGGTCCAGTTGTGACAGTATTCAAATAAAAAACAGGCATAGGCAAGGATTCATCTCTTTGAATCCACTTTATAATTGTTTTAAGAGAGAGATTACTTTATCTCACACTAAAACCAGTGCTCCAGGAATTTCCCAACCTGCAGTTTGCCTCGTTACCTGTTGAAAAAATATATATGCTTGGGCGAATTAGTCCTGCACTACTGAGGGCAGTGTGCTGTGTTACCTATCAGTCTCAGAATAATTGTGTACACTCAGAAGGCCATTGCCGGGGTAGAGACTGGAGTTTTCCTGGTTCGGGGGAAAGCAGCACTGCGTCTCAGCTGGGCACCCAAGTCAAGGACTGGTACACTGATAGGCAGACATTTCAGATTGGTGTTGGCATTGAGCTCTCAGTGAACAAGAAGCTGCATTTACTGTGTTTTAGGAAGCACTGAGGCATGTGCAATAAACACAACATTAGCATTAGCAATGGCACTAAGTTCCCACTGGCATCTCATCCTGCAATGGCAAGTGTGGCAGTTTCTGAGCCAACAAGGCCTTAGGCTTGTGATTCATGCCATGAGGACAGGGGCCAGCCCAAGAAGGTAGACAAAGCAGTAGATTGCGTAGTACTATATAGTACACCTTCCCACCCCCACAACGTTTCCATTAAGGTTGAATAACTGAGCTTTTCTGCAATTTTATTTTTACTTTCATGTTTGTAACTGGAATTCTAAGCACTGCAACTTTTTAGTACATTCAATATTTCAGTATGCTTTTAAAGTGAAGTTTTCTAGGTTTTTGAAGCATAATAAGAGGACAAATTTATCCTGTGGTATCAGGTTGACACATAAGTTGTCTGCATAGCCAAACCTTTGGAGCAGTCAGGGGCACTAATGGACTAACTGGTAGTAGTAATAGGCTAATATCCTTTATGGTAACGGGCAACAGAGGTTTGTCATTGGGTCTAACACTTATCTTTACATACACAATTAAATTATCATTAAGCAGTAGTTGATTTTATAAAATGGTATTTACTGTCAGTTTTAGTACCTGTCAATACACTTTTATACTAATTCTGTTCATAAAAGGCTGCTTATTATAAGTATATGCGTTTTCATTTTGTATGGGTGTATCATTTTGTGGGAGAGTTTATTTGACCCATCTGAAAACTTTGCTCTAGCGATGGGATCTGAAAGGAAACACTGTCTGGGAATTTATGCAAACAAAACCGGATTATCTGACTTCCTCAAGTCAAATGGGAAGTTTGTGCGTGGTAACCTCTTGTGTCAGCTGTGACACAGCCAGCTATGTTCCTTGGCAGGCAAAGTCTCTTGAAACCAATATAACTCGATTCTGGCAGAAATAAAGATAAATTAAAATAAAAGCTATGAAAAGTGTCCTGGATACACCTTGTGAATTGGCATGGCATGATGGGCAGTAATTATTGCAATGGTGCTCCATCTGGCTACCTGTGTCCAGGATTATGCTTACGTTGCTGTCATACCCTCTTATGACTTCAAACACATGATTCTGTGATTTTTTTTTTCCCAAAATAAACTTCAAAATGGTGTAGTGACTTGAGACCTAAGATGATAAAGGTCCATGAATAGCGAGAGGTAGAACTCAAAACAGTCATTTCCTTTCTATCTTGCTCTAGAGGAGTTTCATTTGATACACTGCCACTGTTGGACTCTGACATCTAGTAGTGGCTAATGGGGCCTGAAATTTGAAGGTTATCAGCAGTGATGAAACAATTTCCTTGAAGTCTCAGCGGAGTGGCATACCTATGTGACAGGTCCCATCCTTGAGGAAACAGCCATCTGGAATCTCCCCTTCTTCTTTCCCTCATCTCCACATGTCACTCAGCAGCAGCTAATCAGTATGGTGGTAGTGCATCATCCTTAGGGTTGCCCTGACTTCATTAGTATGCACTGCTTTGAAGAAGGTGCTGCCCTCCTAGCTAGCAGGGTTGTCCTGGTTCCAGCTGGGATACAGTTAATTGTCTCCCTAGTAGCTGGTACAGTGCTATGTTTTTGAGCTAGGTATGAGAAGAATGTTGATAACACACTGATGTTTTCAGTTGTTGCTCAGTAGTGTTTAGTCTAAAGTCAGGGATTTTTCAGCTTCTGATGCCCAGCCAGCAAGAAGGCTGGAGGGGCACAAGAAGTTGGGAGGGGACACAGCCAGGACAGCTGACCCAAACTGGCCAAAGGAATATTCCATACCATGTGACATCATGCCCAGTATATAAACTGGGGGGAGTGGGGGCGGGGGGATCGCTGCTTGGGGACTAACTGGGCGTCAGTCAGTGGGTGGTGAGCAATTGCACTGTGCATCATTTGCATATTCCAGTCCTTTTATTATTAATGTTGTCATTTTATTAGTGTTATCATTATCATTATTAGTTTCTTCTTTTCTGTTCTATTAAACTGTTCTTATCTCAACCCATGAGTTTTACTTCTTTTCCCGATTTTCTCCCCCATCCCACTGGGTGGGGGAGGGGTGAGTGAGCAGCTGAGTGGTGCTTAGTTGCTGACTGGGTTTAAACCATGACAAGGGTATCTGGGGTGATTAATGGGACTTCCAGATTTCACTAGTCTTATTTGCTTCCCATGTTTGACCTCAGAGGTCATCAAAAGGGTGTTTGTTCTTGGGGCTGGTGGGCCTGGCTGAAGAGTATTCCTTTAGCTTTTTCTGGACATCTCTGCCCACAGCCATTGCCGCTGCTTCCACTGACATAGCAGCACTTGCCTTTGCCACCTCTTACACACTGCCTTTCTTTCACTCTTGAATTTGGTAAGATATTAATGTATTATTGTAACAAAAGGAGGCATTTAAATAGTTATTTAGAACATAAAACTATGAATGCAGAGCTCAATTACCTTCTCAATTACTTTTTAATAAACAAGAACACAGTCACTGTGAGCAGTAAAAATATCATTAATCAGGCATAACAATGTGCAAAATTAAAAACCATTAGGGGGTTTAAAAAACCACTAGGACCTAAAACGCAAAATAAACTTGTTCTTTCAAAGTCATATATTTGTGCAAGTGTGGTGCCTCAAATTGTCTCTGCTTATGATGATATGACCAAATGGTAGAAAGGCCTTGCTTTGTAGATAAGGGATTCAAGGGGATCATTCAGGATCATCTGTTGCTTGACATCCCATGGCCTATGCTGTATAAAATGTGGTATTGCTGTTTTGCTAGAAGCAGTAATGCTTCCAGCAGCCATCACAATGAAATTGTGCTGCAAAATGAGGGGCATTAAAGGCAGTGGCATCAGGCCACGTTGAGACAACGTTGTGATCTCTGACAAGAAAGTCACCAAGTTTTCAAGGAATATTGCTAGCCTCTTCATTACCTCCAGGGACTTTGTTTGCCGACAGCCATATGTCTCTCTCCTCTTTTCCCTCCCTCTTTATTATGTTTCAGAAACTATTCTTCATCTTCTTTCATTTTTATGACTCTCTATGCATGCAGAATTCAGAAATGTAGGACTGGATGAGATCTCCTACATCACCACTTGCTGTCATGTGCAACGTTATTACGTTGGTCTTTTTATAAACTATTAAACTCCATTTTGCAACTAGCCTGATTGTTTTACCCTACTACTGAAGGCAGAAAACTATTCCAGAAACTCACTGCTCTGGCGAGGATTGCTACCTTCTAATTTCTCAGCTAGATTATGCCCATTTTTATGAAAAGGTGCTCTTTTTCTTTCTATGCATACTGGATAAACATTTAGTTTAAGTAGAATTTGTCAGCCTCTGAAAATTTTTGCTCCTAATTTCTCTGTTTTAATGACTGTGGGATAGATAATACCTTCCCTGCCACACCTCTCTTGGTGGAGTCCAGGGTGCAGTTTGCTTTATTTGCAGTGCACTGCTGGCTCAAACGGGCTCATGCTCAGCCTGACATCATCATGATCCCCTGGTCCTTTTCGTGGGCTGATGCTCAGCCAGTTTCCCGCCTGTCCTGATGCCTGGGGTTATCCTCTATTGAGCTCGAGGTATCTGTTGGCCTAATGCTCAAATTTATTGAGATCTCTTTGGATTAAATTCTGCCAGTCCTCATGTCAGCCACTCTTTAATTTGGTGCCCATAAATTTGCTCAGGGTGCATTCTGTGTCATCATCTGGGCCTCTGACCAAGAGGCTGAACACTGTGTTCTTCACTAACTATATGTCAACTATTCATTTTTACCAGTTGAGCCTGGCAGTCCAGCCAATTTTCAAACCATCTGACAGACTGGTGGTCCAACCCATGCTTTCTCAAAAAAGATCGTTTTTGTGTCACTGTATAAATTGAAGAGAACTGAAACTTTGTAAATTTTTTGGCATAGATCCCACACAGAGCACTTCGAGAAGATTTAAAAGCCCAGGAGGCATAGAAAGGACACACTAAAATACCCAGACGGGAATTATAGTATCTAAGTTTACCATAAAGTCATATTGTATTGTACGTACCTTATTCCACTGTTTGAGAGACTCCATGTGTGATACAGCTGGATGTTCTAGGTGTGATTTAGGAGATGTAGGAATCTGGGCCTGAAAGGCTTCCCATATTTATGAGTCAATGGAGAACCTGGATTTCACAGTCTGTCTGTGCTTGTTCTGAATCCTGGTCAGTATCAATGTTGGTAGTGGCACAAGATAGAAGTACTTGAATTTAGAAGTTGATAACTCCCACAGGCAAGATTTCCTGGTTTTAATGGTAGCTTCTGGCCCAGTGAGCTTTTTCAGAGCTCATACATACTGCTGATGTATTTCTTACTTTTATAATTAAAAGAAAGATTCCTTATGGCAATATTTTCTTATGTTCCAATTGTTTCCTTCATTTGTTGATATTTGCTTCTGTATTTGTGCAGCTTGCTGGGCAGAATTCCAGTGGGACGGCATGTACTCGTTTTCCGAGGACAATGAAATCAGGAGCTGAGTACCAGACTACACTGCCGCTTGAGGCTTGGCTGAACAGACACAGGTCTGCTGGTATGGGAATGTGTCAGAAGCTGGAACGCCAGTAGTTCAGGCTGTAGAGGCAATTGGTAACTGTGGTAGAAAGGACAATCTGGGTAGCCAGCAAAATCATGTTTTTTTATCAGTGGAATCACTTAGCAATTGCAGAATGATGGCTTCAGGATAGTGTTTCAGTAAGATGTGCTTGGGCTATTGGACGTTGTTTGAGTAGTACTTTTTACAAAGAAGTTCTAATAGTAATGCATATAAAGCTGGAGAATTCACATGCACACACACACAAAATGATTTGATGCAAATCATTAATCATAAAATTGTACAAATTCACCCACAATAAATTTCAAATGCATACACACTTTCCAGCTTGACTGAAAAAACAGTAATTGTCAGTTAGGGCCTGGCAGTTAAGATCTCTAGCGTTAGTTCAGATACTGCTTTGAGAACTGGAATCTTTTTGAAAAACACAGACTATAGTGGAAAAAAATACTGAGACCTCCAAAGAACATGACAAGATATGCATAACTGAAGAGCCTGGCTGAAAACAAAACATCTCTCATAGTTTAAGGGATATTGTGAACTTGAACTATAGTCACTTCAAGATAAAATGAACTAAAAGCTGTTCAAGTTTTTTCATGCCGGTGAATTTTCTCCACCCATTTTTGTTTTAACAATGACTCTTTAAAGTTTTTTATTTTTGTTCTTTTCATTGCTATGAGAAAAATCCAAATAAGCAGGGGGAAATTACTAGCTTTACACAGTTTTAGAGCTATGTAGAGGACAGTGAAAATTATTACAAATCTTCTAATCTTTTTCAGTTATAAGTTATCTTAGGCTTTATTGGCAAAGGAAGGGTTCCAAATGGACATGTTTTATTATATCATTTCATATGTCCATTTGCTTGCTAATATTTATCAACCACAATAAAGTGTTCCTTGTAAATGCTTTACTTTTAAAGTAATACTTTTGTAATCTGTAAGAAAGGTTAGGCTTGTAGGAAGACATCATTATATTTTATCAGATATAATTGGAAAAATAACCAAGCTTTCAGGCTTACAGTTCTTGTATTTGGTCTGATTTCATCTAATAAAACATATTACCTCTCCTTACAAACTTTCTTTTTCAGCACAGATTTTCTCAGCATGGCTGGATTTCCTCCAGAACTGTAATAATAACTTAGAAGGTTGCTGTTTTTGCAGGCAAACTTACAGTATTTAGTATGTGATTGTTTATGAATTATTGAGACATTGCTACTCTCAGTACAAACTGATATTGCATGTTCATCGTAGACGCAGTAAATTAACTTTTTAAACAATTTTACTTTTCCGTGGATTTGGGATTAGTATTACTTGTTTTGCTCTGATGTGCTGAGAATTTTCTTGCTTTTTAAAAAATTATTATTATAACTTTAGCAAGACTTTGTTGTATTCTAGTAACTGAGGTGATGTCCTGATGGACACATTTACAGGGAGCTTCAGAAGGCATAAATTTGGTTTGCATGTACTATTTGTATCTGCTGGTATAGTTCTAATTGCCACTGGATTTTACTAAATCAATCCCTGATAAAAAGGATTCTCACAATTTTATGAGATTCGTACATGTGTTACCCTGTTTAACAAAGAGGCAGCTAAGGACTAGGGTAGATGAAATTATGTGCTTACGGCCACGTAAGAAACCTAGATGAGGTAGGTCTTTAACTCAATTCTCCAGCATCTGATCAGTGATTTTTACTTTACATTTTTCCTCTTCTGAAACTTAACTGGGCTAAACCATGGAGGAGAAAGCTGGAGTTAAAAATAATGTTGTACTCTTCCCAATTTTCAGTTGTATTAATGAGGGGGATATGTAAATCCATCTTAATCTGTTAATCCCTTTTTTTACTGTTGGGTGATGTAAATTAGCTTGAAGGAAGATGTTTTGAAAGGGATTGACACTTACATAGAAGAGGTTTTGATCTGCAGCTCTCAAAACCCTTTTCAAAGGCGACATTGTGGACTGAGGTTTTCAAACTGATGGAGGAGGGGAGTGAGAAGAGCAAAAGAGGGAAGAGAAAAACAAGAAGGAAAATTAAAAAAAACAGTAATTAAAAAATATTTTTTATTTCAGTAAATGTTTTGGAAAAAGTTAATGATAGCAATTTTCACATTATTTCTTAAAATCTCTTGAAATCCTGCTTCTTTTAAATCAATAGGAGACCATAATTGAGTTTAATGGCAAGAAGATCAGGCATAATAGGAAGACACTGGACACAGAGCAATCTGACCATCAGGTATAATTGACTCACTGGTACTATGCTGTTTCATAGGATAATGATGAGTGTGTAATTTACTGTGACTAAATGGAATAGATTGTACACTGACATGCGGAAAGCCCGGTAGTGCAATTGTATCTTAATTACATATCAGGTGATACAGAACAAGGGAAGTCACTCCACTATTGAACTAGGTACCCAGCTTCTTTGCAAACTGCCAAATGCAAAGCTGCCAGATACCTTGCAAAGATCTCCATTTAATACTAGCACTTAAAATGCAAGCCTTGAAACTGAAATAGAAATATCACAGTCCTAACCTGCAGGCTACACAGAATCTTTCCGCAGTAATTGGGGGAATAACGCGGCAAAATGCTGATGCTGGTGGGGCAGGGATAAACCAGTTCTTTGCACGTTTGACAACATGGCAGGAAAATGCAGAAGAGGGAATGAGCAAGCAAAGGGAAAGCTGATCCAAGCCAAGCATGGGTGGTGATGAACATGAAAAAACAATGGCGGATTTAAGGGTTTTTTTGTTTTACTGTCATTTGCTATTTGCTTTTTCACTGTTAAAATGTTCACAGATGAAATGCTAAAGATCCTGATGGTTCACACACAAACCTTTACAAAATTGATTCCAGAACCAGCTTTTCAGAAGAGCCTGCAGGAATCCAGGGAGGAAGCTCAGAGAAGGGCGATTCAGTCACATGTGCAGAGATGACAGGATTGTTGCATCTTTGAGTAAATTCAGTTAAAGGTCTTTGGAAAATGTATTTCTGGCAGCTATGTGAGGTACGAGGACAGATGAACATGGGTACAGAGAGAAGTCTTCTGTGTAAAACCATAAACATGAAAATCCTCAGTGTTATAATAGCTGATTTACAAGTGTGATCCTATCCTCTTGGCTGATGTATTGTGACTGTGTTTTACCTCCTACAGCTTGAATTTAAGAGGCAGGTTCTGTTACTGACAGCTCAAACAACCCATACCCTGATGAATACAGAGAAGGAGCTGTAAAACCAACCTACTGCAGTGCCACAGACCCAGGGCCAAGTGTGTCAACTGTATCCACCGAAGCATGGGACACAGATGCTCAAATATGTTAGCTACAGGCATAATTTCATCAGTGTAGTGTTCCAAAGGGGATAATTAGCTAAAATAGCAAAACAGTCTATATTAATTTACACTTTCCTTACCTCTTCAAATGTGTCTCATATTATTATCTTAAGTCTGTTTATACACAGACTTGCACTGCCTCATTACTGTTTGACAGTAGCTTAGTTCAACTAGTTAAAACTCTGTGGGCCTTTTTACAATTCTAATATGATAAAGCTTGCTCTGATAAATGTATAGGTTTAAAATAATCCACAATAATCAGGGTTAAAGTCTCAAAAATGTCAGTCTTGATGCACTTTTAATCTACAGGGATTCCTTTTATGGTTCTTAATGCTTTGTTTTACGTGATGTATCTTTATATTCCACACAAAAATCATATAAAAGCTTTTAAGGCTGCAAAATCAAGCATTCTAAAGTTAGAAAATGCCAGAATTCATGTTGTTTGCAGAACTTTGATTTGCCTCCCCTTGCATTTGATTGCAAGGTAGTCATTAATGACATGATCCCATTCAGTGCACAGAAAGGCTGGTAGTCACTTAATGAGCAACTATTCAATATTTTTTTCACTTTTGGATGCTTGATGTGGGACTCCATGCCTTACTACTTACTGTTCAAATCCTGCTCCAAAGACAGAGTTAGTAACTTTGTTATGGACTTTTCAGTGGTATACAACAGCATTAAGTGAGTTTCACAAACAGAATTCAATGTATTTTGATAACAACCTCATAAAGTAAGGAGAAGATAGCATTACAACTAATCACATTACATTGCAGCTACATTTTTAGCCATAAAAGCACAAGGCTAGAATTTAGGCTTTCAGCAAAGCCCTGCACCCAGTTCACGGCCACCCATGAAAAATGGGTTTTTAAGTGGCTAATTTAGTAGTCTGTATGTAATACAAAAATAGAATCCAGTCCTTCTGAGCAGCATACAAATGCCTTAGCCAGCAACACCCCCCTCCCCCCCTTTTTTTTTCCTGCAGTCATTTTGTTCATTTTCTGCAACAAAAGAGCCAGGATCCTCTGGACAAGATCTGATTCATTATACAATCCTGACTCACCTCCATACCATGGTCCATTCTGTGCACTGAGTAGCTTTATACAGCTCTCTACCAATGAGCTGGATATGCTTCCCTAAAAATGATGGAAAAGTTGCAGAGGGAGAGAAAAGGAAAAAAAAGGCCATCCCTGTGTGTATTTCTAGCAGATCTGATGGTCTAGGTATTTCCCTGACTCTCTATCCCGATGTGGCTTCAATGACTGCTTTGGGCAACTGCGTGTCTGTGCTGGTGCTGAGCGTGTAGGGTAAATGGATAAAAAAACTACCCTTGGAAGATGGGTAAAAAACAGTTCATGAGGTGTGTGGAAGATGAGTGCTGAGATGGGGAGAAGGAATTCTGGTTGCTAAGAGGCATAGGGGAATTTACTGGTAGGAAAAGGAGGCCTCATTTACCTCTGGAAGGATGTGTCATGCTGTTTCCCACCACTGACCCAGATTGCTAATGGCATGATCCTGACCTGGGAAAGATAACAGGATGCCCTCCGCCCTGAGAGGTTAAGCACAACCCTGCACCATAAATCAATGCACCACTTCTCTCCTTAAAAAGAGCAAGATAAAATGAGTTCCTCTCTTCCTTTTCCTGATGGGTGATGGAGCTACACCCCCTGAAGAAGTGATAACATAGGTGGGGGTTGTTTTGCCTCAGAATTCCTTCTTGTAGGTCTCCTTCAGCTTCATGATCTTTATATGACAGTGTCTGTGAAGCTGTTGAGTGCCTCTGCTGGGACTGTCAGTGAGTGATCAGTGCATAAACAGGATAATTCCTAGTGGTTTTCTCATGTCTGTGGTCCTCTGGATACTCTTCCAAATGGCAGGAGAGCCTAGAACTCCTCAAGGTACAAGGGTGCTCTCTAACTCCCAGCTTTTGGAGTACAGTGCAGCGGACAGTGGAGGGTGGCACCATTAGTATATTAAAGGTCTGCAAGTCTTTCCTGAGACAGGGACATTTTGCATAAGCACCCATGTGTGAAGTGTAACAACGGCATGATGTGGCACAAGGGCCTATTTCAGGTCTGCTGCACAGCTTTGCTCATGGTTGAGTGACTGGGGCTACTCCAGGTGGAAGGTGCACCAAAGTGCAGTCTGCACAGGTTGCATGAGCAGTGCCCTGTAAGGTGATCTCATGGCCAGACACCTTTAGTGTATATTGTCCTGGAGTTCCACCTGAGGCACCTTCAGCACCCCATCAAGTACTCCCAGAGCTAGATCTTGCAGACTATCAAGGGCTTCAGGTCTCAAGGACAAATGTGTCGCTGCTATAGGGCATTACAGGCCTATCAACACTGCTTCGATGGTGCTTGGAGAATTCCTGTCCCTTCTGCAGTACAGGCAGACAGGATCCCCTGTGGCATTACCGATATGCCAGGAGAAAAGATTGAGAACTCAGTGCCAGCACTGAGAAACAGAAGATCGAGTGTTTGATGGATTTTTGTGCCCCAGGATGAGGCACACTCAATGAATCTGTATGTGCAGTAAATGTAAAGAGCCTCTGGCACCTGGGAGCTTGAGAGTAACATTCATGGACTTGAGCTCACAAGCTCCCATAGGTCTTTACAGAACATACTTGAACTGAGATTTTCAAAGGCTTATTGCCTGGCACAAATTTGTGCAGTGACTCATAGGAGCAGTGAGAAACATATCCCTGATACAGATAGCTCCTCTGTTAAATTTCAAGGCTCTGCATCAAACTAGAAGGTGCACAAACTTTTTAACAGAACAATCTTGCATTTCTTTTATTAAGATGGGCATTCTTCCATCTTTTATTCTCACAGACAGCTGAACCAACGTTTTAATAAACAAGCAAACAAAATACCCTTCAGGTCCTCAGCAGTCAGCCAGCACAGAAAATCTCACTTGAACAGTTAAGGTTAAAAGTTGTAACGTACTGATTGTACTGATAACGAACCTATTTATTAATGAAAGTGTCAGGCTGCCTTAACTATGTGTGTCCATATAAATAGCCACATGGGAGTTATGACATGCAGTAACTTACTTTTACAAGCTACTAATGCATGAGATCTTGTACCTTTTATTTCTGCAGCTATGTTCCTCAAATCAGTTTAGTGATGCAAAGCATTAGTTTTAGGTGAGTGAACTCAACCCTATATGTTTTAAATGAGAGAAATCATTAATTATTGATTGATAATTATTAATTAGCCCATACAAGACTGAACAAATATGAAATATGTGAGCTAAGCTCATAGCAACAGTTTAGAACATGAAGGGATGCATCTCGCACTATATGGACTTTCAGTTTGTTTATTACAGAAAACAAGCATAGATGTGTTTTAATTTCCACTAGATAGATCTGTCCAGATAATACCTGTTCTCATTTCTATAACCAAAAGGTGGCAGCATATTGTCTACTTTCCCTTTCCATCCATCCTAGCTCTAAGCTCCTAAATGACCTTACTTGCTCAGTTTGTCGGAATGCCAGGAAGTTCAGAACAATCATGCTGACTAAGGAACGCTGATGAGATCTTATGTGAAATCAACTGTTTGTCACCTTTAAATAGAAACAGGAATAGATCAAGGACTGGCGATTTTATTCCATTGTTTCAATGACAGCCTGATTGACTCTTGGAAATGTGAAGGGTTAAATTTCAGCTCAGTGGTGTAACTTCAGAAGGGACACCTGTCTATAGAGCTTAACACTTTTATTAACAGTAATGATTGTTAAGAAGCCAGAGCCGACAGTATCTGGCAGATACTAATGATATGTCAGACTTAAAATCAGTTTTGTTCATACTTAGGTACTTCCTGCTTTGGTAAACGGACAAGAGGCCAGTGGGCATCCAAAGGAGCAGCAAAGGTAGGGCAAATACTTTATGCAGTGAAATACCAAGGTGAAAAGGACATGAATGTACCAGTTGAGTTTTGCTGCATGAGTGCATTAATTCAGAGGCTTCTGGAAAGATGCCCAGATACACCCATTTCCCATTTTGGCAGGTGAAGAGATCTGGAGGCAGAGGAAAGCTTCTGAAACATAACCTGCTCTCAGATCTGCAGGGGTCCTGTATACTTGGCACGATGCCACAAGTCCTCAGGAAACATGACTGCTACAGAACACTGCAGTGTGTGTCCTTAACAACTCAAAACACCCCCATGCATATCAAACTGATTCCTGCTCTTTACACTGGCTTCCCATACTCAAACTCAGGGTCTCAGTCATGATTTCCCTGCTGCTCCTTGGCTTGGCCAGGCAACTGTAAATGACACTGCTCTGGGATGTTGGCTGGAGTTCCTGAGGCACTATGAAGATTTTTACCACAAGGGTAAATAAAGCCTTTCAATGAGAGAGAGTTGAGAACTTCAGTTAGCCCCATTTGCCAGCTGGAGAATAGATGCACAGAAAGCATGAGAATATGTCTGATAATTACAGAAAATTTTAGGGTCATTTTCAAGCCCCAACTCAGTAGATGCCTATGAAGAAATGCCCTAAGTACAAGCCTCAGCAGCCACCCCGTCTGAGTCCAGAAGCTTTTGTGAAGTACTTAGTTCATCTGGGTGCTCCAGCTTGCAAGTATGGGTAGTGGTGAGCAGCATCCCACATGGCACCATACCTCCTGTCTGTGCTGTCCATAACTAGAGATCAGACTTAATGGAGAAAGACACTTTATAGATAGAGCTGGATGGATGATTAAGGAGAACGATGTGGAAGCTGGTGCTGACAAGCAAGATACAGATGGAGGGAAGGTTGCTTGGGTGGCTGAGAGCATGTGATCCTTCATCTCAGTCATAACTGCCAGCAAAGATGCATTTTTGGTGAGTAGCTCCCAGACTGAAGACACAACTCTTCTAGATATTAAGGATCATCTTAAATTATTACTCATCCCTCCAAATGGAAGAGCAAGTTTTTGGCCTGCTGTCTCTGACACAGAAGCATCATACACTTAACTAAAAAAGCTCCTCAAAGCTCACATGCTCCCTCTTAAGAGTAGAAGAGGAACAACAATGGTTATTTGAGAATTTTATGTGATGTTAGCCCAGCACATGAATGCAAAATAAAAAATATACATAGCAACGAGGCCATGTAAAAGCACATATGGAGGAGAATTTCCAGGCTTTAGTCTGGCTCTGTCATAAGTAGAGATGGCTTTGAGGGAGGCTGGAGAATTTTGATGTGGTGCTTGTATCAAGATGCTCTTCAGCAGCACAGCAGCGGGTGGGTGGTTTGCTGTGCAGTATTTCTGTTGCTGTCTATTGTGTGAGTGGCTGCTCCTGGCCTGTCAGTGCCTGCAACTTGCCTTCCTATTTAATCTGGCCTCAGTTCAGTCACCTTTCCACAACGTCAGCGTTGGCTCCTGGAGATGATAACCAGCAAAAGGTGGCACACATGGTGAGCCCCGGCCACTGCAAGTCTGTTACCCAGAATGAAGGATGCCCCTCGCCAGTCACACTTGGTTTAATGTCTAGCATTGGAGAGACAGCAAAAAGGGACTGTAACTAATTTTCTGCTACGTACTTACAAATGCACAGGTGGGAAAATCCTCTCTAAATTGTCTTATATTTTACATGCTGTCAGCCAAGGGATGAGTTAATTCAATTCAGCCATGCCAATATGAGCAGATTTCAAAGCTGCTTGTCTGTTGCTCCCTCCATTTCCCATCTCTTGTTGAACAGCTGGTCTCTAGAAACAGAAGAAATATTTCTGTTCAGACATTTCAAAACCAGCTTGAAAAGATAAAGGACTGAGCACCTCAGTATGTTCTCTCCCTCCCTCACTGTTAGTGCAGCTGGAAAATTGTCTGTATGACTAGTAAATCTCAGACCTTTTTAGACCTGGAATAGACATTCAGCACAGGTTCTATTTTGAATGGGAATCTATTTTCCTCTATCTCTTATTTTAAAAGCATCTGTAGTTCACAGCTACGCTCAAAACTGACAAGTCTGCATGTCAAATGGAAATGCCAACATAGTATGGTGTGACATGAACAGCGCCCAAACATTTTCTTATGGCTTTTTTTTTGCTGGTGCAACAAAGGTATTTTTTAACATTTGTCTGTCTTAGATGAAGATGGGTTCTTAAGACTGTATTTTGTTTATTCTGGAGAGTTACCATTTCTGCTACCTTTATATCCTCCTTTTTTTCTCCAATGACATTTGCAATTTAACACTGGTTAGAAGATAGAAAAGCCGGAATTCACTGATTCAGAAACATCCCACACCACAATATCCAGTCTCTTTTCCGCCTAGATAAAAAGTGCTAGCAAAAAAGCACAACCTGCATCAGATTTAAGCAGCTGATCTCAAGATAAAAGGTGACTCATGGCATAATCAATCTTCAAAGCCCGTTTTTATGCAAAAGGTGAGTTTAATCCTCTGTTAATTTCGGTGTGTAGAAAGAGGCAATTTTCAGCTCCAGCTTGGAAGGAACTAATTGCCATGTACAGCATTCTATAGCATAAAGATGGGATTTCCAAGTATAGTGTGTGCTTTTGCCCTCCAAGATACTTTTACACTTAGAGCTAGGCCTAGTCCATAAAATCCCCTCTTGTTTTGGTAGTTGCTGTTAGTTAATGGGAAGCAGCAGGCTTTTTGAATAATCTAATGACTCCTGACTGTGCTTAATTGCAGCCTTTTAAAAAAATATATCTGACACTTTCTCCAATAAATAAAATAGTTGACTAAGCAGAAACAGTCCAACCAATAAAATAAGTGATAGTAAAACAGCAAATATTTCCCTCTCTTTCAGAGTTTTTAAATTTCACAATATGTGTATGCTTTTTTTTTTTTTCCCCAGCAAGCCTGGAGCAGAAAAACAGTTTTGCAGGTCTAAGTGATAATAATGAGGAGAGACACTCCTGAGGTTCAGGATAAAGAGGGCTACATTCTGCTGGTCTGTAAGTGCTTCATTTTTCTCTCCTCAAAAAGAGGGTATGTATTCCTGTAGAAACCTGGCTGGAACCAGGTCATCCTGCCTCTCAAGGAAATAAGGTCCTGCAACTGGTTGGTTAATGGGAGGTACTTTTCCTCTCTGGAAGGCAGCAGCTCTTGCTGAGCTCAGAACTCAGTTTGTACCAGGAGCTGACAGCTACTGCCTCTCACAAATGCCTCTCTAAAGAAGCTGTGGCTCCTGGCCCTGCACCAGCCCAACAGCATGCTGTCTGCCCGCTTGCCATCTTGGGTGTCCTGCATTGCTGATCTGTCTTCTAAACGATGTGTGAAGCCCCTCCAGTAATATCAATACAACAGGGCAGTGAATCAAATCGTGCACATCAAGGGAAAAATGTTAAATACTTCTAGCTTTAAAATTGCCTAACAGATGTTCTTTGTTTTTGACTCAAAACCATTCAAATTTAAATACAAAAACAGCTGAGCCAAGTGGGAATGTTTCAGTCTCAAAAAAACCCACGGGAACCAACAAGGAATGGTAGGCTTGTTTTGTTCTCACACCGGTGCATCAATTCTGTTTAAAGTGCTTTCCCTAAATTAACTTCTGTTCCAGGACAGTGTATGAAAAAATTAGCAATTGGAGAGGTTAAGTGAGGATCACAATAAAAGTTGTAATTCAGCCTTAACAATCCAGTACACTGTAGCCACGTTTATCTGCCATGCATAGTGCATGTTTTTTCAAACACTCCAGGGAGCCCTGGTACCTCTTTGTCAAAAAGGATACTTCATCTAATGTTACTTGAAAACCTTTCTTTGCCTCAACTATATTGTAAAGTTGACATAAATCCACTAGAATGTGTTTTTTTTTAAATCTTGAAAAATATTTATTTCGAATTGCTTATTAAAAAATCTCCCCATATGACAACCACATGCCCTAGATGTGAACCCATTGCCCCATAGTGATTCAGGGTCGTATTAGATTAGACAGTATCTCTTGAGAGGTGGCTGCTCATATTAGCAAAATTAGTGTATCACAAGTGCACTATTACAATAGACGTTGCAGGATTTTATGCTTTGAAAAACTGGATCTTTTAACCCTCACATAATCTCTTTTTTCTCCCTCCTGATGCAATTTCCAGAATGTAGTGGGAAACTAAGTTAAAGACACCTGCTTTCTGAGGAGAGGATGCTGCTCTCTGGGATAAAAATGCAGGATGCTTGCCCAGAGAAGATTTCCTTGGCAAGAGAAAATTATTTATGCAACTGAGAGCTCTGCCTTGTTCTTTTCTTTCCTTCTTTGAGATGTGGAGATGAGAAGTAGTTTGTGCATTATCACAGATTCAAACATAGCACTTAAAATAATGCAGGATGGTGCTGTGGGCTGCCCACATTCCTGGGGACAGGGCGCTCCTCCCTGTTGCAGACTCCTTATCCAGAAGGAATGAAGAGGAATAACTGGGTGGTTACTGCCTTGTCTCTCCTATATCCCTAAAAAATAAGTAGAAAGTCCTAGAAAACACAAATGGGCCTCAGTGTGGAAAAGGTGGAGAACCTCTAGTGAGGGCCTTTTCAGCACTTTAGGGCCTCTTGCTAATGGCTGAGGGTTCGACTTGGAGCCAGTTGTTATTTTGGGGGGGATGGATTGGATAGATTTTTCTCCCAGCCCTTCCTTGCCTATAACACTATATATACTTCCTTTTTTAAAAAGTGTATGTTTGTGTCTTACTGTCCCCAAATAGCTGATATACACTGTTTCAGCGCAGTCCCAGTACCCACATTGCCTTATTGACTGATCTTGGGGAAACTATGCCAGTGACTATCTCCGCAGTATTTTGAGAGACTTCCACGCATGTTTGAAGTTCTCAGGGTAGTTACATGACTTTTAAAACCGGGAGTCTCTCTTTGTTTTATGTTCAATTACGTCTTTGTTTACAGTCTGCACTGCTTGGAGCTTGCTGTGTTAGGAGCAGAAAGCAGCTGAGCTGATGCTAATTCTGGCAGATGGGACAAGCGTGTAGTCATTCAGTGACACTCCACGTTGCCCTTTACAAAGCTCTCTATGATCTGTTCTGGCATAGTATGCCAGACTATCAACTACGAGGGGATGAGAAGCCAATGTGTTTGCTCCAGCCATCTTTCTAGAGAACAGCATTTTGGCAGAGGGATAAGGCAGTGGAGAGGTGCACAAGCAACTATTTCTTTGGAGGGTCACTAAACTGCACTCAGACAGCTGAGGGCCCAAGCTGGGGGTCACCATTCACACACTGTAGCTGAGCATCGGATTGCAGGAGAGTATCAGGGGCTGAGAGAACAAAGGATGTCAAATGGGGGACAAAGAACCGAGTCAGAGGTGGAGAGAATGAATAATTACGGTAGAAACTGTGGAAGAGAGAAGAGGAATACATGAAAGGAGCAGAGGCAAAGTAAGAAAGGGAAGAGCTTAGCTGACAGACACCTCTTTCCTTTTCTCTCAGCTGCCACACTGTCCTGTGCACATCTCTAAGCACTCAGTAAATATCTTCCGTGATTTCTCTTCCTCCTCACCTTGAAGATCTGGCTGCACTGTAAATAACCTGCTCCTGCTTTTAAACATGAGCACTATTTCAAGCTATTAAAATTGTATAAGCACCTGTCCAACTCCCACTCAGGCAGTGCTGAGTTTTGGAAGAAGCATTCAGCTGTTTTGGCAGGCAGATTCACCTATCAGACAGACATGCTTATGGCTTTCTGACAGTTCTGGATTCCAGCATAACAGTGAAAATCCTGTTTTTCTTGATTTGCTGAGGTTTAAATTTCTAAAAACAGTAATCCACAGAAGTCATGGTAATGGGACATATCTAGAGAGTACCCCATGCAACAAAATTGCATGATGACGTCCCATTCCTTATGATGTGTCACCGTGATGTCTACATCCCTTGAGCAACACTTTGTAGTTCATGCATCAGTTCTAGACCTTCAAAGTCAGGATATCCATTTCTTCCTCAGTGCTGTATATCACAACTGACATTTTTTAGAGGATCTAGAAAAAAAATTGTTTGTTGTCCACCTCCAAATATAAAGCATTCTTGTTCATCACAATTGCACCAATCTTGTCTGAGGACTTGAAAGGTTTAAGAAAATGGATCTTTCCCCCACTTTTCCAGCTAAACTAGCTCTTCTTCTTCTCTCCCCTACCCAACCTACTTTCTTATCTCATACCACTTTTGCTTTGTGGCTATGTTAACTTCAGCTCCCCACTTTTGTCTGTATCCTGCATGACCGTCCTTGCTCTTTTCTCCACAAAAGGAAATCTCCCTTCAATCTGACCTGTATGTGGGGCTGCTCCCTACATGTCCTTCAGCCTACTTGACAAAATTAGATTTATCGTTATCTCCTTCTCATATCAGTAAATGAGTTATAGATGAATCTTTGCCCTTTCATGGAGAGGGATGGGAGTACAAAGAGTTTTCTTGAATGGATGGGCAGCTTATTATTTTTTGTCCATAAGAGGAAAATATTCCTTTTCCTGGCTTTTCAGTTTTCTAAGATTTTCTGCCATCTATTAATCATAGAACCATAGGATGGTTTGGGTTGGAAGGGACCTTTAAAGATCTAGTCCAGCCCCCCTACCATGGGCAGGGACATCTCTCTGTAGATCAGGTTGCTCAAAGTCAGATCCAGCGTGACCTTAAAATAATATATATCTGTCTGTTTTAGATTTTTTTTAATATACCTATTATCATGGCATATTTGTTTCCCTTCTACATCCTCGTTGCCTTAGAATACACTTTTTTGCCCATGGTAGGGATTTTTGTTGCTTTTTGAGAAAGTAGATGTGGAGATTAGAAAGAGTTCAGGAGAAAAAGCAGCATTTCAGTGGAGCATTTCAGCATTTCAACCTCCTGGGAGATTGCTGGATATTGAAAGGCTTTTATTGAGTGGAAGATTTTGCAGCATTTTCTAATTCTGATCAGACTCTGGATTCACCATATTTCTTCTGAAGCTACTTGTGCAGACAAATGCCCTCAACAAGACTGATTTGTTCTCAGCTCTCTTAAAGTGTATTCTGCATAGTCTCAGAGCTGCAGAACTACCGCTGTGTTTCGTAAGATGAGTTTGATATTGCTGGGGCATGAGATACTGCCTTGCGTATTCTAACAGGTGTTGGAAGTGAACAGTCTTAAACCAGAGCTGCCATGGATTTGGTTGCCTAAAACTAGATGAGGATCTTATACTAGCTAGAGCCTAGATGCTGTCTTTCTGCATACATTCATGTGATATACAACAGTGAGCAGTGAAAGCCAGTAACATAGCCAGGAGGACAAGTGCAGAAGAAAACAAAGGTAATTCCCAGGATGCTAGAAATGAAAGAATGCATTGCTTAGAAACCAAGCCTGGATGTCAGAACATAGGAAGGCAACCACCTCCAGCGTGGGAAGTGTCCTGCACTGCATTTGGGCAGCACGTTTGGCATTGGAGTGCTAACAGAGGTTGACAGTAGTTGATACTACTAACTGTAACTTAGTAAATGAGAAGACTGACATAGGATTGTTCATGATTTTTCTTTCAGAAGAAGAACCCAATCTGTTGTTTTGAGGGTTGTAGACCCACTTTTTTTTTTTTTTTTTGCCAACAGTTAGAAAAAGTTCTCCAAGGAACAAATAACCCATTCTGCCCTTGTGGTCACTGTGTCTCCCTTCTAGAATGATAACCAGGTGAGCTTGAGGACTCAGGGAGTGTAATCTGTCAATGAGTGTGTGTTAGAACTTGATCCCTGCCTAGATTGAGTTCTAGACCTCCTGACCATGGGAGTCTGTCCCAGCTCTTATCACTGATACTTGACTCAGTCATTTATGCGGTAACTAGCCATGCTTTTAGCAGGGGTGGTTCTGGTCTGTTTTCTAGCATCTCAGCCAAGATTGTGACCACTCTAATGATACTTAAGGAACACTAATTGCTCATTTGTCACTGGCTAGTGTCTAAAAACATACCTGGGTCACAAATGAGGAATTCATTCACAGGGTATTTTGAAGGCAGACAAAAGTAAACTCCTAGCTGGAAACTGTGCAGTCACAGTTAGTGCAACATCAGGATAGTACTGCACTAACCAGCTTACATTCTGTAGCACTGTCATTGTAGAAGGGAGAAGAAAATTGTAAAAAGGAGAAGCTGCATCTGTCAGCTTGCAAATATCTTGTAAACACAAACTCAGGTGAAAGACACTGTTTTCAAACATAGATGTGTGAAGGTACATCCATCTTTAATTCATTAAATCGTAGAGATATTAATGTCAGAATTATTGATCATCAATGAGATCCAAGTATTGCTGTCATAAAAGTCACCCTGGATCAGTCTCAGGTAACTGACTGCAAAGCAGTTGATTCCTAGAGCAAGGAATGGATCTGGAGCTCCCTGACAATGGCTCTTCTGGATTCTGAAGTTTGAGAGTCTTTATGCAGACTTTGGATAATAAACATCTGCTGGGGGTAGAAGGGTCATTGATAAGCTTCTAATTTTAGCTTGTTTCCTTTATTTTCCTCAGTTGCTAGTTTTCAAGGCAGTCTTTGCAAGGAAACTGGCTAATGGTGCACTGCTGCTCAGCTGAGAGTTCTCTTTTCTAGGCCACCCATGTTAGAAGAGGCCCCTGGACTCTGAAGTCTGATTCTAGAATGGGAAGCTTGTAAAGATAGCAGTTTGTTCCCCTCCAGCTCAACGCCCATTCATATGCGTGCATATTAGTATAGTTGCTGCAAAGTACGTAAGACATCCCTGTGGACTTAGCAAACTAGTTAAAGTTGCAACTATTATGTACCTAGAAATAGCTCAAGCACAGCTTGGAACACAGCTTATTTCCCCAAAGATGTGTGTCCAGGAGGGTGGATAGGGGCAGTGCAAGCCAAGGATAGCTCAGCTAGTGCTAGCCCTTCCTGAATATTGCCATGGGATTTTTAAATGCTTCTCAACTCAAAATCAAGAGAGATGCTGAAAGATTTGACCTCAGTTTAGCATCTCATCCAAAAAGCAGTAAGTAGTTCTGACAATGCAGGTGTCCCTAAGAGCTGTGTGGAAACTTCAGACTTGGACATGAGCCCAGCCTTAGCGTTGCACTGAAACTCAAGACTTTTGGGGCCTAGAATGATTTCAGATGAGCCATACTCTGACAGATAGGGACTGCAGGAATCAGAGTTACTGACAAGGAAATTATTCCTAAAATTACTGGTGGAGAAAATGGAAGGAGGAACAATTTCAATTATTCGCTACTACCAAAATACACAAGACCTGTTCAGGGAACAAAGGAGGGCTTCATTTCTTAATCTGGTCACTCTGACACTTCCCAAGACCTTTAAATTGGAAGGAAAAGAATAAGAGGCTTGCTCTATGAATAGCTCATATATCAGAGTGTGGGATAATGTGATCAGCTTTAGGTAGTTTGGCATTATTATTCATCACATATGCCTGAAGGCCTCAATCAACACTCCAGCCTCGTGGTGCTGCGCCAACAAGTGCAAACACAGCCCCTGCCCTGAAGCTATCGCAGCTCAGGATTACAGCAGGATGACAAGGGGGGACTCAGCGAGAAGTGTGAGGCAGTGAGATATTGGTATAACGAGCACATTTGCATACCATCAGCAGTCACAGCCAGCTTCCTCTCCAGCTTCTGCCAGGCAGCAGTGCTTTGTAGGATTCGTGGCAGAGGTAAATCTTAAAAGAGGATTTGATGGAAGACAAGATGGTACCTTGTGGGGAGATTTTTACCATGATTTAGAGGGCAGGCTGTGAGAAAGCATAAAAGTGTCTGCAGGAGATGTGACAGAATCTGTTATCTTTAGTGAGGAAAGAAAGTTTTCTGCTGTGACAAAGTATTAGATTTAAGAGCCAAGGAGAGACCAAGCAGTGAAGAGGCTTAGAGGTAAAGGCTTGAGCTTTTCTCCCAATCCCACAGAAATATTTATAGTATCAAAACATGTGCTATCAAGATGAAAAATTGAAATCTCAGAAACAGTGCTTTGATGTTTTTTAGCTGGTGGGGATCTTGGAAAAAAAATCCATTGTGTTCGACTCCATCATAAAAAGAAACTATAAATTCTCTGTGCTTATCTCATGAATGATCCCACCAGGCAGCTGGGGAGTCAGGACATTCCAGCTTTCACCCAAATGTCACTATTCACACTCAGCCCGAGGTGCTGCATGACCACCACTGCAACTTTGGGCACGCCAGTGAAATCGCCGCTGAGGGCTATTGTACATGTGCTGTGTAGTCCCAGTTCTGGTCTCTACTTCCAGTTCTGGGGTGCCCTAGGGCTAGCATCTGTACCACCCACACTTCATACATAAAGGAAATAACAGTAAGAAAGATTTTATTGAGGTTGTAATGTTCTGGTGGGGATGCACCCTGATACCCTTAAGATAAGAGCTGCTCCCACTCTGCAATTCCGTGAACTGAGTATGAAGTGTATTTTTACTCTGTTAAGCTTAGGTTTAAAAAGGAAATAATTTTGAAGCAGAAAGCCAGAAATTATCAATTTGAAAATTGTCAAAATAATTTTTTTCAAAACATTTTTCAAATAAAAAAAATCCTAAAATGGGGTGTCTACCTCCTCTGTGGAAAGTATCCTCCTTGGTGAACTGATACTTTCCAGTTGAGAAAATATTAGCTTCAGTGAAGAGAAAAGCTGGTGCTTAACAAAGTACAGAGTGAGGAGAAGTGAATAAAGAGAAAATGTGGCTAAAACACTAAAAAGGAAGTTGTTCCTTGCAGGACAAGTAGATTCAGGGCAAGGCTAAACAAGGGAGGTCACAGTAGCTGGTATGAGGTGGTTAGAGCAAGGAATTTGCCAGCTGAGAATGGCAGAAACAGATTCTTAAAATTGTATTTTGTGGAGTCAGAAGCCCATTGTATGGGTCTAGAAGAATGAATCAGTGATAACACCCAAGCTACCAGGGCTGGCTGCTTGGTGTCCCTGTTTTGATAGAAAAAGGACAGGGTTCGGGAGAACAGGGTAAGATTTACTGGGAATGATCAAGAGCACAGGTTAAGAAAAGGCATATATTAGATATATGTGTGTGTGTGTGTGTGCGCGCATATACATATGTGAATATCTATGTTATTTATCATGAAGAGAGGCCAAGGTGTGAGATTAGATGGCTGAGAATGATCATGAATAAAGTTCTGCATTTGTAATTTGTGTATAGACAGATACTTAATCAGATGAAATCCTGTATGGTTATCTCTGCAAGAAATGCTAAATCTTTTGTGCCCAAAAGAACAGTCTCTAAAAATTATTTTCCCCTTCTTTCTGTTTTTGTGATGCATAAAGATGGCAGTACTATAATTAATCCCCTCTTGACTCTGCTCGTGGATGCTGTAACTTCATATAGCATCATAGTTACACACTGAACAACCTTGAAATCTTAGCATCTTACTTAAAAAGATGAACTAATGGGAGCAAACCATTCCCCTAGGGCTGCACAGTAGACACAGGTTGTAGAGCATGTTGAAAAGAAAAATGTTAGCCAGCAATTTAGTCATAATTCTGAGAAGGAGTTTCTGCTCATGAAAAAAATAAAAGGTTGTGTGCCTGACCTTCCTGGACACTGAGTGCCCCAACCTTCACCATGAAAGCATTTAAGGTTGAGTCCCTATTGAACCAGCTAAGGCAAACACAGAGCACCTTCCACGTAAAGTTCTGTGCGTGCTTCTCAGCTCTGTGCCGGCCCTCAGCTATGCTCACTCTCTCTGGAACAAGAACTGCTAGTGTCTAATTTGTGATGGGCAATGTGTTTTGGGGGGGAAATGCGACCCCTGAACTTAGCTTTGCTTTGACAAAAGCACTTTTATCATCTGTGCTCCATTATTGTATTGCATTCAGCACAAGTGCCATCAGTGTTGTTCTGGAGTATGGCTTGTGGGACACTGAAAGGGGAACAGAGGTACAGGCTGGGAAAGGGCGTGAAGTTTACTCTCAGTTCGGACTGAAGTTCCCACTCAGAGTTTAAGTGCCTGCGCTCCTGCAGGTGTTCCTGGCAGTCCTGAGACTGGGATCACAGAAACGCGTAGGAAAGCAGGCATGAGTGGGTATGAACCCTGTAACTCAGAACCGTTCAAATGCCACACTGTGGGCTGAACAATTCCTGGCCTTCACCAAAGTCTCACCTGTGACACGTCCTGCGGTTCCTGAGTGTGATCCCATGTTTTTTCCTGGTTTCTCATAAAGCAGGTGTAATTTGTCATGGTTATTTTCAGGCGCTAGGGAAGCAAGTTGCTTGAATCAGGCACCACATCCACCTGAGCAGACTTCGGGAAAACCATTCAGCAGACTTCAAGAGAGATGAATCAAATGGCCTGGCTTTAAAAACCTTGCACAGAGCAGGTAAGTCACTGCTGGAACTCGCATGTCAAAGCAGAAAAATCCTTCCCCAGACCCACGAGACACAGCCTGTTCCTCTTTAAATCTGTGCTGTGTGCTGCAGTGCTCTGCATTGTTGCCATGGCAGAAATCTCCCCATAGTAATAACCTCTTTCAGAGAAGGTTAAAAAGAGACAGTGCACATGCTCAGAAATGCTGCACTTGTTCTGTTAGCAGTTTGCAGCGGCCATTTCAAAGAGACCATCACAAAGACAAGAGAGAGATCAGGTACTGATATTTTTTTCCTTTGTTAGAGGGGGTGACTTTTCTCTTTCACAGAAGTCCATGCACAGATCTGTCTCCGTTCCCAGTTGCACTGCAGAGAGAGACCACCCTTGAAGCCTGTCATGATTATTTCTCGCAGATAGCAAATTCCCACAGAATAACTAAGAGGCAGTAGTTAGATGTGATCTGAGGTGATTGCTGCACTCCGGGAGCAGTTGTTTTGCAGCGAGGCTCACATACGAAGCTGAGCTGACGCTGGGGTGGGTGATGAGTAAGGTACCCTGAAAAAGTTTAACAGCGTATCTGCTTTATTTTGTTGAACCTTTGTAGCACTTGTAGTCAACTGTGAGGATAGCCTCTGCTCCTGCTGACCAGGAGGCCCCTGTGTTAGGCACTTTCAAAGGAGGCTGGTATTATCCTAATTTACTGTTACTTGCAGACATTCTGCTGCATCCTGTTGCAAAGCCTGGTGTCTTTGTACTTGCTCTGATTGCAGATCACCATTAATTAAAAGAGAAAACCCAAGCCTCCTGTTACGATTTTAATCCCTTTATTGTAAGGATTGTAGAAATAAGAAAAAGGATCACATCAGATCACTTCTAAATAGTGGGAGGGATAGGAAATCCAGTTCTGAGGTTATAGGAATTACATGACAAGATCTTTTTTTGGTGTGGGCCCAAATATATCTGTGACTCTACATGTATATGTGTATGTCTTGCTTCTGAACTGTCCCCTACTCTAATGTTTAGGTTGAGGTGCACAGGAAGGGGATGTGTATAACGCTGCTCCTTTCCAGGATGAATTGCTGGTTTGCACGTGCTGCAAGTGTTCATGCAGAATTTGCAGCTTCAGATTAGCTGTGTTTGAAGCGGTGGATTGCATATATCAAAGAGCAAGCTTGTTCTGTTCTGTGTTTGTGGAAGATAGGGAAAAACCTTTCCTGCCTCCCTCTATTGCCCTTCCAAATGTAAAATACAAGCTGTTTTGAGGAATGCTGTACTCTTGCATTCAGTACATGCAGATTTGATGTTCTTACGCAACATCTTTTGCTTAGCATGCACCAACTTAAAATCAGGAAGGGACAGAACGTTGTCCTGCTTTAGCCATCAGGAACGTTTAAGTTCTTTGTAACAACCCCCTTGTACCTGTAATGTTCCTCACTAACTTGTTTATGTCTCTTGGTAAACAGAGAAGCACCCGTTCCCAAGATGCTGGCACCCCACCTTCTGAGAAGAGCGGTCCTTACAGTTCCTTTAGTTTTTGTCGTTGCACTGCTTCTTGCAGAGCCTGTTAGATCTGACCAAGAAGCGGGAACAGCCATACCAGCTGAAAGTACGTACCACCCATACAGATAGTACTGTAGTTTTAATGTTGCAGGGTTTCACATCACTGAAGCTTGTCCAAATAATTCAAACTATTTTGGACATATCTTGCTTATGTTGTTTTAAAACCACTACTTGATAGCATACCAGTGCTGTTTTTCTCCTGCATCCAAGGCTCTCCATTCTCTTCCCCTTGTCTCCTGCCTGTTGCTGTCTTGTTTGTACCCAAAATCTGGCACTGTTCTGCACCTTTTCTTTTGTACAGCCCTTTCATTGTGTTAGCCCTTTCTATGCCAGGAATCACCCTGTCTGCTTTTCAGAGACATTATTGAGACTTGCTTTTTTCAACTGACATTGACTGTTTGTTACATCTTTCATTCTTGGTAATGTCTACTGTATTAGAGTCAGTAGTTTTTATTAAAAAAACTCTCAATGAAGATGCCAAGAAAGCACACTTTGTCAACACATAGTCTTGCAGCCTTCAACCACCTAATTCTCCCTTGCTGCTCTGTGTTGAGTTTATTTTACGTCATAAACATAATGACAGATCTGTCCTTGCATGAAGTTTTTGATGTGGAAAATGCTGTCCTCTCCTTTTGTCTGGTGCAAATATAATAACACTAAGGTTGGGTGGTGGTACAACAATGAGAGAGGAAGCCTTTAATACTGCTCAATGTTTATTTTTTATCTCTTTTTTTTTTTTTTTCTTAGCCAGTTAAAGAATTTGGCAGACTCCTTTTCTCCAGCAGGCAGGATTCCTGTTTGCTGGTTAGCACACAGATCATGAGCTGGAAGCTCATACTCCAGCTTATCAGAGGGAGGTAGTAATCAGTCAAATATCAAGTGTTTGCAAAATAGGCTGACAGACACTGCAGGATTTTCCAACATCACTCTAGGTTTCATCCTTTCTTCCTTACCAGACCTCAAAGAGCAAACTAAACCTGCGCTCAGAATTTCTCACTTGTGCAGTATTTCCTATGAAGTTGTCAGAGAGGCACAGGCACTGAGAAGCAAATAAGAGCATATGTAGAGCCTGATGATTCAAAGACATTTCATCATGTCTATATTTGTTCTGTCTCAGTACTGCTATCTGTTAGAGCACAGCTTTGTGTTACATGATGATCAAGGCAAAGCAAGCCTTGTGACCTTCAGTCTGGATATCTAGATATGGGAATACTAATCTTAAACACTGCAATTAGTCCAGAATGCAGCAGTTCTGCTTATCAGCAATGCCCACTAATAACAGGGCATTGTGTTTATCTGCTACTTGCTTCACTAGCTTTGGACAAAGCTGTATCATATTCAAAGTTAGAGGCTAAGTAAGTGATCTGTCTTTGTGATATTGTAGTCAATTTTATTCCATTAGCTTTCTATTTAGAGCTCAAGTTTGTGAGATTAGGAGGCAAGATTTTCCAGGGAACAGGTTCATGGTTTCAGAGGTAATTTCTGAAAAGCCTGGAAAATCTGAAGATGAGGTTGGAAATGTGCTCAGGATTGGTGGAGGAAGATTAAAGACTCAAGTTATGGGTTCAATGTTTCCACACTATGAACTGTGACAAGAGAAGGACGAGGGGAACAGCAATAAAGGAGGAAGAAAATTTTAATGAAAATTTGTTGAAGTAATTCTTTTGGCATTGAGAGACTGGGTAGACCATCATGATGGACCGTTTACAATAACCTGGATTGTTCAAGAGTACATACATCAGTACTCACTCTGTGGACTCTTTTCTGTAGCTCTTCCTCATACTCAAAATCACTGTTTATTCCTTCTGCTTAATACTACATGCCATATAGTCATGATTCTCTACTAAATGCTCCCCTAGGTCGTCCCTGTGTTGATTGCCATGCATTTGAGTTCATGCAGAGGGCTCTGCAGGATTTAAAGAAGACAGCATATAATCTAGACACACGGGTAAGGAAACATTCAATTTCTTTTTTTCTTTTAATGTGGAAGAAAATGCTGTGGATAAAAGTAGATAAGGTGGATGGATTTTGCACAAGACACTCAGTCAACTGTACTGTCCTATCTTCTAAGGTGAGGCTGGGTAATTACATTCCACCTCTCTATTCAATAATCTGTGGAATTCTTCTGCCTTGGGGTATCAGGGACACTAGGAAGTTTAGGAAGGAGTGAACTGACAATCCTCAGCCCTCTATCCTCTTGCAGAGTTACCGCCATTAGCACTGCTATTCTCATCTTATTCCAAATACTGAGCACACACCTTTGTTTTTATGTTAGGGGGAGTAAAGGTGAGAGCATCATTTATATTTATTCCCCCAAAAGGAGAGAGCCACCTCAAAAAAAAAAAAAAAGCCTGCCAAAATAAAATACTCCCCTGCACATGCTTTTACCCCTGGTGAGGGGCTAAGGGAGGAAACATCATCCTGTAGATACTTTTTACATTGCTCTGATTCCATAATGATAAAAAATGCCACAAAGTAGAGCAGCATAGGGAATGAAACTTGTTTGGCTTGCAGTCAGTGTGGAGAATTTGCCAAGGTTGGTATCTTCCTTCTGTGAGGGAAGTTGAATCTGTCTCTTGCTACTGCAACCTGCAATCTGTGACTAGCTGTATCCCAGCTGCTGTCAGATAGCGGTGTCTCAGGAGGGTAGCTTTTTCCCCACCTCCTGCGTACCCTTTAGCTGAAGTGCTATATCTACATTCTTGCACAGATTTTTGAACAGAAGGCACTCAAACTTTTTTGCTTTTCTGATCTGTGGTCAAGGTTGTTCACAGTTCAAAGCCTGCGACCTGGCATCTTTGAAGAACGTTTTGAAGTAACGCTGAGCAGGGTCCATGATGTTTAGGTGAAAATGCAGGTGCAGGAATGAAGGTGCCTTGAATTGTGACATACTACAAAAAACAAGCATTCCAGCAGAACCAGATTGCTATGTAGCACATTTACAATTAAACAAAATCTGTTCAATAATTACAGGTCAAATGTATTTTGGGCTTCTTCATGAAGAAATCTCGTTAATGAATACATCTGCTGAGCACTGTATACAGCCCAAACAAAATGGTCAGATTGTGCTGTAGAGTGGTTCTAGCACACCTTTTTCTTCTTTTACAAACCTTTGAACTTTTTGCCAGAATTTCTAAATCTTTATTCAAAAATATCTCAACTACTAAAATCTTCTTGGGTTGTCTGGCTATGGCAGTGACCTTTATGACTCCTACAGCTTGCAGACCAAGAGAGGAGCTTTATAAAATGCAGATATCCAAAGCAGGAGTAGCAATAAGAGCCTCAAAGATAGCAACTATATTTTAATACTTTTTCAAAAATAAAAATAACAGACAACCAAGGAGAGGAAATGAGCAAACAAAAAAGGTTTGGTTGTGTCACAAATGAGATTTTGTTTCACGGCTTTGGTTTAGCAGCAATTTAGGATTTATTAATATTTTTGAGATAGATCACAAGATTAGGTTGTATAATTTTAACAGTACTTAATCATCAGCCAATTTAACAGAGTGATTCGATGGAATTTGTTACAATCAAATTTGCGACTTAGTTAAAGATTAGAAAATGGCAAGGATCACCCAAAACTTACAGCAGGGTTGCACACACAGATGGAGGTTAAATCAAATCACACGCACAGACAGACAGATAAAACGGTTCTGAACCACACATACAGACAAAATAGTTCCAAACAAAATCACACAGAGACAGGCAAATAGTTCCGAACCAAACTGCAAATGCACACATGCACAGATACAAGAGTTCTGAACCAAATTTTATGCCCCCCCGCAAGAAACACACAGAGGTTAACCTATGATTAAAATTTCCCTTTCATGAGTTTAATGAATTACTCACTTTTATGTGCCAGCATTCATCAACGGACAGTCAGTAAACCTCATGAAATCAGGCCCTTAAGTCCTCGTGAAATCTTTGATGGACAATCTTTTAATCCTCATGAAATCTACCCTGAGAGGCATCCCAGCTCAGGGGGAGATATTGGGTCACACAGCCTGCTGCAGTCCCGGAGAGCCCAAAAGACATCTCCTTGGATCGCTATTTGTAGGGTCTCGAGATGATTGGCTTTGGTCATTATTTTACATTCTGGCCACAATTCATGCCGAGTCATTGGGATACACAATTCAGGCAGCGGATGGTCCAGGTGTGGCCAGGGGGTGCCTGGTGCCCATAAGCCTCTGCACTTGTAATTAAGATAACAGCACAATGGGAGGTTTTCCCAAAGTATGCATAGCTTATCCTGAGATCTCAGAGTGGCCCCAGGGAGCTGCACCGCCACAGGTTGAGAGGAATGTCCTATTATTGACTTTCAGAGCTGTAGACTTGACAGCAAGCCTGAAAATATGGCTCCATCATATACTCTTACCAAAACAAACCTATCACTTCCTTATCACTTTAAAATCTAAATAATTGAATCCATATTGAGATCCTTCAGTGCCTCTGGACTAGGACAGGCCTATTTCAGTCATTAAGCTAGGAATTCTGCCTACATCTTCAAAAGACATGGAAATATTTAATAGTTGAGGACTTCTTGGAACTGTCTTCTATGGTGTTTCAATTCCTAGTTTTATTATTCAGCTGTGGCCCAATTTGATGGAAACTGGGAGTTTTAAGACAATTGCTTTCAGCTACATATATATTTTACATTTGACTATTTTAGTCTGTTTTGCTGCTTAGCGGGGCAAATGTTTCTGTCTCCAAAAATACAATTCCCTTTGTTAATATTCCCACTGGAGACACTCATTTCCTTGAAAAACTCTCTTTTGTTTGCAGGCAAGATTTTTAGATGATGACTAAGCAGCTCCTAACTGTGTTGGAGGGGGAGGGATTCCCAAAAGCTCAGAGAGGAAATTCCCATTTAATTCCTCCTGCAAATCTCACCCTGCAGTTCTGTACAGGGGAAACCATATAGTTTTATTGCACAACTCAAAGAGTTTTCACACTTAATTTGGCCCTGTGTTGATCTGCATGGTGTCTCACAGAGTGAACTGACTCTAGCATAGGTCACATAACCTTTTATGGGGACCATGGGCTGTATTTCCTTCCTTTTACAAGGCTAGACATGTTTGTAACCTACACTGATGTGATGATCACTTACTGATTGACAGGCTGGCTGCATTTTACTCATGCAGTAAGAGAAGGGTCACAGACCATCTCTAAGAGGCTGGCTACTACCCATGCACGTATCAGATCTGTTTGCCCCCCTGCATACTGTTTTCCACCCTTTCGTTGCTGCTGGCCCCTTGGAGCAGGCTGCAGGCTGGATTAGTTGTTTTAACAGCAGTAACCAACTCCGGGCAATCTTTTCTGGGGATATCTGTGATTCACCACTCAGCCAACGTGCAGTATGTGGCAGGTGCAGCTCTGATCATGAACTAGGGAGAGAGTTCTTGTACTGCTGGGAAGGAGCTGCTACCATCAAAACCATTCAGCCAGTTTACAGCCAGCTCCCTACTGCATCTAAAAGCTGCTCAAGACAGAGGCCAGCAGGGAGCAGGCCATAAAACAAATCCTGTAAAACAAATCCAGTCCATGGGCTAAACAGTTCACTGTAAGTCTGCACTATAGACACTTATTTTCAAAATTCCAACTCATTTTTCAGAGTTAACTAGTGGACATTACATTACAACTTTAAAGAGCTCAGGAACTGCATTTTTAGTTGGAACTTACCAGCTTTTTTGTAGGTTCAGAATCTGGACCCTGCCTTGCTTGGGTTTTTTGGTTTCTTGGTTTTCTGGTTTTTTTTTTAAAACATGCTTTAACCCACCAGGGGATAATAACAAATCTCTGTGCAAATGGTTTTGTGATCAAGCTCACAAAACAGTCAGCAAAGCTGTATTTAGTGCCATTCATTTTGTTCTTTATTCCTTTCTAAGCTGTCAATGGTTATTTGGAATGTTCAAAGCACATTAAATTAGATGTGCCCATGAAAGTGAAAACAAAGGCTTGAAAATGTTATTAAAGATATATAAGATGGTAAGCAGCCCTGGGGCTTAGCTGCAAAGCTATTGCCATGCTGTCAACCTCCCTTATTCAAACCATTCCAAATTATGTCAAGGAGATGGTTAGGTGGTGGTGATTGAGTGTCTTTTAGGTTATTAGCAAAGTCTGATCGGATCTTTCCAGTTTTGCAGGGTAGCTGAAACAATCAAAAGCGATACCTGATTTAATATAGAACCACAGGGCTGGGTCTAGTGATTTATCATCTGGGAAAAAAACCTGACCAATAATAGATAGCTTTTCGTGTACTAAGAAGGCAGGCGGTAAGCAGGATGCTTCAGCCCAGCTCTGCTCTATGTGCCTTTAGCTGATGTGGGTCAATGGATAACACAGCTTTTAAAACACAGCCTTTAATCACATGGCAATTCCATCTCATACGAAAATCACAAGACAGGCAGATTAAGGGTGGATTTCACTGGCATTTAGAGCCGGTAGTCTTCATAATGCCCTTTTTTTGTGTAGCTGGTTACACCAGTGGGGATTAATTTGGTGAGTGGACTTCCCGCAGGTTGTGTGTCCCACGACAGTGAGGAGGAAGTCCTCTCTTGGATCAGACTGATTCTCACATACAGCTTCAGCTCATAGTAGGCAAACTGAGATGAAGATATGATGTTGATTTCAAACAGCTCTGTGCTCCATCATGCATCTGCTGAAGCCACAAGTGCTCCAAACAGCTGGGAAAACCAAAGTGTGTGTGCTAGAGAGGAAGGATTCCCAAATTTCCCTTATGCAGCCCTGCTGTCCCTTCCCTGGTCCTCAGCCTCTTCTCACACAGGTGGGCTGAGAGGGTACACGCCTTTCTGATCATGCCCAGCTCCAGTTCTGAGAAGTTCTCAATTCACCCTCGTTGCTCCAGAAAATCCCTGTGGGCAGCAATGATCTCCTGATATCGATGAACCCCAGTTCAACTGGGGGACCTCTGCTTTCACCAGTTTGGGACTCCTTTCCTTAAAGAAGCCAGCAATCTCATCACATGTTTGAACTGTGATGGCCGTATGCCAGCTCAGCACCTATTGTCTATTTTAGGCTCCAACAGCATATTAACAATAACAACAGTGAAGCAGGAGAAGTTAAAAGAGAAGTAAATTTCTTCACTGAGAGGGGTGGTCGGTCATGGGAACAGGCTCCCCAGGGAAGTGGTCACGGCACCAAGCCTGTCAGAGTTCAAGGAGCATCTGGATGATGCTTTTAGTCATATGGTTTAGTTTTAGGTAGTCCTGCAAGGAGCAGGGAGTTGGACTTGATGATCCTTACGGGTCCCTTCCAACTTGAGATATTCTGTGATTCTATGATTAAATTATGCCTTACTTTGTATAACTTTCAACAGTGAGTCCATGCTGTAATACTCTAAATTTAATTTAATTTTTTTACTCTGTTTTTAAGTAAAAAGAAAATTTCTGACACATTTGGGGGGGGTTTAAGCCTCTCATGAACTTGAGAGCTTATGCTCTAGTTTGTGCAGTTGAAGTAAGATTGTAAGAAAGACAAATAACTTTAAACAAAAATAACAGGACCCAGACACATACTGAATGTACTAATGTGAAAAACATGAATGTCTACTGGACTGAATTTCTCCATGTCACAGGAAGTATTGCCATGTTGGTATGCCAGTTAATCATGCAATAGCTAAATTATTTTGCAGAGCAGTAAGCAATAGCTCTGATTTTTACCTCAAGCCTCATTTCACACAACCAATTCTAAATCTTAGAACAAAAGTAAAATGGACTTTTCTTTTGGAGCTAATTAGTTTTACAGTGCTGACACTTGTTTTTTTGATGTTGCTTTTGTTCCCCACTCTTACAGACAGAAACTCTGCTTCTTCAGGTGGAAAAGAGAAATCTGTGCGACTGTGTAACTGCAAATCTGCTGAACTGAATCCTGGAGGCCAGCTAGGAGTATCACCTCTTCAGCGGTTTTTAAAATGCAGCTGTATAAAATACAGCTTTATGAAGTTCATGTTGCAAGCATGTATGCCCCAATGTACTGAGGAACCTGGGGGGCTGTGTCTTATGTATTTGTCTGTTCTGTTTTTTTTTAAAAGAGTACCTTCTTTTCACATCCGTTGGGTTGCCAGTAAGGGCTCAATTCAGTAAATCTGTTACTTGGTACTAGAGTGGGGGAAAAATTTACCTGCTTTGATTTTTAAATCAGAGTTGGCCAAGTGTAAACCACAAGATAAATATGGCCAGCAGTGCTCTAGAGACACCTGCAGCTGTTTTTTGTCTCTAATATGAACATATCTCTGTGGCAACATACCCAGTTATATTGAGACAGGGAATTGTGGTCTCTCCAGGCTTTGCCTGTGTATTAAAGATGACGGAACTCTTTTCTGTTTGTTGTCTGCACTGTGACCACATTCAGGCATGTTGTAGTTCAGTCAGCTGCAATGAGGTATGTGTCATAAGGAGTTATATGTGTTCTGTATTGGACCAAAACAGTTTATAACTTAGTGCTGAATTTTCTGGTATCCTGCGTAAGAGTATTGTCTTCCTTAATTAAAACCTTTAGTTTCTTCCCCTCCTTCCCTGGACACTCCATTCTTAACCCACTGTATCTCTAAATAGCTTTATCTTAGCAGGTCAAATGGATAGAGTAGAAAAAGGAGAATAAGGGTATGACTAGGCAGCCTTGCCAGTTCCAGCTGTACCGCGTGCTACCACCAGCAGCTGCTCAACATCACATTGAAGGAAAGCTCTGTGCAGTGCCAAGAAGTTTCTTGATGAGAGTGCTCCTTATTTTACTTCAGGTGAAACACAGTGGCTAGGTCACACATATTTGGTCCATTCTGTGATGGACTGAACTCTGAACGTTTTGGTCTTTCATTGTAGTTGCCTTTGAAAATTGCTCTTTTTGTTTTAGGCATGAAGAAAGGGTTGTGTACCTGAAAAATAAGATGATTTTTATCCTCAACTCTGCCACTTTATTCTAAGATACTGTGTTCACTCACAAGTCTGAATTAGGCTGAGCAGTTTGAGTAGATGCTCTGTTTGTTTGCTGTGATTTAGAGCCATCTCAAACCACTCCAACAGTGGGACTGTGGAGTGCTAACCTGGCTTGGGGAGTGGATGGGAGATGGATATCTGAAGGCCAAAATCTCTTCAGCTGAATTTGGAAGAAAGTGCCTGCCTGCGGCCTTACTTCTCTAACTAAACTGGTGGTACTTTGCTGGAAGTGGATGAGAGAGGACACACAATTACTGCTCTGCCAGTGCAGCTGCAGGTATGGTAACAAACAGCTGAGGGAGTAGCAGAACATGATAGGCAGCCTCAGTGGCTTGCCAAACCTGTCCAGGGCTTGGAAAACCAATTCCTGCACACTGAGAAATGCAACATGCCCTTCTGTGTGGGACCAGGACACATGCCAGCACAGAAGCTCAGTGTGAACTGGAGAGGGGATTCTGATGCTGGCACTGCTCATATCTGGCTGCTTGGCAAAATAAGAGTGACTGCAAGCCTCACCTGCAGCTCCACTCCCAGAGAGTGGGAAGGGGCAACAGTCTTTACTCATCCATGGCAGAGCATTTTCTGGACTTCTCGAAGCAAAGCCTCCTTTGGAGGGCTTCAACTGATCCTGGCTGTAGTAGAATGCCTTCTCAGAGCTTCTTGGCTTTTGCTGCACGTGGGTCATCCCATCTTGTTCTAGCTTGGCTTTGTTCCTCTGCTTTGCTCTGGACCTGCCTTGGCTTTCGTCTCCAGTGCAACCTCCATTCCCGCTTCCAGTCTGGCATTGCCCTCTCTCTAGGCCCAGGGATTTCTCGGTGAACCCCTGGCCCCCCGTCCTGATGGGTCAGTATGTAGTCACTGCAAGTGTGGGTGGTGGGGCTGATACTCCTCAGGTCAGCAGTCCCTTTAGATCCAACTGGCAGCACTGCAGGAGCAATGAGTGGCAATTCAGTTTACCATGGAGTGAGTGAACATGGTGCTGAGCAACACCGGTATCTCATTCCCTGTCCAGGGGAGACATTGTGGAGAAGGGCTTCTTTTTACCTGGGAAGCCAACATTCCCATTGCAGAACTTGGAGGAGGTCCCAGAACAGTTCAGGTGGTGAAAACTGCTCCCAAAGATGAGTTAATCTGTGGACTGTCCACCAGGATGCTGTAATCTCATCAGTTTGTTATAGGTGTGGACAGGAACCAGGCCATAGTCAGCTGCTGTTTTAGCCAGGTGTTGAGTAATAAGATGTTCTGGCACAACTGGAAACACATGTAGATCTTGATGAATTTTTCCCTTGGTGTCTGCACAGACGCTGGCTTGAACAAAAGAAAATCTGACCATGTGGAAGTATTTTCCTTCAGTGATTTTGCTACACCTCTACCATCTGATTCACATCGCCAGAATTGGGGTAGTGAAACACAGGACGTAACAGCTGTTGCCCCACGAGAAAACAGCCAGGAGGGGGATAGATGGGGAAAGGGGAATAACTTTCTCATTCTCTTCCTCAGAATCTGAAAAATTAAAGATTCCTTTCAGTCTGCAGAAGATCCATTAGAATCAGGAATTTCCTAGCAGAAATTGCTGTATTGTCCTTTAAAGCCCACCTTACCTATTTTCCTTTAGTTGAATGACTGTTCTTGTATTACCTCTTGTTCAAAACCACCAAAATAGCAGGAGGGCAGAAGACAGCTAATATGCCACCAGTTCTAAAAAAAGATTGGCAGGGAGGTCTCGGAATTGCACCAAGCAACCAGAATATCTGTTCTGGGCAAGTGAACAGGAACTTTTTTTTTTGAAGGATTTGAATATGTAAACTCAGGTTTAAAATGACACAGTGACAAGAGTCAAGACCATTTTTATAAAGCAAAAGAATACAGCAGAACCAGATAAAGTGCTGACAAAAGCAGCTAGGATAATCCGAATTAATGGACAGACTAGGGGTCTTCGGTCTAGACAAGAGATGACTGAAGGAGATGATAGAAGTTTATAAAACTATAAGTGACCAGAAAATGAGCATTTGCTGTCCCTTCCCAAACAAGAAGTGGGGTGCACTGAACAAAACCAGCTGGAGGCAGGATCAGAGCGAATAAGAAGATGATGCTCTTGACCTACTCTGTGTTTCAGTTGTGGAAGTCCTCATCGCAGGATGTTGCTGATGCCAAAAATTTACATGGGTTTAAAAAGCAGCTGTTCAGACCCATGCCTGAAAATCCTATTGCAAACTGTTAAATATAAAGACACCCTGAACCACAAGTTGTTGCAAGTTAACACTGTTGTAGGAAGACATTGTAGTTGACATGTTTTTTTATTTTTCCCTATACATTTCTTATTGGTCAGTGCCAATGATGAGATACTGGCCTCAGAAGGACCTTTGGTGTCATCTGTTGCAGTTGTTCTTATGTGTAGAAATAAGCCTCTTCCCAAATTCATAAAGCAAAGCTCCTTGTACTCCAGAGAGCCACTCCTTTTTATCCCTTAGAAACACACACTTTTAGAAAGTCTTGAAGTTCTTGGTTTCCCCATTGCCGAGGACAGGGCACCATTAAACATGCCAGTGGTCCTGCTTCTGCGGCCCAGTACATTGCAGAGACCGCACCAAAGGGAGGAGTAAAGGCTCCTTTTTGAAGGAAAAGAAATGGTACTGCAAAACATTTGCCTACTGTCAGGAAGGAGCTATGTAACTACCCAGATATGAGGGTCGCCTACATAGTGTACAAGCCCAATCCTGTCTAGCTTTCACTCCTTGCCCTGTGGCCTTTCCTCTGCTCCTGTCTTGGCTTTTTGCTCAAGCCACTGTCCTAGTTACCCTTCGTGCTGGCCATTGGATATGCAGATCATCTCTCCTGTGCCATAAAGAAATCTTGCAGCAATGCACATGTGAGTAACAAACACCTGAGCACATGAAAAATGTCTTAAAGTGATTGTATGTTGCTGTGCTCATGCTGCTGAGCTGGGAAATCTCTTCCAGACTTACATGGTCCTATGTCTTTGATGGCTCTGGCACTGTTTTGCCTCTTGTCCCTCTTCATCTACACATACAGTATTTTCTCTGCCCTCTGAAAGCCTGACACTTTTAACATGAAAAATGGGAAGTGTTAGTACAAACAGGCTTTCTCTTCCCATCGTACTTAAAACTGCCGCTGTGCCTCCTACAAGAAGTGCATTTTTTTCTCCTCAGAATCCAAAGGTCCCTGTTAAATCCAAACTGTTGTTTCATGTGTATTTAATAGGGCCATCAGAACGTGCACACATCCTTCTCACTATACACCTTGTCCTGTTTTATTCCCTGTACTACATTATGTGGTTGTCTCTTGCTTTGTGACTGCACTGATAGCTGTCTGGGGCAAAGAAGTTGTCAATGGCATTGGTAGGTGGCCATCACACCTTCAGGTTTTGTGAACTAATTAAATAAAAATCACAATGTAAAATATGCTGGCCTGTTGCTCTAGTTTCAAGCATAGTATTTGTTTTTATGCATTGTTTTGCAGTTTGATCTCCATGTAGATACTCCTTAACCTTCTAACTCCGGCTTGCTGTTCTGTCTGAAACTTTGTAGAGATGGGGAGTGGCAGAGGTGGTATTTGCAAGGCCTCTAAGCTCCCAAATTTTAAAAAGTGGCTTAAAACATAAGAAAAAGAGTTCCAGGCATGGATGCCATGAGAAAGGAAATGCAAATATCTACATATATTTTATTTCTTACATTGGTCTGCCTACACTTTTCTTTCCTGATAGTCAAGGCTGTCATAATTTGATTTCTGCTCTGAACCACGCACCTGCTGAAAACCTGCTAATATATCAGCTTGTCTTCATTAGCTGCGAGCGCCTTTTGCAGTTTAAATCAGATTAAGTGATACTGCACTTTTCTGGTCATTTAAGTGGCAAAACTATAGCTTGTTCTCTTTGTCAATAGAGTCTGAAAACGGAACAGGACTGGCAACTCTTTCATTATTCTTTATATAGCTTCCCTCTTTGAGAGTCCAAATCAACTGGAAAGACTGCTGACTGGTGATGCAAGTTAGACCATTCCATAGGGCAAGCAGGATGCAGGTTTCAAGGGAGGCCAGTGTTCAAGTTCTTGTTTTGGGGTTGGGGGATCTGAATATTCTGTGTGTGTGCATTAATAGCTGCACTTAACACTTAACGTTCATGCTCAGGCAAACAGAATGGCAGACTCAGCCCTGAGCTACATATAATTGTTAGATGTTTTCTAAGCATAGATGCTATTTTCTTTTTTTTTTTTTTTTAAGATTAGAACTTTTTTTTTACCCTATTCCTTTATTTTATTCCTGAACTCCATAAAATATTTGTCTATGCAAAAGCCATTAGGTACCACTGACAGAGAAATGAAGGAATCGCATCACTGGGACTTTTTTGCTCTGTGAAGTGTCAGTTGTTGCATTACAGCAGTTAGGGTCTTGTGTTGATTGTTAGAGAAAGTAGAGACAAAACACAGCTTCTGTTTAGTTTAAGTGCAAAGAACATTTATTGCATGACATTTTGATGTGCATAAAGATACTTATCCAAGGGGCTTTTCTACAAAATAGAAAGTGTAGGAGCTTTTCTGTATAACAGAATTATGTCTAGTCCAAATTAATGGAAAGATCTGCTAACATAAAGTACATATTAATGTCAAATCTGGACTAACTTTTGAGCAAACCAGTGTTCATTTAGGCAAACAATACTGACAAAATCTGTCATTTTGTGTGGCTTCTGCACTGATCCTCATGAAACTTAGCATTTGCCTTTGCATAAATCCCAACAGACCAGTGATACCAGGTTTAGTGAGGTTATATCTATTCAGCTCTCAACCACAACCTAAAGAGATGACCATGGTTTCATTCTGAAACCTTTCAGTTTAATATAGGGGCTGGGGAGAGACACAGACTTTGGGACCAAAATCAAAGTTACCAGCATTTGTGAACGCTTATAGTCAAGGCTTTCACTGGAGGCCATCTTTAGTGCTCTAAGTTGGCTTTCAAAGCTCTGGGCATTGTGGGTTATTTCTCTTCCCCAGTTAAAGAGCAGAACTTCATCCATGCAGTAAGTTTGATACACATGATTTCTTGCCTAAGCAGCTCTTGCATTCATCCTGGACTATATATACACTGTAATAAAGCATCCAGCTTGTGAAAAGTATCTGGTTTCAGCCAACAGCACTGAATATAACTAATGCACAATTCAGTCTTGCATTGAAGTGGAAACTGAACAATGTTTAAATGCATTTTGACAGCTGGTATATTGCACATTTAAAGTATGGTTTGTTTTACATACAATGTAAAATTAAACTGTATTTTACCCATGGAAGGTTGAACCATGTCCTAGAAGTCAATAGCTATTCTAAAATAAAACAAGCTCCCTGCCTCCACTTTCTGTATGCACATACAGTCTGTGCAGAGAAGAACTGCCTGTGCCTTTTGTTTCTCTGGTTTTGGTAGCCACAGAATAACGTGCCCAAATCCCAGCAATTAAAAAAAACAACCAACAGGTTCTTCCTGAACATCAACAGCTCTCAGAACACATGAATTCAGAAGAGATTTGTCATGGTTTAAGCCCAGCTAGCCACAAAGCACCACAAGGCTGCTCACTCACTCCTCGCCCCTCCCCGGTGGGATAAGGAGGAGAAAATATAATGAAAAGCTGGTGGGTCAAGACAAGGACAGGGAGGGATCACTCACCAGTTATGGACACAGGCACAAAAAAGACTCAACTTGGGGAAAAAACAAAATCAATTTAATTTACCACCAATCAAATCAAAACAAGGACAATGGGAAGTAAAACGAAATCTTAAAACACCTTCCCCTCACCCCTCCCTCCTTCCCGGCTCAACTCCACTCCCCATTTTCTCTACCTCCTCCCCTCCAGCAGCGCAGGGGGACAGGGAATGGGGGTTGGGGTCAGTTCATCACACGTTATTTTTTGCCGTTTCATCCTCCTCAGGGGCAGGATTCCTCACTCTTCCCCTGCTCCAGCGTGGGGTCCCTCCCACAGGAGACAGTTCTCCACGCACTTCTCCAACGTGAGTCCTTCCCACAGGCTGCAGTTCTTCATGAACTGCTCCAGTGCGGGTCCCTTCCCCGGGCTGCAGTCCTTCAGGCACAGACTGCTCCAGCGTGGGCTTTTCTACAGGGTCACAAGTCCTGCCACCAAACCTGCTCCAGCCTGGGCTCCTCTCTCCACAGATCCGCAGGTCCTGCCAGGAGCCTGCTCCAGTGCGGGCTTCCCACAGGGTCACAACCTCCTTCGGGCATCCCCCTGCTCCGGTGTGGGGTCCTCCTTTCTGGGCTGCAGGTGGAGATCTGCTCCTTCACTCCCCTCCATGGGCTGGGGGGGGACAGCCTGCCATCTCACCACGGGCTGCAGGGGCATCCCCTCCTCCCCCTCCTTCTTCACTGACCTTGCTGTCCACATAGGGGTTTCTCTCACATCCCGCTCCTGTCTCCGCTGCAGGTTTCCCCTTCTTAAATACATTCTCCCAGAGGTGCTACCACTGTTGCTGATGAGCTCGGCCTTGGCCAGAGGTGGGTCCAACTTGGAGCCGGGGAAGCTTCTAGCAGCTTCTCACAGGAGCCACCCCTGCAGCCTCTCCCCGACTACCAAAACCCACCACACAAACCCAAACCAGAACTTTTACATAGAATTCTCTTGCAAGTAAAAAATTACATGCTTCTGTCCTCCTAGACAGGGATAAGACTGGCAGCAGCAAGGCAAATAGCTCAGCTTCACTGTCAGTGGCATTCAGGTTGAGAGTACGCAAACAGTACATAACCCTCGCCTATCCTGTAAATTTTCCCCACATCCAGCACAGTAATCGGTTGCTGGATTTCCAGCAGTCCAATGCAAACCTCAGATATAAACTAGGGAAACTGGTATTTTGCCAGTGGTTCTTACTTTTTCTTGGAACCAAAAGCCTGAGCTGACCTTCATTTCACAGTAGCTTGACAGCAGCCCCTCCTGTGTAGCAGAAAGCATTCTAGGCTTTAGAAGGTGTTTAAAGATGCTTGTCACACTTGGCTTCAGTTGATTTTTGGAGAACTGATCAAGCCTGGGTGCTCTCCCACATCTTACACTGTGGTGAAAGAGGCATCTTGGTGCTAAGTTTCTATCATACTCCCTATTTGCAGCCACATCCCTGTTTTGCAGTGTTGTGTGGACTTTGTTGGGACAGCTGCAGTGTCTTGAAGCCTCATAGTCTGACCAAGGTTCAGCTTGTGGTTAGATTCTTGAAAGGTTTTCCAGGAAGCTCCAAGATGGGGAACCTGTCAAGCAATGATGCCAAGAACAAAATTGTCATTTCATGAGGGAGATTTTTCTCCCCACCAAACCTCTGGCTTAGTGTTTAAAGAAGATACTGAGCCATCGAGCAAAGGTGAATCATTATCTCATGGCATGAGGGACAAGATAAGTATAGGGTGCTTTAATTTTCTGTCCTTCTCAGCGCCTGAGATGGCTGCCAGAAAAAAACACAATACGATTTATTCTGTTTATAGGCTGATACATCTACAGTGCACCAGCCTCTCACCTCTCGATTCATCTGCAAGACTGTGAAATAATTATTTAAAGGAGGATTAAGAAGCTGTGGGCCCTAGTAGCTGCCCTGCACCCAGCCAAATATCTCTGAATCCCTTCATCAGTGACTGTCCTGGTTTTGGGAGAGCATGGGACTCTTAATCCCAGGATCGTGGGCTCGAGCCCTCTGGGTGGGGGGGAAGTGAGTGAGCGGCTGCGTGGTGCTTAGTTGCTGGCTGGGGTTAAACCACGACAGTGACCCATCCCAAAATGGGAATGTTCTCTAGCCATCATACTTGCTTAGACCAGAAAAACATTGCCTTTGCCCTGATAACTGAGGAAGGAGAAATAGTCTGACTTTCAGATGCTGCAGAAGGGCAATGCATTTCTCCCAGTGGTGTCTGTGTTTCTGCCGGAATTACAACACAGAGAGCTGGGAAGTCACTGCCTGGGAAGCAAAATGATTCTTGTAATCATAGAATCACGAAAACCAGGAAGGGAAATGTATCCATAGTAAATCACCCAATCCATCCCTTGTCTTTATGCAGGGCCAGCTATCCCAATGCCATTCCCAAATGCATCCCAGTGCCATCCCTATTATTAAGAAGTTTTCCAGGGTCTTTGGTGGTGCATCCTTGATGCAATTTAAACCTCTGGTTATTTCTGCTGCTGGTGGTGTCTCTGCTAGTTCCTAATATTGCAGTGATCAAACCAGACGCAGTACTACAGCTCAGACCTTCTGCTGAAGGCAGTCTAAGCTTTTGCACTGTTTTTTGTATCCCAGTATAATTGCATTTTTTTGGCATTGACAGAATATTGTAGACTGATTTCAGCTTGACTCCCTAGCTCCACTGTAGAAGTGCCACTTAACTTGCTGTTCCTCATTCTAAATATAAGCCATTGATTATTCCTGATGAAGTGTAGCACCTTGTTCTCATTCTTATAAAATTTTATTCTGTTTTTTAGACCCTTTTTTCAACTTGTCTGTATGATTTAGAATTCCAGTCCTCTCCCCCAGCATTGCTTATAACCTCCAGGCTGGTGTTACATCTTAAGTAGCCACTTTGCTTATTCATTATCCAGCTGACTAATGAAATGCTGAATAACCCTTGAACTAAGTGAGTCTCTGCAGACCCAATGTGATATCTTTCCATGGTGACAGTGACCCATTGCTAACTCTCAGCAGTGACCCAGACAGTTTTGCTGGCCTTAGAGCAGTTTCCTTATTTTTCTTCTGACAATGCTGTGTGACACAGCATCAGAAATCTTCCTGAAGTTGATTAAATTTGGCTTTCCCTACCTGCAAGACCTGTTACCATGTCACAGAAGGAAACTACACTAGTTTGACTTGATTCTTGACAAATACTTCTTATTTGCAATTCCAGTTCTTGTTTTCCAAATGCTTACAAACTGTCGGTGGGATTATTACTTCTAAAACATTCTCAGGGATTGATCATAAACTGGTTTGTGTGTCATTTTCCAGTTTCTCTTCCTGCTTTTAAAGATAGTCACTGCATTTACCCTTTTCCGTGGCTGCTATAACTCACATCTTCCCTGAGCTCTCAGCAATAACTGCTGATGGTGGTTGCTTTAGTTTCTTCTTTAAATGTCCTGAGGTAGGTCTAGTGATAGCCGTGAGTAAAAAGAGAGTTCTAGGCAGACTGAAACGCAGAAAAATGACCTGGCACAAACCTACAAGCATACATAAGCAAAGCAAATTTCTGCTTAATGTTCTTACCTAAAACATGTTCACTGGTATTAGTCGTTGTCCTGGTTTCAGCTGGGATGTAGTTAGCTGTCTTCCTAGTAGCTGGTACAGTGCTATGTTTTGAGTTCAGGATGTGAAGAATGTTGATAACACTGATGTTTTCAGTTGTTGCTCAGTAGTGTTTAGACTAGAGTCAAGGATTTTTTCAGCTTCTCATGCCCAGCCAGGGCACCTGACCCAAACTGGCCAACGGTGTATTCCATACCATGGGACGTCCCATCTAGTTTAGGAGCTGGGAAGGGGGGGGCAGGGTTTTCGCCGCTCGGGGACTGGCTGGGTGTCGGTCAGCGGGTGGTGAGCAATTGCCCCGCGCATCATTTGTACATTCCAATCCTTTTATTACTACTGTTGGCATTTTATTAGTGTTATCATTATCATTATTAGTTTCTTCTTTTCTGTTCTATTAAATCGTTCTTATCTCAACCCACGAGTTTTACTTCTTTTCCCGATTTTCTCCCCCATCCCACTGGATGGGGGGGGGGAGTGAGTGAGCGGCTGCGTGGTGCTTAGTTGCTGGCTGGGGTTAAACCACGACAGTCGTGTTAGCCTCCTGCTCACTAGTTCACCTTATTTTGGTTAGTAGATAAAATAGATGCTAAGGCCTGTATCACTTTCTAGGCATCAACCTGATTAACTTCCCCCTTCTGCTGAATAGAGAACAAACTCCTCATTTGGTTTTTGTCTTCCTTACTTTCCATGTGTTTAAAGAATGCTTTCTTGCTATTCTTCATGTTTCTCACTATTTCCATCTGGTTTTGCTTCTTGGCCTTTCTGGGGTTGTTCCTGTATTCTCTTGCCACTCTATTATTCAAGTAATAGTAACCAGACACAGATTCTTCTGTCTCTGTGCTTTCTTCTTCTGTTTGAGTTCAACAAAGGGCTTATGGCCATGTTAACAGGCAATGATTTAGCACTTCGTATTAGACTGGGATTAACCACTGTATTTGTCATGTGTACCCATGACTACAATAATGGAGTTCTAAAATTAGAACCTTTGCCAGCACCTTCCTTTTATGCACACATATTTAACTCAGGCCTTTAACGTTAGTGATTTTAACTAGGTATATTCATTTTCTTCCTCCACTGCAAAGATGTAACTTTCAATACCTGTAACACTTAGGCATCAAGAAGAGATTTTCTGAGGGAGCTACCAGATGTCTATCCTCACTAATGATCTTCCCAATAAACGTCTGGATGTTTCTGATTATTTTGGAGGAAAGTCTTCTTTTGTTAGCAAATGGTAATTAGGTATGGATTCTCTGCATAAAAAGATAACGAAGTATAAATATTTCCAACAGCCCTCTGGGATTCACTACAACATTCTTCAGACAGCAGATGGACTCCTATGAATCTCTTGGAATTTTCTCATCCTTCAAAGTAAATTAAGTAGTGGTATCCCTTAGTCAGCGGTAGGCAATAGCGAATGTAATAGCAAAGCAAGTCGTGCAAGTGCTTTCATGCTTCTCTCTTCCTCAGCTTTGCTGGAGGTATAGAACAACACAGATTTCTGGAACTTTTCCATGCGGACTGGCTTCTGTTCCCTGTGAACTGAGAACTGCATCTTGGACCACATGGTTCTGTTAGCAAGAGGAGTTGGGAACTTTTTTCATGCTTCTTAAAGACCATGGCCAGCACAAAAACCGGCCTGAGTCTGCAAGTGCAATGTCTGATTGTTTTATGGTGGCACCAAGCAATGAAAAAAAAGGACATTATTTTAAACTTAGTAGTGTGCTGTAACACAGAAATAACACCTTCCACTCCATTAGACGGTGGATAGTGCTTTACTGCAGATCCCCTCCACTGCCACAAGTGGGAGCAAGTTCAATGGTGTTGTACTGTCTAGATGGCAGTAGTCCAATTCAGCAAAAACTCCTTCTGTGGTGCTATCACAGTGTTAAGTCTGGATAGTGGGTGGTTGAGCAGTCAGAAACCAAGACAAGACAGTCCATCCTCTCACAGAGAAGCTTTATTGGATGCACATAAACTATGCAAAACTTTGCTGTGATATATAGACCCTAATAACAAGATATCACAAAACCATGTGCAGGCATCCTTGGAGTCTTGGCATCCTGGGAATGACATGTTTCAGGACCTTCAGCTTCTCTGTATTCCAAGTTTTCCCAAGTTCTCTGCTCTGATCCCCTTTTATAATTTCCACGGTTGTTTAAGATGGCTAACACCTCTGCTTACTTCTGTGGTTGCCCTTCCTCCCTGAGATGTCAAATTCCTTTCCTTACCTCACTGTGAGTTGTACTGCTTGTTCTACCTACCTACTGAAAAGACTAAGCAATTATGAAAAAGATTACAAAATAGTTATAATTTTAGAAAAGACTCTATTTAGATACTTTGAAAAAATATTAGAACAAACAGTGCTTTACACCTTATAGAAGTTTATTGCATCTGTAGGCAATTCCTTTCTGTCCTTTTCTTGAAGCTCATGTATGATATGGCCGTGGGACCATAATGAGGGTATGCGCAAGAAACACATATGCCAGGGTGAATGGAAGTGTAAGGTTTGGATTTTGTGCCAGAATTTCCATTTGGTGTTATTTAAAACTGCAGATCAGGGCTAGACTATGTGACCAGCCCTAGATGAGTGTATAGTCAAACTGTACAATGTTTTTCCATTACATCCTGGCTTTTACGGAGCTGCTCCTTTAACAGGCATCTGAGGCCTGTGAAGAGACAAACAATGTTAAACTGGGCCATCTCACACAACCTCACTTCAGGCATCCAACTTCAGAGCTTGGATTAGGAGCCTCAGCTTCTCATAGAGTCAGTGGAGCCGTTTTGGTGCACACGTGTGCCCTGACTCACCTGAGACATTCAGTTGGGCCTTCCGTGCAAGGGAAGTTGAGTTTCAGTTGCACTTTGGGCTAAAAATTTGCCTAATGTGTCTTTCTGGTAGGAATTGCTTCCACTACTCTGGGCTGCCGCTCTGCAACGTGCTCTCTTGCATGCACAAGGCAATTCTACTTTGCCAGAAAGTGGTCAAGAGCCTGGAGTCCTTCGAGATGACTTTTAAACTAACCTCGTCCAAAAGCATAAGCATTGAAATGAGGGATATAAGAGGTAATTCTGAGGAAGCCACAGGAACAAGTAAAATAGAAGCAGAGTACATTGCTGGTGACAGTCCCTAGGGCTGAAGAAAGCCAGGGATTAATCGTGTCTCAGCCCAGGAAGGCCGATACCTCCACAGCCTGGCAGGTTAGTTATTCTGTACAAACCAGGAAGGCTGGAGCCTGCTCCCTGGTGAAAGGAGGTAGTGTCCTCCTGTGAGAGAAGGAAAAAGCCATGAATTGAACAGATATGTTGCAAGATGAGTCTTTAACCATGGTCTACGGCAACCAGGTGTTGAGAGCATCTCTCTCTCTCTCTTTTCCAAAAGGTATTACCTCCACTTTCTGAATGCTTGATTTCACCCAGTTACTTATGGAGATGCCCTATCCAGGAGGGCTCATGCTTGAGCTTTGTCAGGACACAGCCTATTAGCAAAATCCCAGATCAAGAGTTGAGCTTGAAGCAAGCATCCTTAAACTTCTGCAGTGCATAGGTTTTGTCTGGGCTGTTATCATGGTTACCTAGTGTGATGCCGTGCAGGATCCATATTCCTGGTTGGTTCATGTGCCGATGTTGCTGTTGTCCACAAGGCTTTGTTTTCAGTGGAGTTCAAGGAAGGCCATAATGGAGTCTTCCCCAGAGAGCGGGGTGCTATCAACAGGCCCTGCATCTCTATTTTTCCAAGCAAACTTCCGAGTTTTCATCTCATTTGAAACCTCCTGGAACAAAATCTCACTTTAAGTGAGTTACACATAAAGCAAGGGATGGGAGCTGCATATTTCAGCACAGCCCCTTTGGGAATAAAAGCAACAAACACAAAAATTGTTGAAGACCCTCTTGCGTGGGTGGCAGCAGCCGGTGTTCCCCAAGGAGAGGACATGGCCTTCGAGGAGCAGAGACAGGGGAGGAGTACAGCACTGACCACCCACCACATTGTGGTCCCTTTAAATCTTCTTCTTCACTTGGCAGCTCCAATTTTTCAGTGTTGCTATAGCAAATCTCCATGGCAATGACCCTAATCAGGGAAGGGGGGATGCGGAGGGGACGCATGCTCAGAGTGGCTGCTGGAGCCTCGCCTGCTCGCTACAGCTGCTCCAAGGGTCTGGCACACAAGCGAAGAGAAAGATCAGGTACTTGGCAAACTGGTCCTTGGGGTGCATCGCAAGCCCGTGGCGCGTCGCTGCAGTGATGTGTGCATGTGGGTTTGCGTGTGCATGCGGGTCTGTGCTTATCACGCCCGGTCCACTTCTTTGTGGGCAGCATGCTGGCAACAAACCGCTGATTTTCTTTATTTCTCCTCGTTTCAGGCAGGGAAGATAGCTTGAATTATTGATGAGAGTAATGGCGTTGCCGTCTGTCTGGAGGGTGATGCGTGTGGCCATCCCGTTCATCTCGGTGGTTGGCCTGCTCAGCGTGAGGCTTGTGGGGGCCAGCCAGGACTCTGGGAGTGTCATTCCTGCAGAAAGTACGTACCCGCCGTGGGCACTCGTGCCCTCCTGCTGCACCGCGTCCCGCTTGCTTTCCTCCGCTTAACCCACAGCAGCCACACAGACCTTAAGCTCCAGGGGAACGCTGCATTGCCTTATTAGCGAGGGAGTAATGATGAATTTGTAACGTGTCAGCAAAGCACATGAAAACAACGCTTATAAAAACAGCGGGCAAGCAAAGGATTAGTAGTTATTTAGGAAAAAATAGTAACTGCATATTGTAATTTTCACTGAAGCTGGTTTTAAAGCTCTTTGACTGTAGGTCTTTCAGATCTGCTTCTCGAAAGTTTCGTTTCCAGATTTGCCACAATACATATGATGTCCTTGATAGTCTGGATATTGTTAGAAGGAAATTTCTGTTTATTTCTGCTAGGGCATTACATTTTGCTTATTTTAGTATTTAGTTGGAACAACAGTTCAAGTTCAACTTTCCTGTAACTACTACAGATTGACACAGGGGAAGTTGACCCAAACAGTGTACTTGTAAAGCATATATAGATTTCTGAAATCCTGCTGCTATTCTGCAAAGCTAAAAAATAAATAAATATGACAGACTGGCTTGAGCACACCATGGAGCTGGGAGCTCTTGAATTTGGATCACAGCTCCTCTGTCATTCTGAGCAAGTCTCTAGTTGAACTTTCTCAGCTCCAAAATGAGGCAATAGTTCAGATATTAGGGGATGGAGTCAATGTTCTCGGGGCGTTTTGGTGACAGCAGGTGGGAAGTAGCCACTCATTAGAAACTTAAAATATCCTCTCAGAGAAAAAAAAAGGAAGGTAATTGCATACAAACCAATCTCTACTTCTTAGTCATGCTTACTTTGTATCACAGGTATCTTTTTATATAACTGCTAAAATATTTAATACAAGACCTGATTTGTCACTGCATTTTATTCTCCTATAATTCCATTACTAGTTTTCAAATACACCTATGTGTTTTTGTCTCTACAGGACTTACATCTTGAATTCCTTTCTTTTTCCATTCTCTTCTTTTTAAATTAATGCTAAGTTTGGGTCTGTTCTAAAACAGACCTCATCTCTATTTTTGTGTGTTTGTTTTCTAGGCATTAATTAATTTTAATAAGTTTTGTGACAAGTAGTCCATTTTGTCTCCTCAAGGAGAAAATCATGCTTGAAAAATAAATTATATGTGCCCTTTATGTGTCTGTGTTAGCAGAGGCAAGTCAACATATTTTGAGGAAGAAGTATATAGTGGTTCTTTGTTCCACTTGTGTAGTGGAAACTCCCATTTTATCTGTAGACTAAAACCATTGGCCAGGGTCTCTGACGCCAGTCTCAAGGAGTTATCTTTCTGATATCTTCTGGCCAGGCTACTGAAGTCCCCTGAAGAGCCCTTGAGGAAGATTCCATGTCTTGTCTTGTCTTACTCCTCCATGTGAGAGTGAGGAATGAAGGGCAGGTCAGTGTTTCTGTGGCCAGTGTTTCTGCAGAGACATGCTGCTCTGTCCGGAGTAATGGAGGCTGGTAGCATTGCTATGAATGCATAATGGTATTTATGTCTGAGGCCAAGCCAGGAGGAAGACTCTCAGCTGATCATGAATGGTAAATTGTTCACGCTGTCACGCTGCTGCAGAGACAGAGTTTTAAAGCAACAAGGAACTCGGGATGCTCCTAATCAGCCTCTTGTCGAGAGAGTGCTGCATAGCTGCTAAGTGCTCCAGGTACTTTCCTTTGCCCATCAGGGCTCTTCCTGATAGTAAACCTGTGGAGCTCCTCCCTTAGTACACTGTGGATGCTAAAAGTTTGCATGGGATTGGAGAACTGATTGGGTAAACTCAAGGAAAAAAGTCTTAGAAAGGGCTGTTAGATACAGCAGCAGTTCTTCTGGCTCAGGAGCTGCCTCAGCATATTCCTGAGGCCCGGGAGGGTCTTTGGGGACACATCCCTTCATACTTGCCCTGTTCTTATGCTCTTTCACAGGCATCCATTGCTGGCCATGAAGGTCACGACTATAACCAGTGCCCATGGATGTTCCTGGTGTGGGGATGTGACTGTACTAGTAACCCGCTAGGATGGTCCCTGGAACACTTTTGTCCATGACAGGAGGCCAATTGCCTATCTGGAAGACAGAGTTTACTGTTCCAGAGATAAGCTGTCTCATGCCAGCTACTCTCAAAGCTTGGGAATGCTTCTAGACACTTTTAATGTGCTACAAGAGATGTAGCTCATGGGAGACAGGACACTAGGACAGGCAGACCTTTGATGTGATCTAGTACAGACATTCCCGGATCTTTCCCTGCTTGATGTCAGCTCCACTGACTGTCATCAAGGAGTTCATCTTCCTAGGCACTGACCCATTTTGGGGGCAGTGCTACTGCAGCACGGGCGCACACCTTCCCTGTTGCTGGCACTTAAGTCCATACTGTCAGCCCAGGTAAACTGGTGGTTGTAGGATCCTGAGCGGCCCAGCGAGAAAAGGGGGGCTCTAGCACATGTTCTTGACAGGGATATATGATGTACATGGACCATACTAAGTGTCCTTCTGCAGGGCAGACCAGCGTGATGCTTGATGCTTTTCTCTGTTCCCAGGTGTGTGACATGGGACTGGGAACATGCCTTTAGCAGGAACAATCCCTCACAGACCGCACAGCACTACAGCCTCTCTCCCACGTGGTGGGAGATGTGTCCCTCCTGCAGCAGGAGAGGGGCCGCAATGCTCTTGTGCAAGTGTGGGAGGTGCAGGAGTCACAGGAGAGAAGTAGGAGAGCGAGTCAGAGTTCTTAGCTTTACAGAGACATCCTGCCCTGTGTGTGGCACCGATATCTGGCTGGGGTACCATCACCTGCTCTCCACTTGGCATACTTTCTGCCAGTCAGAGAGCCAGGCCCAGCTTTTTATGAATAATGCTAATTAGCAGTGATTAATCATGTCCTTATACTTTATACACAGCACTTTGCATATGCAAAAGACTGTTCAAGTATGGAGTGGCATTACTAATGTTTGCGGATTATTTTCTTTAAAGTTCAGTGCAATCCACTAAAAAAAATTAAGTAATTTCCCCAACCTCCCATTGCATTCATAGCACGGATCACCCACTGTGAAAGCTGAAATGTGGAATTTGAAGAACAGAAGCTGGTCAGTCTGTTTTCATTAGCCAAGGTGCATGAAATACAAAGACTAAACGCCATGTGCATATGAGGGAAAGTAAATTAGACTTCCACAGTGCTTTCAGTTCCAGTTTTTCACCAAGAAGAAGCCAAGAAACATATTTTAAGCTCTCCTCCCCCATTCCTCCCCAAACACACAAAGACACCTACAGTCTTCATGCTGACAGGACCCATTTAAAGAATTATAGCTGACTCTTGATAATTCTCATTATGTTAATCCACAAACCTGTTAAGTCCCCCTATGAATGATATTCTGTTCCCAGCTGTCAGCAAGGAATTAATAGCACTCTGCTGTACTTTGCTATGATGTGACTTAAGGTTTGGTTTCATGATTGCTTTAAGCTGATGTAAGCTTATGCTGCCCCTGCCCTTCTCCTCCCCATAACCTGGCCTCCAGTCCTTGCCCTATTTCTGGCCCCAGAACTTGGGCATTCAGGATCTGATCTGGAGAAAAAAAAAATCAGTGATCCACCTGACTGAGCAACTGCATGGTCACTCCTGGTGTGAGCAAGGGAAGGTGTGGGAACACATAGCCAAGGACAGAAAGCAGGGTGGGATTGCTCCTATTGGCAACAGCACGTATTTAGATTTGTTTAAAGCCTTTGTGAAAACAGACCCTTAGACATCGTTATGTTGGGGAAATGTCCACGGGCATCCTACTGAAAATATTGTGAGCATGAAGAGAGATTAAGTCCAGCTAGATAGGCCAGCTTACCAGCCCAGTTCTTCAGTCTGGAAAGGAGACACCGAGGCAGGGAGTGATGGAAAGCAGCAAAGTCGTAAGTGGGACAAAGACGGTGAATATTTCATAACTCTCTCTTCCACTGCAAAAATTAGAGGTAGGACATGAAAGCAGCAGATGTTACCTTCAGAGGAGACAAGAATGGTGTTCTGTTCACTCACTGAAGAGCTGAGCTGTGGAACTCATTGCCACAGGATACTCTAGATGTCAAAAGTTTACATGGATTCAGGAAGCAACAGGGCAAATTAACATGAGAAAAATTCATGGAGGGCTTATCAGATGTAGAGACACCAGCCAGACTCAGGCTATGCTCCAGCCTCTTGGTAGGCTAGAAGAACATTGCTAGAAGCTTATTCTTATATCTTCCTTAAGTATCTGCTCTTGGCTACTGCGAGAGTCTGGCTGGAATAATAGTTTAAAAACCCAGTTAAAGTCAGGACTGGGGCAGCTCTGCTGGTAAAAGTCCAGCTGTGGCTATAGGCTTTCCCGGTAGTGGGGTATTGCCCCTATTTTATTTGCATTCAAGTTGCTCTGTGCTAGTGCAAGATGCTTGACGGAGAGATCAGCACTGCTCTAGTTCAGTGCCCAAAGTGCTGAACAGATGTGTGCTCTGCAGGGCTGCATGGGTGGAAAAGTTTATAGCCGGTCACCTCCCCAGCCATTTGTCACCTCCTCCCAGATACAGCTGTCCTCCCATCTGCCAGTGGTGCTGCTTCAGTGAGTCCTCTCTGTGCCACTGTAAGTCAAAATGATGCATCCCATCCCGGGATATAGCTGGTTGGAGGAATCCCACGAGCTCTCCCACTGCCAGTGCTGCAGGGCTGCTAGCTGCCAGCAGGCAGGGGTGCTAACCTGACCCAGAGACAGCTGTGCCTGGAGAAGGACCCTCCACCAAGGAGGACAGCCCAGGAAACTAGATTAGAGAGTGAATACCCCACTATGTGACGAAACTGGCTGCTTCTGCACTGCGGCTTTGAAGAGTATTGCCAGCTCTGTGCCAGAGAAGTTAGGAGCTTCGCACGTGCTGATCCAGGACACGCAGAGCTGCACAGGCAGGTGTCCTCAGTGCCACCACCACTTCCCTGCAGAAGCTGCTTTGATGCCAGGGCACCTGCTTTCATGGAGGTGGCAGAAGTGAAATAACCACTTGGCACGGTTGTGCCGTAGCACTAGTACCTTCCCGTCCACGTAGGAGGGCTTGGTTGCCATAAATACCAGTGAATGATCCCACACAGCCATGGCCTTCATGAAGGCCTGGGAAGGCTTCCTGGGTGGCAGACAGTGACTGACTATGGAATTCATGGCTGTCCTCAAAGATGCTTTCTCCACACTGCCAGAGCAGGAGATTCATTTATGCCAGAGCACATTCATTTATAACCTGAAGTTTGTTTTCTCTCTATCAAGTTCTGATTTTGAGAACACTTTAGTGACCAGCACTTCAGGGTATGCAGCGCTTCACTGAGGTGGAGCCAGGGCAGGTGCTTTCCGAGAAGACCACAGCAAGGACAGGGAGCAGGCCACGGCACCAAGTGAATGATGGATTTGCTGACAGCAGGCTGAGGGTGCAGCTTCTTTCTAAGGGTTCTGCTCCATGATCTGAAGTGAAAACAATTAAATTACTGAAATACTGAAAACAGGAGGGGGTTGAGTATCTTTAAGATGTGCTCAAAACCATCCTGTCGCTAATCCTCTCAGGCCTGGAGAGAGAGACTTCATGAGTTATGCTGTTCTTACAGAGGTGGGGACTTTGCATCTCCCCACATCCCTGGAATTAAATCCCTGGCTTGATCCCTGGGTTTCCCTGAGATGTCAGCTGCATGGAGAGGAGATGGAGGAGGATGGATCAGAGAGAAGCACCTCCCAAACAGGTCAAAGTCCCGAAGAGGCTTGCTGGGGACCGAGAAGCACTCTGGCTGCTCCCTTCCATCAGGCCCAACTCAGAAGTCCATGTTGGCAGCAGGGTGCCAAGCACAGGGTGCCGCAGTGCCGCACAGCAGGTCCCTGGCTCCAGGCAGCTCCCCAGCTATCTATCTCAGCAGCAGCTTTGCACCTCTTTGCTTTGTCAGAGCAGCACACGTGGCTGCCTGTGGACAAGGATTTCAGCACCCCCCGCAACATGGGGGCTCTGTGATCAATGTCAAATGCCCTCTCTCCCCGTTCCCCCTGCATCTCCTCCAGTATCTGCAATTTCTTCTGAAAATCCACACTTCATTAACTCTGTAACTGAATGAAAGGGCCTGAGATTAGTGCAAGGTGAATCCTGGCAGAGCAGAAATGCCCAGGTCCACAAGTGAGCCATTTTAGTTGTCCAGTCCCTTCCTCCTCCTCTTCTCTGCCTTTTTCTTGCCCTGCCCCTCTCTGTGCACACACTGGCACCAGCTGCAGAGCCAGTGGGATGCTTTGCATTCCTGGCAGAGAAAAAATACAGCAGCAGGTGAAAGGAAGCAAATACAGATCTGGCACTGTCCCTTGCCAAGCTGCTCTGTAAGAGCTCCTGTAAAAACAGACCTGCCTGTCTGATTCCTGAACCACTGCAAACTGCTATTCTCAGGGTATCATTTGAGAATTAACCCATGTCTGAGAAGTTTTGAGGTTTTTCATTTTAAGGGGATGGGCTGGGGGCTGAAGGCACACAGCACCAGGCAGAATCAAGCCTAGGCTATGTTCAGAAAAGCATACACAGCAAAATGCTCTTGTGTTTTTGCTGGTCCTTACACGTTTGCATAAGAATAGATGCAGCCCTGTCCACAGGCAGGGCTAACTTTGTACATATGCAAGTGTGCGTGCCTGGTAAGATTTTTTTTTTTCCTGGCGTTGCAAGGTCTCTGAGTAGTCCCTCTCTGTACTGCCACACTCCAAATGTCATGCTGTGACAGTGATGTCTTCTTCTGTACCTTTTTCCAGGTCGTCCCTGTGTTGACTGCCATGCGTTTGAGTTCATGCAGAGGGCGTTGCAGGATTTAAAGAAGACGGCGTATAATCTAGACACGCGGGTATGTGTTTCTATAGAAATGCTTTTACTTAGCCTTTATCTCCAAGTGGCCAGGTCTGCCTGTCTGTGTACAGCAGACATGACATCTCTGCTGACTCAATTCCATTTCAGCAAATAGGATTTTACCAAGTACAGATTATTTTTCACAGGCTGGAGAGGTTCATTAAAGATCATCTAGTCAGACTTCTTGCATAACAGGCTGAAGAATTACCCCAGACAGTCCCTGCATCAAATAGAGAAAGAAAGAAGATGTATAAAGGGAGAGAAGAACAAGAAAAATTATTTACTCTTTATCTCACAGCACTGCTTCTGAGCTATGGGCTGACTGTTCAGTGAGCAGGAGCAGAAAGTGAACTGGAGAGCAAGAAGGTGGCAGGCAGGGGAAAGGGAAGCACATATATTCCTTGCTCCTGGATCGATACTCCATGAAAAAGGGGGAAGGAAATTTCTCCAGTAGTTATCACAGCACACAGGGCATTTTGCAACTTCACATGCTGGTCTTGTGCTGCAGAGGTGCTAATGAACAAAAAATGAGGGTGTGTTAAATGCCCTGATTTTAACAATGCATATGTATGTAGGTTCATAAATACGCACAAACACTAACTGGGGTAGGACTTACCACAGCGGTTCCCATGCTGCCTGAAGTTTGCAAGGGGCAGGAGGTCTCTCACCTCTAATAAAGGCCCCCCATGTATGTCTTGTCCTACCTCTCCTTCCCTAACAGCTCCATTCACACTGGAAACATGACAGTAAAGCAACTTGTGGTGAGTGCAACCAGTTCACAGCCACATCACCCAGTTCCTTTAGGTGCCCGCTCAGTGCCTGTGGCCAGTGCTGTCTCTGTTGGCAGGTGAGAAGAGCTCCTTGTTCCTCTAGAGTCATGCTCTGCTCAAATTGTCATTCACAGCAGAGTCAGCCAGAGAGATGTAAATCAATTATGTGTCTCAAACTATAAGACAGAAGGGCAATTACATTGCTTTGCCTTTGGTTTCTTGTGACCTTGGGCAATCATGTAGGACCCCACACAATAAGGCTGGAGTGACTTTAGCTTTCTTGAGCTATCAATAGCGAACTGATTAGGGCAGAGCTCTCAGCGCAGTACATTGCAAAAGGGTTACATTGCAAAAGTTTCCCATGCACTAGTGTAATACTAAGTAACTGTTAAGTGTCAGACTGTGAATAGACGGGCTTTACCTCCAGCAGCTGTGCTGGGCTGTTCTGGTGCGTAGTGGGGTTTCACCTGTTTGGATTAGTTCAGCTGAAGTGTTTTGTACCTACACATGACACTGGAAGACCATGTGCAATTGCAGCTGTGGTGGTTCTTATACTGTCACCAGACTTTACATGGGAAGTTAAAGGAGGTCCTAAATTTCTGGCTAAGCTGCACTGGGAAGATTTTTTTTTGAATGCAATAGAGGCAGTACAATTCCTTAATCCCACTTACAGGATATTCAGATGTATCTGTGTTGGCTATTCTATTTGTAGAGTGGAGTGGGAATACAACCCATGAGAGAGCAATGCTGTCTTGTAAGAGGTGAGGCAGAATATAAAGGGAGAAGCTGGTCCCAGAGCGCTGCAAGATAAGCTTCTGTCTCTGTGAGGACCTGGACAGGCCTGTGATGCCAAGGCAGTGATTCAGACAGCCCTCAGTATTACAGAACAAGGGATATAGGAACAGCGCATCACCAAAACAAACGTAACCAGTTATCTGGAACATCGCTTACCCTTTGACAGCTCTTAGAGTTTAATACTACTAGTAAAGAAAGGGTATGTTACTGTCCATCTTTTCCAGCCTTTGGATTGAGACTCCAAAGGCCTTTCTGGAAGAGATGCTTTAGTTAAATACAAATTATTGAATGATGCAGAGATACTAAAGTGAAATGCAGTGGCCAGGGCCCTACAAATGGCACACTGTGGCCTTCTGTTCTCTGAAAGATACAGCCTCTGTATCCCTACTCAACCGCTGGTGCTTGGCTCCATGCTCATGCTGACTAACTATAGTTTCTCAAGTTTTACACACAGGTAACTTCGTTCAACAACTCCTGAGTCTTGAAAGTTGTTGTTACAAGGGCAAGCCCCATGCTAGACTGTTCCTATCAGGGACTTTCTAAGCCAATGCCAACAGGGCCGCAATTAATTTTTGTAATTGATGCTTCTCTTTCATAGTCTTTCAGTTTACAGTCAAATGCTCCTAGAGCTACTCTTCCTGCCTGTAAATAGTCATGAGTGACGCCTAGGCAGGGTTTGTGGTACAGTGACAGCTTGTTGGCATAACAGTGAAACCCAGTAAGGCTGTTTGATGTTAAGATGATTCTATGATTTCTACTGGGCTTTCAACAATGAGAGCATTCACTCATCCGAGATTTCATCGTACAAGCGAGGAGCAGTGTTTAATAACGCCTGCCATTGCACTAAGCCGATAAGTGAAAGCAGACAAGGGAAGTGAACAAGTACTCTTTAATGCAAAGGTGGATTTTTTGTTTGAGGTGAAAAGGATAGAGTGCTGTGGAGGGGAGGGAAAAGCAGTTCTGAAACAGCCTCTCCCTGCAAAATCTTGCAGTCTGAGAACAAGAAATGAGTAGTAGAGAGTGGGAACTGCTGGGGGACAGAGGTGCTGCTGGCCAAGCAAGCCAGAGCAGGTCCCCAGGTAGAAGTGCCCAGCTACTCCTTTGGAAACTGTGAGTCTTTGTTAATTAGCCCTTTGCTGTTTCTAATTTTCGGGAGGTATCATGTCAGAGGAACACCAGCAGGCTGAAGACCTTGTTGTTTCACAGAGCTTTGAGACAATTTGTTAACAAGTGGTTTTCAACCTTTAATGGTTTTTTTTTCCAGTGCAGACAGAAAACCCATTCATGGTGAATTTAAGCTTGGTAACTTTTATTTCCCCTCAAGAAACTCTTCAGTCAGTCTACAAACTGTGTAAAGGACCACAGACCACAGGGTGAAAACCACAAGATATGCTCAGGAAGAATTTTTTCTTCAGTCACAATTGTGCTTGCTAATGTGAGTTGCTTGCACTAACAGTTTTATTTTGCATCTTGCAAGAGTCTCAGCTTCTGAAATGATGGTGCCATTTGAGAAAGTCAGCCTTTGTTTCTCAAAAAGTGAGACCAGGACCCACAAATTAAGTGATTTGATCATAACTAAATAGATGATACTTAAATATCTTTGAGGATCTGAAGTTAATTTTTTTTCCCCTGGATACAGAGAAAAAAAGCTTGGAAATGCTTTTCCACTAAGGCACTCCAAAAAACAAGAGCAAGTAATTTTAAATGATGTATACAGAGGATGGTTTTTAAGCTTTTGATGGAGTTCTGGGGGCATGGCTCCAAAAGGAGTTGATAATAAGGCAACTGTCAGTAAATCAACTCAGGTTAAAATAGGAGCCACAAACTCAGGTCTAGGTCTGCCGTGAAAGATTATGTGTTTCAGACAACAAGGTTAGACTGACAGCTGGATTAAACACAGAGTTATTCTAAAGAAACAGCAGTGTAACTGAGAGCACAACTGGCTCCTCAGCACATGCTATCTGGTGCAATTAAATTATACAGTACTGAAGACATCGTCAACAGGAAGCCATCAATCACTGCAAAGGAATTAAGAGCAGTGCTGTTGAAAGTGGATTTTTTCTCAGCATTTATAAAGGACACTTTAATAATTTTGACAGCCTAGTCCCTAGAAGTTAACTGTGAAAATGAAACATTTTAACTATAAAAATACTCTCCATGCATCTTTGTTCTGAATATACTTATTTCATCACTATTCCTGGATGAAAACCAGCACTAATAACTATGATTTTTCACTCAGCAAAGCACCTTGGCTACAGCTGTGTGGAAGGATTAGGTCTAATCAATTATATACTTTTTTAAACTGATATATTCAGTTCTTTGATTTCATGTTTTTTTGCAGACAGAAACCCTCCTCCTGAGAGCAGAAAAGAGAGGCCTGTGTGATTGCTTTCATGCAATACACTGAAATGAGCACTGGGATTCGGCCAATGGACATTTATTCATTTTTAAAATGCTGTTCAATAAATTACAGGAAGATACAGAGTGCAAGTTGTGCCATGATGCAAGGAAAAGTATTTTTTTCCGAACAGGTACAGCTCAGATCATTTTTGCTTTGATGTGTTTTATCATTACTGTATGTGATATTGCATCTGCTGAAATGTCAACAGAAGAAACAGTGCCAAAGTCTAGCTCATGGGTTTTATGCAAGGACAGCATCTCACTTTTCTTCTATTTCAAGCCAAAAATTGTCCTTGGACTCTCAGGCCAAGCCCTCAGCACATGTGAATTGGCATAGATCTGTGAAAGTCAGTGGAGTTGAATTCTTTAATATATTTATGGTAGGATGTATCCCTAACATGAAAAGGAAGCCGCTTTGCAATGATGCATAGCTAAACATTTACAAACAAGCAGTCATGGCTTTATGTAGAAATTAGTAGTTGTCACTGACTGCTTGGCAGTCCAAGGAAGGTATTTATTCCCAATTGTATCAATAGTCCAGTGCACAGCAAACACAGTAATCTGTATCACAATTTAAATTTCTTCAGAGCCACACAGTAGCTGTGATCTTTTTGGAGAGATTTATTAAGCACCTAATGTGATCAGTATCATTTGTAATCACATGAATACTGCCTGGCAATTGAACTGATTGCGTCTGCCAAAATCTTCTGGAGAAGTGTCTTTCATTAAGCAAATCACATACTGGATTGAACCACTCAAACTGGCCTCTACAGAGAGTTTTGGCAGAGAGCCTACAAAACGCCTACATGCCCAGGAGTCTCCTGCAAACTGTATTTTGAGAAATATTTAAGTTCTTCCATAACAGGCCATAGCTCTTGCATGGACTTTACACTCCATAGAGGTGGGTTACAGTGCTGATACTATTAATATTCCTGCTGCAGTCAGTGTGAGGCAAAAGAGAGCAAAACAATTTAGGCAGTGTAGTAGTAGTAGTAGACAAGATTGCGCCTTGTTACTCTTTGAAAAAGAATAGCAAATCCTTTCTCATAGTTTTCATTTTTTTCCTTTGTTTTGGGGAGGAGAGCAGAAAATGGCCCCAGTGGAAAGTTCTTGTAGATAACAATAGATTTTTCATAGGGCTTAAAATATCATCCCCAAAGTATAATTAATAGATTTGTGTATCAGCTAGGGCATCTATGTACAGTCTAGAAACTTTTATACAAACAAGAGTATGGGAGCAGTATCAACAGCAGTGGTTTTCAAAGTAATTTTACCAATTCTTATTAATATGTCTCTCTTCCTGTAAGTGGCGCATATTTTGCTGTCAGACTGCTCAGTAAGTTATGATGGTAGCTATCTGTATGTTTCTAAACTGCTTCTCTCCCATTTTATCTACCACATTAGGCACAGGGAAATAGGGAACTGTGACCCACTGCCAACTTACTATTTTGTGTGCAGTCATACTCAATAACACAAAGGAGTGTATTACCATGTGCTCTGCCAAAGTTGTTTGAAAGGCATGTGGTTCTCAGAAAGGAAAAGCTTCCTTGCACCTGCATTTCAAGTAGGAAATTTGCTTTGTCCTTTGTAGTATTCTAGAAAAACCCTTTATAGGTCATTAGGACCTAGTCTGTATAAAAGAGAAGCAGCATGACACAGCAACACATTGCTTCTAGTAGCATTACACTCCACTGTAGCACTGGTAACTGACTGATGGGAAGCAATAGAGGTTCTTATCATAGACTATATTTTATTTTACAGATAAAACAATAGGTTTAACACAACCCCTTTGCAAAATGCCAACCTTAGGTTACTTTACTCCCACTTAGATTTGAACCAAAGTAATGCACAGACTTTGAGTTAGCTTTTTGCAGGAGATGGAGTTCCAGCACTGAACATGTGAATTTTCCAGCACAGCTCACCTTTTCAGGGGGCAGCATGTCTATGGTTTTGAATTGCTCTTGTGCATGTTTATTCTGCTGGTACCTTAAGAATCTTGCAAAGTCCTGTCAGCAAGCACTGGTTTTTTGGCTGTGTTTGGTTTTATTTAGAAAAATGGTTGCTCACAGCTGAGTTTTGATATATGCAGCTTGTTACAATAAAAAGGTGGAATGAATGACAAGTGGATGTTCTGTGACTCCCAAAGGGATCAGAGTGACACTGCATCTTTATGGTTGTGAGGGCAGTGATTATTCTGTATGTATTCCTCTTTATCTACAATACAATACAATAAAAGGGCAAGACGTATTATAGTATTTGGTGTGCTTTGTTACTGATTTGAAAAATGATAGTGCTTATGTATTAATAAATATCTGGTCTTTAATTAGGTGGAAAATCCACAGAGAAAAAATGCTATTTTGAATAAAAAAATAAAGAAATCTTGTATTTGGGCTAAATTTATGAATGTATTCCTATCTGCTGAAGTATAAGATTGAACTCACTCTTTTTTCGAAATTAAAACTACTGCAATGATTTTTGTGAGCTTTTTTAAGGATCCTGTACTCTGTACTTAGTTGTTGTGATAAAGGTCCTTATGATTGCTGGATGGCATGAAGAATGAAAATTCATCTACATAGTTTTAATTTATTACTGCTCATGAAGTTAATTTAAATTCAGAACCCCCTTGAGTCTCCACTTGCTAGAAGAAACTGTGTATTTTACAAAATAATTTAATTGCAGAAGGCCTTAAAGCAGAAAGTCTGTTTTCCCACACAACACTTCCAGCACTGTTTTGCTGCGGAGCCAAGGCAGTTCTCATGACCTTTTGAAACCAAGCTGTGTCTTCTTTTCTTTTGGTGCAGTGCTGCTGCAGGTAACCCTGGGCACATGGCATTTGTACACAAGGTGGAGTGCAAGTGGTAGGCTGTAAAGATGCACAGCCAAGTTCTTCCTATAAGAGAAATGGTATAATCATGTTAGCATGGTGCTGTTGCTGGGTTGGCAAGGTGATGGATAAATCCTGGTAATGAGCTCCACATCTCCAGACCTTCTCATACCTGAGCTAATGCCTCCTTTGGGTGTAATTCAGAGTGTAATCTAAGTCAGTAATTTTGAGCTGAGTCTCAGGACAACTCTCTGAAGACATGTATCTGGTTTTCACTCTGAAAAATGGGAATTTATCTTGCTTGTAATGAAGATTCCTGCTAGGTAGCATCAAAGCTAAGTAGTATTATTGCTAGCTGAATATGGCTAGTGTATAGGCTGGTGTTCCTTGCCCACATTTTTGTGTGGAATACTCTGAAAGCCCCATGGAATACTCTCTCCAGATGGACATCTCATATTTAGAAATCAGTTATTTCTTTGTACCCAGAACTAGGCTGTAGGTAACTCCTGGGTGACCTGAGCATCCAGTATACATTCCCCATTTTCTAAGCAGTAGTTATAAAGTGTGTAGGCAGTTCCCTTAAGAGTAGCCATGTGGTTTCTGTGCCCCCTGCTTCACCTGTCCCAGGCTGGTTGGTACCCAGAGACAAGACCTTCTCCTGTAGCAGTGGGACTTGTGGAGGGAGCTGATGCTGGCCATTCGTTTGCTACCAGAAGACAGATCTCACCCTGCTGAGAGAAAGCACTTGCTGTGCTGAAGGAGGCTAACAGGAATTCCAGTTTGGTTCAAAGGTAATTTAAAAGAAGAAAGGCTCTGAGCCTGTTTGTTGTGCCTTTCCCGAGGCAGAGAAGCATAGAGGATGTTTTTTCTTTGGAACTGGCACAAGGCAGAAAGTTTGCCCTTGCCTCTCTTGGCAGACAGGGAAGAGACCCCCTTGCCTAAAACAATGAACTGCTTAGTCCTTCCCTGGCCAGGACTCAGGGAGTGAGAGAAAAGGGGAGCAAGTGTGGAGGGGAAAAGATACCTGCCTTCTGCAGCCTGGCTGAGTTCCTGGCAAATCAGTGCTCCTGACTGAGAAACCAGAGCTGCAGCTTCCTAGGGATTTATATGCTGTGCATGGTAAGCAGGGGCTGCAATCATTTTGAATGAGGGCAGTGCTACAGACAAAGCCAGCACAGTGGTATCAGGAACAGGATTTGAAATAGGGAGCACAGAGATGTGCTCACTGATGCAAAAGAAGGGATTATTTTCCCCACTCTCATCAAGAATGGCATGTGAATTTTCCAAGCTTTCCAGAACCTGCTTTGAGAGCTGTGCAATGAAATGCAGGTGGAAGAGGTGGTTGTGAATAATCCCTGTGCTCCTCAGCTGGAGCTGTGCAGAACATGGAAAGTCTCAGGGAGGCTTTGTGCTGTGCTTGTTCCCAAAGAAAATACAGAAGACCTGAAGCATCTTTTGCAAACTGGTACTTGGCAGTTTGAAAATTAAGAGGAAACTAATTTGCAGGTGCTTTTACCAGCCAAGGAGAAAGGCAGCACTCACTTAGAGTGTTCTTGGCAGCAGAAGTTCAAGAGAAGTGGAAAACTAATATCAATTGCAAATATATATATATGTGTGTATAATATGTATAAAATATTTAGCCTCATTTTTGCTCTAGTAATCATTTTGAATAAATAATTTCTGACAGTGACGGATGAAGCAGGATGGGACTGTCTGGTAAACTTCTGAAAAGACACCATGATTTTCCAGTTTCTGACTCTGGCCCTGCCTCGAACAGGCCTTGGGGCTCTGTTCAGAACATGCAGTCAGTGCCTCTGCATCTCCACATCTCCACACGGGCAAAAGAAGGAAAGAATTTTCCCCCCACACGCTCATGATAATTTGTTGACTGCTGGAGAAGGATCCCACACTAGAAGGGCCTTTGGTCTAACCCAGTGTGGACAAGCTCATGTGCTTATGTTATGTTGAAAAGATGTTGAAGTTATTAACTTCCTTCCCTGAACTCCGGAGGGGAAGAATGAGACACACAAGGAGGCTGTTAGAAAACCACTTCATCATTCTCATCATTCTTGAGGATGTTCATTAATGTCCGTTATTAAAGCTTCAGTTCACTACATCCACCATTATGTTTTCCATGCAATAGTTCTTTGAAGAAAAGTCTCCAGTAAATGATGGACCTTTTGTTCAGCCTGGCTTGTTTGAATGCATTCTTTGAACTCCATATGTTTCCATTCATGCTGAAATCATGACCAGAGCTGTTTTCTCAACACTGTGGCCCAAATTCTACCCTTATATACCCACATGGGATTCTTCATGAACTCACTGGAAACCACAAGAGGTGACTCAGGCCTGTTTCGCACTAACACAGTGCTTCATTTACTGTTTACTCTGTGTGTGTCCAAAATAACTGCCTTTTGGATTTCCTACAGTTCGCTTACTGTATTGCAAAAGGTTTTCCTGGTGAGAGCAAAGCCCCTATCCCTAGAAATACAGAACAGGGGACTGAGGGCTAAAGAAATTTGATCCTATAAATTGTGTTTCTCAAGCTGATCACGAGTTGGCTTCAAGATTAAATGTTTTCAGTAGTTTAAGTACTGACCATATGAAATAACAAACAGAAGCCTAGCCTTTTTGTAGTGGTGCAGAAGGTACTTCATCATCTTAAAAGCATTGAGGTACTAAAGATAGATGGTGTCTGCAGCACCGATTACTGAATAGATCTGGTTTTTTCTAACTGCTGATACACCAAGCTGCATTTACTGGTCTGTACATTACAGATGGGGACAGAATGCCACTTCTCAAGAGGATTATTCTCTTTACATCAGATTTCATTCCATATAAATAAATGAAAAAGGTGAGCTAAAACTATGGATCTATACATTTTTTTTGCAAAGACACAATAATGATATTATATATAACAAGTTATTTTCTCTGATGTTTAATTCCTTTTCTTTTTAATTGGTTAAGAAACTGTGCCTGTATCTCACAACTCAGGTGTGTGTGGGAGTTGAATGTATAGCAGACAGTAAAGCATGTAAAGCTCATCAGTAACAGTTAAGTATAGTATAAGCCTGAAGAATTTGGAAAGCAGGAATTCTTGAGCTGGATACAGCTTTGCCACTCAGGTGCTTTGGGTACAGGCCATGTTTCCTTTGCCATCTCTGGCCTCCAAATTAATCAATGGAGGAATACTCTTTTCATAAGAAGAATGCAGACCACTGTATCTCACTTGTGGATGTATTAAAAGCAAACATGGCATTTACAAGTGAAAATAGCAAAATCCTTCAGTTACAATTGTTTTAAGGTGAAATCTGTAGGCACCATAGCTCTGTATGGCTTCTAGTGTCAAAGATACAAATAATTAGTGTCTGTCTAACTATTGCCTGTTTAGCTAACATTTGCATAATTTATACAGGAAATAAAGAGGTGAGTGTTACACATTTAAGTAATTTTATAGAATCACTGATTTTACTATTTGGAAACTAATGAAAAAACTACTTCATATTCTGGTCCACATTTCTAATGTATCTTCCTGAACTATGCTTCTCATATTTCCTTTCCCCAAACAACCACATGAGTAAGTTTCAATACCAAGATGGGCAACAGCAAGGAAATACCAAGATTATTCTATGAACATTCACAAAGTAGGACTAAGGAGAAGGTTATAAATTTCTGTTCAAAGACTAGATTTAATATGTGACTTGCCAGATCCATCATAACATGACCTTCTGATAGACCTTAGTCTATCTAAATAGACTGCTGTATATTGCCTGCAACAGAAAAGTACTCCATGCCCAATAATGCATTGAATAATTGTGATTTTGAATTTGTGAAATATTCTGAAGAATGGATTGTAGGGACTCCAGAATGCTTCATTATTGTGCAAGCCCCGCCCCCCCCCCAAACAACCACAAGGAGAAGTTGCAAAATTTAAAACCTTCTTCATTGCAAATAATTAGCTGTTTCCTATATATACAGTTATATAACAGAAACAATTTTATTGTGATGAAGTTTAAGTTAGTCTCATTTAAACATTTGTTGAGATGATATGGACCTGGAAGTACATGAAGGTCCTCAATGGATTTAATGAGTATTGGAACTTGGCCAGTTCTCTAAGAACAAGTGCAAACATGCGGCACTGGAGAAAAAAAATCAAACTAGTAGCTAAAGGCTGGGATGACAAATATGGTAAACTTGGGAAAAATGCATTTAGCTGCTTTCCATTTGACATGAGGTCTGATTTATACCATGTCCATTCAAAATTTTCATTGTACATGACGTGAGCAAGTTTTTTGTACTGCCTCCTCAAGATGAGTTGCCATTTAGACCTGCAGTTTATTCAATGGAAGGCCACTAGATACCTCATGTACATCAGGCCAGGAACTTTATCATCAAATTCATAGTCTGGAATTAGCAAGTGTGAGCTTTTCTGGCTGAGACTGGCAAACAGTTGGCGGTCTGGACGCCCATATGCTCCTCCCAGTCACTGTCAACCTGGAGAAAGCATCCAGCCACTTCCACCTGAGTGACTGGCTCTGTGGAAAACAACTCCACTGACAAAGTGGTCTTGCACACAAAGGCAAGAAGTTTCCTAAAGCACAAGATGAAAAGGGATACCCAGTGAAGAGAACCAGCCTTCCAAGGTGCTGTATTTGGATGTCCAGAACTTATGGTGCCATTTTGTGCTCCCTAGACCAAGCACCATTCTGTACGCCCTTAGAATGGCGCCCGTGAGAGGGGTGGACAAAATGGCCGCCAGTGAGCAGAGTCTCAGGGCAGAGGACAGCCCTGCTGTCACTACACCAAGGACCTGGCCTTCTACCTCAGAGAATGAGGTTGCTGGCACCGGTGAGAGCCTATATTTCTTCCTCTGGGCATCAAAACACTCACTTGGGAGCACTGACCCATGAGGGACATCTGGGGGAGCACTGACCCATCAAGGACATCTGGGAGCAGGGGGGGCAAAATGGCGGATGTTTGTCGCCAGGCATTTTTCTGGACATTTCGCCTCCCCAAGTGCTCAGCAGTCTCTGCCTGGGGACTAGAATGGCCCCATGGCCCATCCTTCATAAAGTGAATGCAAAGCCTGAGCAGGAGGGCAGAGTCTCGTACATACCTTAAGATACAGAAAGGAACCAACAACCCTGCCTACGTCCGTTGGCTCTGTGAGCCAACGCCACTGTGTTAATGGGAGGAAGGCATATGCAGGCTTCATATTCTGTGGGAATGGAGACCCCAGCTGCTTTTTGCCTGAGGCACATGGGTTTGGCCCCTTACGAAGGGCATTCTCCTGGCCTGAGCTGGCTTCCAGCAGCCTTTGATAAAACCCTGGCCTTGTAGTACTTGACAGTCAAAGCTCAAAGCCGCCCCTTCATCTTGAGACAGCTATAGTGCAGAATTTGGGATGATTCCAGCATAATACTGGTGTGTTGTTCGTTTGCAAGGAAGGAGCAGACCTAAAATGCAGCTTGCTACTATATTATCTCAATAGCATGATGGTGATTAAATTACATGGCAACCACCATATTACAACCTCACTGTCAGTCACAGAATCTGCCAGGTTATTTATTTGCACTGCCAAATCCAGGAGTCCAGAATCTCAAGCACCGCAGGAGAAATCATGGGACTTCTATAAAAAGCACAAGATGAAATTAATACATCCATTTTGGTTCTCTTAATTTTGTGCCAGTTTTCAAACTTTAAATCATGTTGGCTGGATATTGCAGCAGGAAATAGTGCAGAAATTGTATTAAATCTGAAAAGCTGAAAACTCCAGAGAGCTGAGATTTTTAATGTGTTGCCTTTGGTTGTTATAGTAGATGATAGAGCACGAAGAGTCCTATGCTACTGCAAAGACCCTTGCAGCCCTGTAGTCAAAGAACTCCATCAACTTTCTTAGAGTTCAGCTACTGATGAATTTAGTCTGGTGAATCAGGCAAAGGCTGGTTCCACATCACGTCATTCATTACATTTTGATGTAGACTTGGATGCCTTTTGTTGTGCCTCATAAAGCAAAAGCAAGTACTGGGTTTGCACACACAGATGGTTTCTCAAATGTTTCCTGAGGAAGTGATTGTGGAGCTCAAGCGACCTAGGTGTGACATTAGAATCGATTCAATTTTGAGATGCTTTAAGAAGTTTTGCTTGAAAAGCAGGACAGGATAGCTGTGCACGGGATACTGGTGAACAAAGGTAGAGAGATTGGATAGATGTACTGGATGGAACAGTGAGTCAAGATACAGTGCTCCAGGTCTAATACTCTAGATACACTTTCTATAACAACTGTTTCAGTTCTGCACATCCCAGGAATCGATATGTGCCTTCAGAGTATGAACAATAAATCTTGCAAGGTGCTACTACAATAGTGGCTTGCTTAAAACAACATACATTCATGCTTAACAGCTTTGCAAAATTGGACCTCGAGGGCTCAGTACTCTTTGGGATTCATTGCTTAGTGAGTTTTGCTCTCTGTTCGATGGTGCCATTATTCAAGCCATGACAGTTTTTTCCATTATGTATCCATGTGTTTGGAACTGCTGAAAAAAAGATCTGCTCCAGATGGAAATGTAGTGTGCAAACTATCCAAATGCAATTTTTGCAAACAGCATTTCAAGAACAGGGACTTCACAATATGGGCACTAACAAGAACAGGAATGGCGATTTGAATGTGGCTTCTAGCAGCTTTTTCCCACTTAAAGACAATGTCATGGGACACTTCATTTTACACTGTCACGACGCTGCAGAGTTAGGACACCTAAAGCCAGAGAACAGCTCCAGTAAGTCCTCTTTCATGGGGTGTCCCACAGGACAAGAGCCAGAAGAACATAAATGGTAGCTCAGCCCTTCTGTGCAGTGAGCTGAAACCTCAGCAGGCCTGTTTTAGGAAACCCCGCTTGTGAGTCAGAGGGATTTGTATTGATAGGCGCCTGTAGCTATCTTTGGGGCCCTGCTGAAAAAGGTAATGCTTTGGCTAGGAAAGTCCAAAGGAAACAGAAAGGCTCCAGTCCATCCCTTGGGGACAATTCTTTCAAAAAAATATTTAGAAAAGCAGGGTTGGAGCTTTAACTTGGAGACATTTGGGGGTGAAGCATTTGAAGATGAATTTTAATAAGTGAAGAGATAACCAGATGCTACTATACTCAGCAGCTCAGATTTATCCATCAGGACTGTCTGAGGAAGTGTGAAGGGGCAGGCTTCAGGCTGACTCCCGTCAGACTTGGCATGCAGTACTGGAAACTGAGGCTGGAAAAGTTGTGGTGAGGAGTTGAACAAGCCAACAGCTGTCTCAGCCTGTATATTTCACAGGTGGAAGGGGCACTCCTTAGGGTGTCCTTAAAAGAGTCTGCTTCTAGGGCACTGAAAAGATCGTGGATGAGGAAAAAAGGGTCCAAGCAGATCACAGTGGAGTTTAAGCTGTGTTAAGCTCATACATTTTCTTGGAAAACAAGTGCTTTTTATATTATTGCAAGTTAAAATGCTGGCATTTGTAGCTTTGCTAGAATTTAAACCGTTTGTTTTCTTTATTGTCCGGAAAAGCATGACTAGGCTATCACCATTTTAGGCTCTGTTTTGGGATGCTGGGAGTGGTCTTCTGGGATGGATTAAAGTGTACTGTGAATCAATACCCTCACCTTGCTTTTAAGATAATTGTAAGGGAGTAAGTTCCTTAGTGGGACTAGGTATCTGAAACATTAGGAGCTTCTAGCCAAAGCATAGATATATGTGATTGCTCCAAACTAAAGCACGTGTGAGGTCACCCAAGAATTTGAACTATGTGAGAAGGTCTTGGGGCTGTGAATGTATAAATTACGGTCAGTCATAGACTGGTTTATTTTTGTTTTGCAATGATTTGTTTTGTCAATGTCTTGAGTACAGTTGGACCTCCAAGTCTTTCCAGTACCTGCTGGCTCTTTGCCTACCACATATGTATAGACAACCAGGCTGAAATTTCACATTTGCTGACAATTATTTTGTTTCCATACATCTGTTAACTTTATGCAGTTCCACATTTCCCTCTGAGTTTTTCCAACAATAAAGTTAGAATTCGCCACTCTCTTAGGGAGTTTGAAAACCTAATTCTTACTAATGTCTAGGAGAAAATAAGCAACCAAATCTTTCACCTGTCCTTCCTTTTCCCATCCATGTAACTGATTTACAGAGGCTCATTGCTGTGTGAAACCTGTGAATTGTTGTCTTTCATTGATTTCAGCTTCTTGATCAGTTGTCCTCATCAGATTTCAACAGAAATGTAAGCACTGAGGCTGGAAGCCTCTGTCACAGTTGTTCAAGGCTAGCTAGTTTTTCCCTTTGGCTATTTTCTAGACTATGTTCTTATACATAATGTATCTCTTTCTCCATAGGCTTCTGTTTCATAGTTCTCCAAATCCTTGGTGCTTCCTTGTCAATAAAGCTTGGCACACTTTCAGTCACAGTGCTTTGGAGCTTTATTCTTTTGTGGCTGAGAGTCACTGCTAGAAAATGCCTGAGGAAAGCACAGCTCTATGTGATAATGAAGGTTTAAGTCATTAGAAAGGGAAGCTTATCTTAAATAGTCTTTTCCACAATTGTAATAATTAGGTTTTATTAGGTTTTGACATTTCTTCCTAAGAAGAGTCTAACAGTGGTGGTAAGGACTGAGTTGGAGAGCACAAATGGAAGTGCAGCAAGGCAGCGGCATGGGTCTGCTCAGCTTACTGGCAGGTGCATCAAGAACTTGAAAAAGAAAACTTGGTCAATGTTTTCGGCTTTAGCAACAATTTATGTTTTCATCTAGGAATGTAATTTTTCAAGCTGACAATGTTCAATTAAGTTTTTGCATAAATAATAGTTAATGATCCAAGTAACAGACTCATTAATGATCCCATGTAGTTGAGGGGGAATAGAAATGTCAGCGGAGCAATGTGCTGCAAGCAATTGCATCCAGGTAACACAAGTGCCAACCTGTTCCTGGGACAGATGGGGCAACCCAGTGTTCAGGGGACAAAATACCTGGAGGCAGTGAAAGTGCTAGAAATTACTAAGAACATGTGCTGTTGCTGGGGAACAGAACAGCAGCAATGGGGCTCGTGAAGTCTAGTCCTTCAAGACATTAAGCAGGCATGATTTATCAGCCACATGGTTTGTATAGGTAACTGTGGTATCTTAGAGGCTTCAGCTGAACTAGGTTACCCACCGCACAGGGGGCAGTGCCAGCCTGGAACACATAAAAATCCAGGGGCAGGGGAGTGGAAAAGAAAGGATACAGAGATGACCAGTGCACTGTCCCCATGCTGCCAGTGCTCCCAGCACTGGGAGGTCGAGGAGGCAGAGGGCCACTCTAGGAGCCATGGGGCTGCCACCAGGGTACAGCAGCCAGCCAGTGCTACTCTGGACTCTCCATCCTGCCCCCTCCATGGCCAACACTATCCCTACAAAAGCAGAAGAAAGGAAAAGGAGGAGCTCAGCAATCCAGAGCATCTCTACCCCTGAGCTGTTGCTTTGCAGCAACCTGAGAAAGAGAAGGGACCAGCTTCTACAGTTTTAGGAGAGGGACTTGTCCCTGTTGATGGTGGGGAGGGACAGCATTTTACATGCTAGTAGGCTGGGTTGTTATAATGCTTCCTTACTGTTTATTACCGTTGCAGAAACACACATAGGTTAAGAATTGCTCCATCTGTTGCTGTCTGAGAATTGAACTACTTTTATGACAACAGAATCCAAAAATATGAGGCCTTACAGACCTATAAGGCACAACTGCAAGGCTCAGTTCAGACCTCAGTATGTCAGTTCCTCTGAGGCAGGGGTGGCCAGAACAAGGGGGTGGGAAGAGCAAAAAGTGGATCCCTTTGGTCAACAGTGACCTCTGTGGAGTTTTGAGAAGCCAGGTGCATTGGATTGCCTCTGTGCTCAGCCTCAGAGAGCCAGCAAGACCAAACTGGTGGATAGGAGGAGGTGACAGTAAGTACTCCTCTGGGTGCTTTTGGATCTGGTAAGCATCTTTATATAAATAATCACTCAGCTGGTGGAGATTTGCAGGGCATTATTTTTAATCCTATTATCTCCTTTGCTTTTAGTATCTGTTTATGTTTTTCTGCAGAAGGCATGGGTGCTTTCTCATGCACTTAGTCTCTGCTTCAGGGCCATTAGCACACTTGATACAATTATAAACGCGCTGAGCCACAATTCAGACTTTATGATGAGCTGTTTATTTCTTTCACTCTGGGGACCTTTCAGACATGGAAGTGCAATATTCAGCCCCACTTTTGAGCTCCTGAAATAATCACATTTTTTCCTAGCTGGAATGACACTTTCAGCAGGCTCTCTGTGAGAAAAGCAAACAAATTAATGGGCCAGTAGCTCTTAAATTTACAAATCTTACACTTTTTTATTTGTTTTAAAGAAGAGAACTGCACAAACATGTATCTCAGCCAATTATTCACACCCCACTGTACTGGTATAGTGTGCAATGTCTAAGTCAGCAATTGGAGGTAATTAAATTTTGGCTTATAGGGAAATGTCTGATTTGATCTTTGAATTTCTACTTCTGACTTGCCAGTATTTGAAGCCTTTGGGGTTTTTCCCCCCTGAAGTGGAAAAATGGATGGTCAAGGTCAGGCAGTCCTGTTCACTTACAAAAACTGTATTTAATGTCCTTTCTCACTGAGCACTGCAGCACTGATATAATTCAAAGCCTCTTCTATACTGCTGTCTTTGAGCACCAGCTCCACAGCTGCCTGTTCCCTGGAAAAGGAGATCTGCTCATCTGTGAACTGAGTGAGTAGTAGGAGCCATTCAGTGGGTTGCTGAACCCGTAGAAAAAAACCCACACTTCAAATCTGCTGTTTACATAACTTTAATTCTAGGAGTGTTACAGGAAGGCTGCAGCAGAAGGCAGGAATAGGAAAGATAACACTGTTGACAATTCAGAAGCAAAATTCACCACCACGAAAGATCTCTATGCATTATTTACAGGGCAGGCTGGCACTACTTCTTTGAAATCACTCTGCTCTCATGTTTTGGCTGCTCTTCTGTGAGTCTGCAGAGAAGTGGGAGACAAGATGATGTAGCAGAGGGAATGTGTGAGGGCCTAGGCAGAAAGCCATTTAGATGGGTTATGTGAATCAAAAGAAGGAAACCTTGGATGTTCCTTGTGCACTTCACTGAGAGGTTTTTCTCAAGGTTTAGATGAGGTTAGTTAGAAACCTTCTGGTCCTTCCAAATGGGAATACAGCAGAGCTGGAAACTGCTTTATTTTGAGCAGTGAGGAGCTGTGCCTGACCTCACAGGCCTAAGCATGTCTCATAAATTTGTTACACAAGAAGGCAAATATTTCTCACTTCCTAATGTAACTATGTAAAGCTTCCTTTGCATGCCATGAGTTAAATACATGCTGAACTCCCGGCTTGTCAGTATTTTCACTGAGCTCAGTACATATGCATGCTGGAAGTTATGCACATGTGTTAGGAACTTGCTTTATAGTTCACTTGCTGAGAGATGCATAGCCTTTGTCTCTTGCTAGAAGCATGTACCTGCCATGTACAGTCCTTTAATTTGCCCCCCCGTTTGATTTCTTTGTTGAACTCTTAGTGTTGTTGACTTGCAGCAATTACAGAGTTTTCTGCCAATTAGACGGTGGCAATGAGCAGCAGTGGGCTCCCAAACTGGCATTCAGATGCTCTGGCTGCTCAGTGCACTGCTGAGCTGCCGCAGGCTATCACAGAGCTGTTGGCACTAGCATTTTTCTTCTGCTTGCTGAGGGCTTTTGGGTCAGCCTACAGCCTCACAAAATCTATTCAAGGAAAAATTAGAGTTGAAGTGAAGTTCTTGCATAAGAGTAACAGAGACAAAAAGGCCCCCCTGCAATTCTTTCTGTAGCAATTGTTAGGAAACAAAGATTTTCTCTCTGCATTAAAATCGTCACCATAATTCATTGGGGACTACCACGTGATGTTCTTCACTAAGGTAAGGCTCACAGATACAGCTTCAAGGCTCATCAGAAGCCAACTCAGCTTCCAGAGCAGTTTTGGGAACCCCAGTAATTTCTTTGTGCCTCACTTTCCAATCAGTTGATTGAAACTCACATTCCTTTTTTCTAACGCCGGCTCTGTTTCACTTGGAAGCCATTTGGGTTAATAGCTATCCTAACATATGCAGTAGTCTGCAGGAGGAGGATGCCCAATTTCAGCTGGTAGTCAAGACTTATGTTTTTCAGTACTAATACAAAAATCGCTCTGGTGCAAAACCCTGTATAGACCAATTGCCCCCTGTCTAAACACCTGCAGCAGCATTCAGCACACAGTCAGGAACAGAGTACAAGGGCTTAACAACAGCTCTCACAGTTACCATTAGTATTTCATGCGGAGGCCTGCACCACCCTGCCTGCTCTAGAAAGTAGATGTTAATGGTGTGTATTTATGCTGCCTTCTTGTCATTTATAGTTCTGTAGAGTCATCTCTCTTTAACCTGACTTCTTGACCATGCTTTTTTTTGCTTTTCTTCTTGCTTTTTCTTCCTTTTGGCCACTGTTGGCAGTTCTGGTAGAGTAAAGCAGATGTTGCACCATTCTTCACATTGTTCTGCCTTTTCCTGCTGGAGGTCTCTCTCCTAGATATTAACTGGGTTTTGTATTACAAAATACTCATTTACTCCTGCTTGCTTAACTGCAATGAAATTTGTAGAGAAGCCTTCTTATATCTACTGATAACTTCTGTCTTGAGACTGCCCTGTGGGAGCTCTGTGAACTATAGGCACAAATGGGGGCTGGATTTACTAGAAAATGGCCCCTCTCATGTAGTTGGCCTTGTATCTCATTAGAGTTATGTCCATGATGTCTTTTATCAGCACATGCCTAAATAAACAGACGTGTCAGTCACCACATACCAAAACTGCTAACTTCCCAACAATGCAGATAAAATGGAAATTCTCTCCAGTATCAGGATGTGAGGAGAGGAATAAGCTATAGAGCAAAAGAAGGCACAATGAGCGTTGCAAACCTTATGAAGCATAAGCAAAGTTGACAAATGTTACTGAACAAGCTGGCAGCTAAACTCTTTCTGGAGAGGCTAGGCATAGACTAGATAGCCCTGTGGTATCTAACCTCACCATTGCACATCCTTCACACAGAGCAGGGGCTCAGACTTCCTGCTGGCATATCTGGGCTGCTGAACTGTGCCCTCCATTGGCAAACTCCATCAACAAAAGGCTGAGCTCAAAAATCATCCCAAATACCTCTTCTGGATGCTTTCCCCAGCCAGTCAGCATCACTCTAGTCTTACCAGGTGCCATCTCAGCCACCTTGCCCTCACTGAACAGGCTCTGCGTTCCTGAGTAACCCAATGAGCCAAGCCAGGGAGGCCAGAGAAAATGAAGTGATAAAACTGTGTGTTGTGGCACTGTGACAAAGGCCTCCTCACAAACGCGTTTGCCTCAGGTGTGTGCTTAGCACAGCAAGAACCTTTTAACACTGTTAGAACCGCTAATACAAGGGCTTAAGGAAAAAGAACATGTAACCAGCATCCTCCTCTGGGAGATCAGTGATATAAAAATGAGAAGAAATAAAAATAATGTCTCTGTCACTACATGGCATCCTCTAGTTTGATCCCTTTGAGACTGGGAATGAGAAAGTCCCTCCTAAAATTTCCCTTCATCCTATAGACCATTTGCTAATTGATGCTGCACAAGAAGTAAACGTAAACACCTTCTTGGTTTCAGTGCTCCCTTGTGGATTTTTATCACTGACATGAATTTCAGTGGCATTGCACCTCCATGATACAGGATGTATCTGCTAGATCTTCTCCTGAAGACCTGCTCTGATCAAATCTGGTCCTTATCTCACTTATCTCCATACCAGCTTACACTACCTTTGATCGGTTAAGGCCAAACTCAGGAAAGCTGGTCCAGATGATCCCCATCTAATGACACTTCTATGATTTTTTTTTTCTAGTTCAGTTGGTACTTTTCTGATCTGTGCCAAAGCCTTCCAGACAAGCTTTTCTCATGTGCACACACTTCAATCCAGCACAAGTTTCTTTGCTAGAAGGGTTTATACCTCATTCCATGCTTAAATGATGACTGAGCTCTCCTGGACCCAAACAGGGTAAATTATCAAGGATAAAGCACATTTGTTAGATGTAAACACTCCATGCAAATAAATGTTCCTGTTTACAAGAGCTCTTAACTTTCTCCCCTACATAGATAGTTTAATTTCACTCCTTAAGAGACAACAGTGAAACATGATACCGTGTTTTTAAGCTTTTATTCATTTTAATTTTCCACAAATGGTTTTCACTGTAACAATCTCAACAGGAACCAATAACACACATAATCACAAGGCCCTTGGTAATGATGAAAGTAGATCTGCTGCCAGCAACTATTATGCTCATCCTGGGACTGTGAAAAACATTACACATGCTTTTGTTTGGGTGAGATAAAGGGCAGTTTTACCCTGAAAAAGGGCTGTCAGGATGGGATTTTCTTATTCGATGGCTTTGCTCCCTGCTCATGTCAGATCTGCTGATGTTAGGGGAGACAAGTAAAATTGTACTACCTCAGGGCTTTAACCGCTCACTACCTAACAGTGTCAGATATGCTCAGTGGTTCATTATCATCCAAATTGATTCATTACCACTCTCTGCATGGCTCCTCAGACTGGCATCTCAGCCCCCCAGGAGAAGTGCACTGGATCGGAGGAGCCGTGAAACTACTTGAAGCAAGTTGGTGTCCAGTCAGGCAGCTTTCTTGAGCAACGAGCAGCCTGCAGGACTAGTACAGCTTGCAAGGGTTAAAACTGGATTGTCCCATCTCTGCAGTGTCACGAGAATAAGTGACTGTCCCCATGCATGTGAGAGATGAAGAGGTGGCAGCAAGGACAAGGAAGGGTAGCACTGCTCCCTTGAGAAGCAGTAAACGTGACTCCCTCCACCCTCACGTGCTATTTGGGCAAAGTAACTTCTTGGAGGTAGATTACGTTAAGTTGATCAATTGATGGTTCTCACTAGTTATCTAAGTACCAACATGGCCCTTGTCATTCCCACCATTAAGCAGCTCTCTGAGCATAAAGCTTGCAGCATCCCAGAGTGACAGGGGATAGCAGCTATGCCATCATATAGGTGCTGTCTGGCTCAGGGAATTGAGGGATGAAATGTGAAGTGCACTGTGACTTCCAGCTCCAGGTGAGAGGTATGTGGGATGAGTCAGATGTGCAAGACGACAGACGAGCTGAGTGCCAAGGCTAGGATTTACTATGACTCCTAAACCAGCCAGTGTGTCCATGCCGGGGATATCTTAACTCTCTTGGCACTCACCTGGATTTGAAGACTTTTCCCATGGCTGCCATTAAGCAGCCTGGTGAAACTGGGATTCAGTCTGAAACATTTCCCTAAACTGTGCTGGGTTTCAGAGCCGCCTGCTGTTTTTCCTCCTAAAACATGGACAGTGGTGGAAGTGCTGGTACTTATGTGAGGAGATTCATCAAAGGTGATTGACAGAAGAACTGAAAAGTGATCATAGTCCCAACTTTCTGTCTGCATCATGAAGTCCATCCTTGTACGCCTTTAAAATTCATCTGGAATGTAAATATAGCTATACCATATTTACTTGTCTGTAGTGCTCATGGGGCAAAGACATGTTAGGAACAAGACGTAAATGGAATGTCAAAACATTAGAAATCTTAAAGAAACAGTAAATTTTTCATATTTTCATGAATACATCCAAACAACGTTAATTTTATCATCAGCCACAAGCAAATGTATGTATTAGCCACAAACTCATCCCTAGTCATTCATGATCTGATTTTTACACTTTAAATATCCATTTAATTCACGTGGAGTTTAGAAAACTCAGAATATCAGATGCTAAACATCTTCAAGTGTATTTATTTTCTTCTGTTCTAGCTTTCACTATATAAGAAGCTGAGCCTGTTAATTCAAAATCCTTTCAAGACTGGAACATCAGATGTACAGTAAGCACAAAGTTATATCTAAATTCATGTAATTTCAAAAAACTGCTCATCTGAAAATGAAAACTTAAGTGACTATACAGTTCTTAAGATTGTATAATTTCAACCAAGAAGGCAGGCAAAATATCACTGTATTTTTGATGTCGAGAAGTTCCCCAAAACTAAGAAAGAAAAAAAGAAACAAAGAACTTTGTATAAAACCTCTTCCCCTTCCTCCATGTATTCAATACAATTCTGAAAATCAGTCTGCCTTAGTGACATAAAGGATCACAGTGAGATGAAATTGGCAGAGGTAGTTACTTAATAATAATGTAATATAAAAGCAGACATTAAGAAAAAAATCAGCAGCATACAAATGCTGTATATGTATTTGTTTCAATAAACTTCACCTTGCTATTTCACATATGATGACCTAGAAGCAGTACCCACTTCCATATATGACTGCCAAACCTTTATGTTCAGGAGAGCCTTAAAATGATCTTTACTTGTAAAGATACTAGAGATCTGAAAAACATTCCAGCTCACAGTATTTTAAAGTCTGAGTGCAGGGTCACTAGCATTCCTTTTTGAATGGAAAACAGATATTTGCTTAAAATAAATAATCTTGAATGATACTGCAGCCAGAGAGACCCAGCTTATCAAAACAGCTTTGAATCACAAAGATCCCCAAAAAAGTCTGGGTTTTCCACAGTGCTTGAAATTCTGCAGCTCCTGATATGACAACTCTTGGAGCAACATTTTGTCTGAGCTCCTGGAGGTGTGGCTGTTCACTCTTGTGTCTAAAGGAGCACTGAGAGTATGTTTAAGAGAACATAACCCCAGGCTGTAGGTCTGGAGCATGTCTCAGGATTCTGGATGGAGGATGGATTTATGATGAGTTTGGGAGCAGGACCTGAACAGGCTGTGAAATGCTTTCCAACATGCATGTGGCAGCAGAGATATGGCTAAGCAAGCCTAGAGCAAGCTCCTGGGTATTACGAGTCTATGTGACCAGCTAACATAGGGTACAAGCACAGAAGCAGGCAGGAGTGCCTGTAAGAGGCAAAACATGCTACTCCTCTGCAAAGATAAGAAGTCCCTGGAGGTTGTATTTGGTGATGCATGGCTAAGTAAGGGCAGGAAGAGATGAAAACCTAAGTCCATGTGCCCCAGGTTCTCCTCAGCACTGCACACACTGTCCAAGCCAGGGCAAAAGACCCAGAGCATTGGCTTGCAACCTCCTGACCCACAATTCTAGAACTTATCCTACATTGTGTCTGCTGTTTAGCAGCAACTGCAAATCATTATTGACAGCTGTGGTACATGAATAAAACAGCTCGGTAGTGATCTGGGAAATCTGTCTGTACAGCTTACAAATTCTGTTTGATACCGAGGGTTTGCTATATATGTATCTTGAATTACAAGCTCTCTTTTGAATGTAGGACTGATGACATAGTGTCAGAACTTGACAGTCACTGAACCTTGGCAATCTTCTCTTTGTATGGCAGTATCATTTGGTCAGAAAAGAGGCCAGACCAAGCAATGTAGTCAGTGCAGGCAGGTTGGGAACTAAGCAGTGTTATCACCTGGTCCTGAGTTCTTGTTCGTTCATGGGCCTGTCAGTGGGTTTGCTGACAAAGGAGCAGTGGAGGTGCAGGAAGAGAGAAGACCTGGAACCACCCAACCCCAGCCCAAGGAGTAATTCAGGCTGTCAGGGAACCATTGCAAGGAAGGGTGTTCAGGTGATCACTGTTCTGGCTCTTTGTCTCCTTGTTCCTACAATAATAAGTGATCTTTGAGCAGTCAGTGTTACTTGTGTTTACATGCCATCCGCCTTGAAAGCATAAAATCTTAACCAGAATGCCAACAAGGGAGCTTGTAAGCTCTTGCGGGAGCTGGGCAAGCTGGCTATAATCTCAGGGCCCAAGGTAACAGTGACAAAGTATACACATCCACAGTGGAGGGTGCAAGTAGGAGCACAAGGATGGGCTAAATGCTTCAGCTTTGCTTGGGTCTGAGGCCAAATACACAGATCCAGTACAGAAGTCTGGTGCATGTGTGCAAGCAAGAGCTTTACCAGGGCACTGACAGGCAGCTACAAAATAAATGAGGCACCAGAACCATCACTCCAGTTGCAACTGAGCCACACATTTGAGATATCTCAGCTTTGTGCTTTTGTTTCAGCTAACAGCACCCAGCTGTTGTGTAGCTGGAGGCACAGACCGCTCAAGGCAGGGTCAGCAGGACCTCACTGAGCTCTCATGCCCATGCAATATTAGGTAGCACTTTCTGCTGATGGCTGAAAATTGCCATGAATGCCAAGCTAGTATGCCCATGCACGGGGCTCAGTGCGGCATGGAGCCTCTCTCTCTCCTGTAATCCAAAGCAACAACAAAAAGCAGCTGCTTTGCTTCAGAGGTGGCTCCAAGTATCCAGCTTCAGACAGCTCCAGAAATGTAAGATGATTTGGGTTCAGCTTCCTAGTGTGAACATTCCTCACTCAGTGATGCCAAGAATCAAACCAGCACGTCTGCAATAAAACAGATCTAACAAAGACTGCTCCTGGCGATGCTCTGCTGTCACACCAACACCAAATTTCTCTTTCATTATGTTCAAATCAGCCTCATTAGTTCAGTCAGACTTCATTTTTTCAATGCTTGGGGCCTTCTTGAAGTAAGACACATTAACTTCATCTTGATTTATAGCCCATGGGTTGGTTTCACTGGTTTGTAAACTGAACTCCTACACATTTTTCCTTCCTTATGGCTGTATTTTCTGTCCTCTTCCCTCCAAGAGCTGCCTGTCTGATCAGCCCATGTGCTGTGTAGGCTAGTTAAAAATTAACACAGCCCAATTGTGGCAGTGTAAATCTTGAACATGCACAGAAACATAGAAAACAATTTTGCAAAACAAGTTACACAAGCACTTCATTAAAAAGGTTTGCTCATAATATTTTTTTTTTTTTGGTTGGTTCTATTATCAGTCAGTGCACAAAGTACAGTGCTGTTTGCAATTCTACCTCCTTGTAATGAGTGTTAAACCTAAAACTCATGTTGAGAGATTAGAACTCAGTCATTTTGCAGGAAAATAAGGATCTGGAAGCTTGGGTTACTGCCCAGACTGCCAAATGACCTTGGTAATTCACTTAACCTCGTTCTCTTTCAGAAGTGATGGGAATGCTGTGGTTTCTCCTGTTTTGTGATAGCAGATTGGGAACTCCCCAGTGTAGTCATCTCATTAAATGAATATATGGCCAGACTCTGGTGGAGAAAGGTCCATGGACAGGCTCATGGGTGGAGTTCCCTGTGGCTTGTGCTCCTTGTGGCCCCACTGCTGCCCTTGACGGTTTCTCCCTTGCATGCAAGGGTCCAGCACCACCCTCAGGGCTGTCCCAACTCCAGAAGACTACCTATCCCATAATCTCTTGCCGCAGCTCACTTGGGCTTGGAAGGACACTGTGACCTCATGTTGTAGCAGCAATAATGCTTCAGTATGAGGTTAAAGACAGAATGTGTATATAAGAGTGTTTATAAATGTGGATTCAGGCTGAATAAATAAAAATGAAATAGAGTTTAATAATTCAGAGCCTCATAGAGTGGTCAGACAGCCATCTGGTCCTTCTTTCTCCAGTCATGCCCTATACAGGGAGGGGAATAGTTGAACAGCCGTAAGAATTTGCTTTACCTATTTGCCTTCCTAGAGCCAAGCCCAAACACTCATCATTTAATAGCTCCAGTTCTCAGCACAGTTTTTGCATCCCATAGGTGGAAGGTCAGCTTTTGTTCCTCTAGGCATTAGAGAATCAATCCCAAGTGCTTAGAGCAAAATTCCTCTAGGAAAAGCCTATGCTAAGGTAAGATACTTGACAAGGCTGCCACATTTTCTGGTGGGGTACAAGCCTGTAATGATTGTTAACCTTGGCACTTGGGCAGCACTTTTGCACAGCCTGGGAAAAATCCATGTCTTCTCTGTGTTACACCTGTACGGCAGGAGATATTTGCATCTTCCTCAGCAGGAATCCCTGCTTTACACCAGTACAGATGTTAGAAAACTTGTGTGGAAATGTAAAAATCCTATTTTTTTAGGTATTCTGCATTTTATCTTGCAACCGTAATAACATGCCTCAGTTTTTTCCGCTGTGATTTTCTCTTCCAGTTATAAATACTTTTCATAGGCATTCCCAGGCTAAAATGATATTATTGTGATAATGTCTTTGTGCTACTAACCTCAGAGCAAACACAGCCTGATAGGATATCAGGTTGAGTCATAGGAGTCTTTTTCAAGATGGCCTCACAATTATTCAGTCTGTGTTTGTTTTACTTCTGTTTGCCTGCTCGAATATCTGTGTCAAGAATTCCCACTGATACCAGCATCCAAATCCACATCTTTTTTTCTCCACACTGGTGATTTGTCTGAAGAGCACCTGTACTTCTGTGGGGCTGGGCTTTCTGCTCATAACCACTACGATAAAACCCTTTCCTCCTTCCCCACAGAGAGACTGGAGCACTTGGGTCAAGATGAGTCCTATGGTTTTATGTCCTACGATGGCATTGTCAGAACTGGGAGGAGCACCCCTGAGAGGGGAATTGACTGCTACAGTGATGGGCATGGTTTGGACCGTTTGGACTAGGTTTGCACTGTGGTGTCTTAGCTTCAACCACTGCAATAAATGTAGGAAAATTGCGTAACTGCAGATCCAGCATAAGACTCACTGCAGTTTCTACCTTTCACCCAGCGATGCCCTGTGCTGGACAGGACACTGAACCACAGCATCACCAATAGTGCTTCAGCTTCCTTGGCAGACATTGTGGTAGGCACAAATCAAAAGAAAAGGCAGGAAAAAGGAGTGAACCAACCTCTTCTCCCACCGAGATCTGGGAGCTACTTAACCTGGATGCACTTGTCCTTCTGGTCATCTTGCCCTCTGCCCATGGGATCTTCACCACAGTCTCTCTGGGACCCCACCTGGATACCTGCTGCAAAGCTGGGCAGTTTTACTGGTGATGTATGTTCAGTTTAGGAATCTTCTCCAAATTCCCCGTCTATTATACCAGAAGGGAGGATACCAGAAGATCTCATCTTCATTGCAGTGGGGGTGAGCAGTGCACTATCATACACTGTGGAAAAGGAGGGAGGGACCAGGCAGGGATTTCAATTCCCAAGGGCATAGACTGCCATGAGGCAAGGGTAAAATAGCAATGTACAGAGATTCTGTCTCTCTCCAGCACCCAGTTGGGGACCAGGTGAATTGATTTTTCATCATTTTGGGCACTGTCAGCTACAAACAAAAAGGCACAAATGTCAAAATGCTAGTGGAGACCTGCAGCTTTCCAAAAAAAGGCCACAGCCACTTCTCTGACAGTGGCAGCACAAATACGAGTAGTTTTACTGCATGCCAATTTCTTCTTAAATCTCTTCCCTCAGGGAGCCGAGTGCTTAGAAAATATTTAGGGGGATTGGAAGCATGCCGGCTGCTCAGCTAATGTAGGTCTCGAAATCTCTGATGATGCTCCAAAGAATGTCGGGCTGCATTGATGGGCCAAGTTCCTTTAGATCAGGCAGAAGATGATGTTTTGGCAAGAAAAATAGAAATACAACCAGGTGCCTCTAGAAATGGAGGGGTTATATTTATACTGTGTGTCACACAAATCCGGATAGGGCCATCTCCAGGACTGTGTAAATATTAAATTCAGTCTAAAAGCCGAGACAAGCAGTAAGTGCCTGCAGAGTGGGCGACTCTCCAGGAAGAGACAATGGCTGGCTTTTAGTACATCCCGCTTTTTTATTTCCTTAAACAACTCAACTTGTGTAACCCTGCAGTGTGCTGCCAATTGCTAGAACTCAGCTCTCTGTTTATACCCGTGCATCTACTGAGACTTTCTATTCCCATGGGTGGAATGTAGCCGAGGAGGTTTTCCTGTCTCCTGCTCTGCTGCATACGTGGGAAAACAGAGATAGTGAACGATGTTGAATCTTCTTAGCTGATGCTGAGGGCCTCTCCCTCACAAAGCAACTCTGTTGCTTTTCAGTGCAAAATTTAAGCAGGGCTGGTTTGATTTTTACTTTGCAGCTTGCTAGGACATAGGAAGGAGTGGACTTCAGCAAGGGTGTGACGCCCTGGTGTGGGAGAAAAATTTGTTTCCAGTGTTCCATACTTGATAAGACTTGCTGTCCCCATCATATGGCAGAGGTTAGTACCCTTTGACCCCACATGGCTTTTACATAGGAAGTTTGCTTCTGACTTGTAAATATGAGAGATTGTTTCCATGGTTATTCCCGACAGTTCCATCCAAAATGTTCTCTGGTTGTTTTGCAGAAGCAATAGGAGAGTTGGTGGTGAGAGATGGTTGAACTGGAACAGTCCTGAGACAAAGAGCTGTTCTGATTACAGGAACAAATAGATACATGGGTTTGGTTGCATTTCTATCTCTGTGTCAGGGTATTTGTCATTTTCATTGCTGAGAGTCCTGTGGTGGACGAGCCTGGTAGTAGGTGACAAGCAGCTTTTAGAGAGTGAAATTTGGTCTTTTCAGTAAGGAAAACATGAGATTTTGGTGCCATCCAAGAAAACTAAAGAGCTGTCTGCCCATTAGCACTCACCCTCTCCACAAGGTGGATTCTGTCGGAGTGAGAACAATTTTACTTATCTGACTGGTGACAGACAAATCAACTCCCTGGTGATAAATCTACTCTGTGGACTGTCCTTTGCAGGTATCTGTAAGGCCCCCATCCCTGTGTTATCCATCAACATTTTCCTGCTTCCAGTGGGCAAGGTGTTTTGTTTTTCTCTTTTTGCAGTTAGAAAACCAAAACACAAAGATCTCAGAGTCTAAATCCACAAAGTCACTGAGATGCCTGAATTTCTTGTGTGTGGCTGGAGCTCTAAGTACCTTACCTGTAGTTATGAAAGAAATATGCTATACATGGAGCAAGAGCGAGTGCAGCACTTTGTCCCGTGAGCATCCCTCTTCTCTAGCCACGAGGGTTCCCATTCCCTACCCACCCCAGAGAGTGTATCACAGAGTCTCTGCAGCTCCCAGTGTTAAGTACAATACCAATACAAACAAAATTAAATCCAGGCGTTTTCTGAGCAGGGTTTTGCTCTTTCTACTGCCTCCTATAGCTCTGAAGTTCAAGGACACCTTGTAGTTTATGCATCAATATCCATTTTAAACTACCTACTCTTTTGACACACTTTGCACTTTACCCACTTAACGCTGTCAGCCTGCAATCACTGCACGTGGCTTCCCTCTCCTCATTGCCACCTTTGATAAGGGAAACCATTTTCAGTGTTTCAGCACTGCTACTTACCTCTAAAAGGACAATGTCCCCTTAGATTTAAAGGGATTGCACAACCACAAATGATTTCCACAGTTAACCGTGAAAAGGGAAATACCTGTTTTCAAATAAATGCCCTGCTGCTGTTTTGTGTTGAGGATCTGAAAGTGAGATGAGCTAGAATAAAAAATGAACCTGACTCATTGCTTTTTATTCTTTAAATAAAGAGAAAATCAAAACCCAGTCTAGGATGTAAACATCTGCAGTTGCTACTGCATTTGGAAATCTAACTGGGACTGTAGAAAATCTGGACTGGGAAGTGCTTCCAGTGGTGCACAGTGGCCCTAAGTCTGGGGTTTAGGGATAAGCATGTTTTTACCAGGAGCCTTTCAATGGCTGGGTGGCCCTCCACTTCTCCTGATACAATCTCATCAATTATTGCTCAGGATAGTTAAATAAAAATAAACAACTGCCGCTGCGCCCTGCATACTGCTTTGACGCACTGCCACCTGGTGGCACTCCGCTGACAGTGCACCGGGCCACCTGCGAGCGCAGGGTCCAAATCCTCATCGCAGGAGGGCCAGTGCCACCGGTGGGCTGGGCCAGTCTGGTCCTCACCTCTGCTATGGAGACCCAGCATCGCCCACTGAGCTCAAGGAGTATTTATTCACCCTCCTTTCACTGTTTCTAAGGGGATTTTCTGTCGCTCTTAGGTGGGATTTTGCCTTCAATGCAGCCCTCAATTTCATCCCTTCGCAAGGGCATGCCTTCCACAAAGACCTGCTGGGCTTCAATTATCAACCTCACAGTGAATTTTTAATCTCATGGCCATTTTACAGCGAGTCAGCTTAATTACCCCTAACAGTCAGTCTCGTCTCTAGACTGTGGTTGTCATATTAGTGAGAGTCCTGGGGACTGGATCACTTAGTCAGCGCTTCCTGATGTCATCCAAAGTCTTTGCTTCATACATTTCTGATGAAGCTTGAAGCCTGCTGGCTCCTTTCTGTTCTAATCTATTTTTAATTAGTAGTTTGGGGCCTTTGCTGTTACAGCCATGGAAGGTGATCTCTGTAGCACAGTCTCATTTGTCTATATGTATGGGTGTTGATGCCTGTGCAGAGAGCTGTAACATGTTGTCCAGGCAACAGTATGTTTGAGAGCAAGGAGCGAGGAGCATATGGACAGCTCTTGGGAAAAGGTTTGCTGGATGCTCCAGGACAAGATGCCAGGATACCTAACTAGAATGGCAGCATGCCTACAGAAAGAGGACAGGGAGCCAGTGATGGAAAACTTGCTACTTTTTGATGAATTATCTCCAGAGCATGCCAGAAGGACAGTTGCTTTCACTGTCCACAAAATCTGTGCAAAGCAGTCAGGAGAACTGCAAGCTATCAGAATAAGCCCTCTCAAAATGAACTGCTTCATGGCATGGTATTTATAATTTCCTATTTTTCTTACTACAGGGACAATTCAGTATCCATGTCTTGGTAACAGAGTTATCCTTGATCATGATACAGTTGCGATGTACCAGGGCCAAATCCTGCAAGGGACTCAGTATCTTTTGAAACCTGCTGAGTGCCTTTGGCTATGCCCTCATCATTAAGAGGAGACAGGCAGGCTCAGCACTTCCCGCCAGCATTTTAGCAAGGGCTGGGACAAAGTCGTGGAGTCCTCTGGCACTGTGCAGCCCAGAAGGGCAGAGAAGAGGACTACAGGGACTGTTCGACCAGCCAAAATCTGTGCAAAGTCTGGCACTTTTGCTTACAGTGTTTACAAAGGATATTGTCGTTATTTATTGATTGGTTATTTACATTGCAGTAGCATTTTGGCCGAGAACCCTTAGGCCACATGCATCAGGGGCTGTACAAAAACAGAACAGAAAGACAGTCCTTGCTCCAAAGGAGCTCACAGTCAGAAAGTAAGGCAAGAGACAACAAATGAGTACTACAAACTGTAGCATTGGAAGGGAACAAGGGGCCAATATTACTAAGTATGAAAAAGAATGAATACACAGTCAGCTATTGTTGCTAAAAAATGACGAAAATTGTTAACCCTCCTGCCTGTTTTCCCTTCCCAGCTAGATTTTCTGCAATGCCAGAAATGTGTCTGTTGCTTTTAATGCACTAGATTTGTTATACACCTTCCTCAGAAAGTTCCTGACCTAAAACACATGGAAAAAGGTGGAAGTGTTTTTGCTGGCTTCGGTGGACCTTGGATGAGCCAAAAGTCTTAAATGCAGAATACTTTAGTGGAAATGAGATATTATGTTTTCAGTCAAACATTTGTCAGCCTAAAGCCCCATGCCTCAAAAGATTTATTCAGGGACTTCCTTGTTTACTAGTACTACTAGTTTACTAGTTCCTCCCATTTTCTTCCCCTTCAATTAAATGTATTCCAAAACCAGCTTCTGCAACCTAATATTGGGGTTGTTTTCTGCTTGAATCAAAATATTTTGGTCTCAGATTCAGCTTGTGCATTTTCACAAATCTTAGTTAAAATGCAAATCATTTCATCTTAATAATGCCACCAGTCTGACAGATATTTCACATGAGGAGCTTTTATGAATCTTTTTCTCCAGAAATTGTGCAGTCTGAGCAATTATCTGGATAATTCCCTAGATGACATGTGTTTGTGCAACAACTGTAGCTGAGGATACAGTAAGTATTTGGATATCTGTACCTGATTTCTGTTTACAGTCATAAGGGTAGATGGAAATATTTGTGGATCTTATGTCTTTTTTTTTTCCAAAATCTGTCCCCACATATTTTGCTGCAGAACTATTCTGTGCTCTGAGATTAAAAGTAGTCAGAGCTGCTTTACACAGGTTCTTCCCCTTCTTTGCTCTTGCTGACCCAGAAGTTTGAAGGAACGGTGACTTTAATTGAAAGAGCAGGTATCTCACCAGTAACTATCTTCGCTTGCCTGTCCCCTCCATTGCTTATTCAAGTTCAGGCTCATCACAGTTAGAAAAGGAGCTTTGATGATGATAAGAAGTAGCAGTAATCCTGCTCACTACTGCCACTGCACATGCAGGGAGTCTGAACAGACCAGGCACTTAGGAGCAAAGCTGTCATTGTGCCATCAAAAGAAAGAAAAAGCAGTGGCACAAACCCCCACTCATTTAGAGAAAAAGGCCCATCTTCAAATATCTTGTACAAGTGGAATAACCTGTAAGAGAAAGGGTTGAATCTAACAGGTACCTTCAATGAGCATCAGACCACTTGAGGGCAAGAAGATAAATAAGCAAAGTGAGAAAAATGAAACTCAGAGCAGTATAAGCCTTCAGCAACTGCTGCAACTCCTTGAAAGAAGAAAAGATCTCTCTTCTGGTTACAACAGAGAGGCAGAAAGTCACTCTGACAGCACTTTGGTACTGATAAGCCCAGCAGATGATTGTAATCACTGAACATGTCTTAAGTAACAAGGCAAATCAACTGGGAGTTTTTGTTTAATACTTTACTGGCTCCAACTAAAGATCTGATTTACCTTGCTCATGGAGTCATCATTAGAAAAAGCATCTTCCCAGGCGCTCAGCATTCAATTAACTCTGCAAAGAAGAGGAAAAAATAATTCCAGAGCCAGAAGATTGTGACACCTGGTGGGAGAGGCTGTTTAAGTAATTGATATGAATGTCTGGAAAAAGAGAACAGGATGGGAGATGGAAGCTCATGGTCCAGAGAAAGGGACAACACCTTCCCGTACGTGTCAGAGTTATGCCCATTTCTTTTGAAGGTGAGGCACTGGCCATGCCAGTGAGAGGGCAGTGGGCACAGATCTGTCCTAGCAGGATAGTTTTATATTCCTCACACTACAGATCAGACCCTCAGCTGGGGGAAGATTCGTCTGTAATGTAAGATAACTTGATTTAGGCACCCAGGGGTACATTAGTGGAGCTCTACTCCATATGGTGAGTGGAGTTCAAAGCACCATTTAGCTATCCGTCAGCGCTGATTACATCTCCATGGACTGAAATGGAAACTTCGATGCACACCTGTAGATGCCTAAATGTGGGTGTCTTATTCTGTGAGCTGAATGTCAACTGCACAGCTGAAGCAAAGCCATCAGAGCTACACCAGCTGGCAGTAGCTATAACTCTGATCCTATTATTTTCCTGGCTTCAGGCATATATATGTCCTTATTTACATTAACCAGAGTTAATGGACACAATTTGCTAACAAATTCACTACTGGCAGCAGGACAGAAGGGAAGTTGTTTTATGAACCTTTGTAAAATAGATTGCTAACTATTTGTGAAATATTAAATTCAGGGGCTAGTGCCTGGAATATTTGATGTAGTTAACGATGTGTCTTTGACCTCCCTTATGCTTTTGCGGTTTGGCCAGTGTTCGTACATCTGGAATTTGGCTTTTTCATAAAATGTTAAATAAAGGCAAAGTTGTCATCACATATATAAGAAAATACAGAGCGTTGTATGTTGCTTTTGAAAATTCACCTTCACTGGGTCTGTTCTTTTGAATAAAACGCCGCATTTTAAATATCTGTTTGGATGTAGCAGAACTTTTGTTGGTTTCAAGGAATGTAATGCTTTACTTGCTGCAAGTTGGGGCAAGGATTTTCATCTCACTCTGTAGTGCAACGCACATGCACACACCACCTTAAATGAGCTCCGTTTGCCTGCAAAGACTTCCTGCAGGGCTGTGCAATAGCATGGCAAGTAATAACTTAAACCTGCTTATAGCAGCATCTTTTCAAACAAAATTTCCAGCCAGTGTCACATTTAGTCAGCACAGGAGATGCTGTCAGTGCTGTAGCTGAGACTGCCAAATTTTAGCCTTGGAAGATGGTAAGTCAGCCTTCCTCTTGTGTCCTGCTCTCCCCACTTCTTAGGGTGAACAGGCAAGCTGTGGATTCACACACAACCTACATGTGCCATGGCATGCTGAGAAACAGTGAACTGCAGGCAGTGCTTTGAGGAAGGGGAGCTCCGGAGGGGAAGCATACGCTAAAAAATGTGCTAAAACCTGCCATTCAAAGAAGATACCTCAGAGTCTGAAGAAATAAAGAAAATTTGCAATTATCTCTCACAACTTTTTTTCTCTTTCCACAACAAAACAAGCAGACTGTTTTAAGTAATCTCCTGAGGTAATGGATTGATCTGGTTTTCTAAAAGGGCTTTTATAGTTCTTTCCCTGTCTTTTCTGGAGCATGGTTATATGACTTGAAAATTTGTTCACCTGGGCTTTTATATAAGTCATTTTAGAGTTCCTCTCTATTATTTCTTCCCTTGCATGTGTTATGGATTTTTCTCCTTCCCCGATTCATTATATAGTATGGTTTTGATGTACTAATACAGAAGATTTTCTAGTGGCTATTTTCTCTTTCTACCTCTTCTTTTTATCAGAGATTTTGCTCAGTGACTCAGGATTTGTATCAATGCTAACAGTTCATTTCAGTTCTTGGAGGAATTTGGGGGGAATTGTGCTTGACACTTTGTAGGTTAGTTGCTTAGCTGCCTAGCTTGGTCTAGGAACATCTCATCTTTTCTTCCCTCTATATTTAGCATGTCCACTGTAGTCTGAACTTTCTTCTGTGTCTCCTTTCATCCAATACGTTAGCAGGCTTTTATAAGTTTTTTCTAGCTAGCTCTATGGGAGACTGTGACAGCACATTTTCTTAGTTACTGCTGTATTGTTCCGGTTGCTGCTTTTCAGTGGTTGTCCCGTTTGAATGGACTTCTGTGATTTCATAGTACCATTGTGTGGTTAAATTTCCTTAAGGAGCTGTCAAGGTTTCTAGTTACGCTGGCCAATTTAGACTTGGTAGGTCAATTCAAATCTGGCCCAAGTACAAACAGCTCCATTGACTTCACACATAAACACAGAGCAAGTTTTAACAGTGTCTGAAATAGCTGATCTTCTGTATTTGTCACTAAATGCTACTTTGTTTTAGAAAACAAATATCATGATTCAGAGGGCACAAGATTGCAAATACATTCAACAGGTCACAGCATCCTAGGTTCACTGTGTAATCTCTCACTGAACTAGGAGGTAATCAACGGGGAAGGTCCCTTTGGAAATGACAAAACAGATCCAAAATACCTGGGCTGCCTTCAGCCTGCACATTCCCCACTCCAGCTCCCAGGCTGCCTTCACATAAACAAAGATTCGGAAACAGGCGTTGCAGCTTCAGAGGTGTCCTCAGTGTGGAGATGTGACCTTCCCCTGGGCTGTGGCTGGGCTGGCCCCCTCCTGTAGGGCTCCACGCTCAACCCCACGCAGACCTGGCTGCATCCCTGCAGGGAAGGTGAGTGGGACAGGGAAGGAGCCAGCTCATCCTCCCTCTTCACAGCTGAACAAACAAACAGGCCTGCCAAAACATTGTTTTCTTGGAGTGGGGGTGGCAAAGGGAGGGCAGGAGAGAGAAGGAGAAATAGCTACTACAGCTAGCCCCTCTTTGCGAGCAGCTCCAATGCTGGGGAGGACAAGCGATGAATTGACTTTGTTGACTCAAGAGGACTGAGACTTTCCAGACTTTACCACCCATCCCAGGGCAGGCTGCGGGACAGAGATGCCCTACTGGTCCCGCTGGCCTTTCACAGAGCCACTCACTCAGGGGCCGCTCCTTCCCTAGCCAAGTCTGCCGGATGTTTTCTTCTTGCTGCTCCCTCTGGCTTTCCCTTTCCACTGCTGGCTGCTCCTACTTGTCATCATTTAGTGATTTCAACTCCACCCTCTGCCACAGAGGGGCCACATCTTCTCTGCCGTGCTCGCCTGGGCTGGCAGCTCCAGCAGTGCTCCTTCCAGTCCTCCCCATTCAAGATGTCCCTCATGGTCTCAGCTATTTCTTCCAAGCATAGTCAGACCTGCTCTTCTGGTCTGCTCTGGTTTCACACAGCCCAGCTCTCTGAAAGGTCACCAGAGGAAAACTCATTTTTCTCGCCACAAAAAGTAAGAAATATAGTTGAAGCCCAGTTAATTAAAAAGACTGTTTCTTGCCTCATTCCTTCAGACTGACGCGGTTTCAGTGCAAAACAGTGGCAGCCAATGTGGACACTGCAGATTCTCAAAAAGCAAAAGGGAAGGGGAGGGAATTGATCAAAACTGATGGGCGTAACGACTGTCAGTGGCGAAAAATACCACAACCCCACCAGCTGCAGCTGGTCAACTTCACTCCCAGCCACGGAGGGTCTAGCCCTCAGCGAGGTTTATTCCAACCAGATCTGTGTCTGTCGTAGTGCTGAATCCAAACCTGGGTGCAGGAGTGATGGCTACCCTGGGAAAACTGGAGTGGGTGGAAGAATGCTGTAATGTGCCTTGAGGCTGTGCCCAAAGTTAGATTTTGCTCAGAGGCAGCTTCTGGTATTAGCTCATGAATAAAAAAAATGCCATGCACAGTCCACTGCGAGCCACTGGGAGCTGTGGGGACAAGACAAACCATTTTTAATGAAAAAAAGATTCCTCTCATATAATTTCTAGCTGATCCATAACATGAAATGCTTCTGTTTCTCAGGTCCCCATGCACCGCACAGTTCTGAAGCTGCTAAGATTCTTCTCTGGGACTCAGACTTTCATTAAACAAAGGGAAAAAAAGATAAAATGTCTGGCCTTTATAGCTGTGAATAAAACCTTCCAAGCATGAAAAGAATGTCAAGTCTTGTCTATGCACAGAAGTCTATTGCTTTAACTACTTTAGAAGGCAGAATGGAGGAAATTAGCCTGGTATAAAGCTGTTTTATACCAGTATAGCTAATCCCATATGGCAGGGAAACATATGGGCACAGCTCTCACTTTTATCCTAATAGAGGACTAAGCACACAAGAGGAGGCATTTGGGCCCAGGTTGGAAATCAGGGACAACCTAGTTTAGCACAAGTGATGCAGTTCCTGTGCCTGATGCGTGGATGTCGCAGCCGCTCGCCCCTTGGCTCATACAGAGCCTCCTCTTGCACAGCAATTACACCACCCAAAACCCGGCTGTAACCTTGCTCTGAGCAAGGCTGCTGTGCCCATATCAGAACAGATCAACTCCAGAAATGTCTGGTCATATCACAGCATTGGTAGGGCTTTGCTTTTCCTTTTTAATAATAGAAGCCTTCATGCAGACATACCTAGGGTGGCAGACAAGTGATCTTGCTGGCAGAGCTTACTGTGCTTGGGAACTGTTCTAACCTTTCAGCAAAAAAAAAGGATCATTATATTTGTAGAAACTGAGTTTCCCCTAAAAAGGATGTTTGTTAGAGCAGCAAGGTACATCTTTGCAAGAGAGCCCAAGTCTGAGTCTGCAGCTGCCCTGAAATGTTTGTTCTGAGACAAGTGGGTGCTGTGACCCTTTTTTTAAGGGGCACTGACCCTAATGAAGATATCATTCCTTTGATGAGCTGTTTCTCAGGAGTGTAACTCCAAGGGGCTTCTTCCAATGCTTTCTCCTGTTCCTCCTGTGACCCTCAAAGACACTCTGTCTCCTTTTCACACATCCCAGAAAAAAAATGAGCTTCAAATGGTTTCTGCAGCTTACGTGAGCTCCCCAGAGCCTGCAGAAGAAAGTCCTTCTGGTCTCTTCTTCCCTTGTCCTCCAGCTCAGCTCTGCAGCTCTCTGTGGCAGATGGCAGGGCCTGATTTGGCCCAGGTAACTGCTCTGTACCAGCACCTGGAGCTCTGCCCAGAGGCCCTGGGCCCCCAGGACTCTGCCCTTGGACCTGTGCTTCCTTTGCATACTCATCTTCTCAAATGGTCTCAAGCCACATGCGCAGATAGCTTGTGTTAGTGCTCTAACAGCCAACCAGTGCACATGGGTTATGGTATAGATTGTGTATACTGTTTCTGTATACAGTTCAACAAAGAGGTATCCTTACAAAACACCCAGGTTTGCTTCCAAATTTCTTGCCCGACCTTTGAGGTTCTGAATTTGCCTTTTGTCTGCCACCAGTGTGACACCAACATTATTAACAGAGCTGGAAGGCAGAAGTACCTTCACAAGGACACTCAAAAAGTTCCTCACCACTTGGTTTTGAATGACTTTCTAAAATGGGGATGTTCATTTTCCAAGTGAAATACCTCTGGCATGCCTCATTCCAGCAAAGTGGCTCCTCTTGTAGCACCCTGCAAGTAGTTTCAAAGAGAGAAAACCTCTAGGCTGCCTGATGGGGAACTCCCAACAGCTTTTCATTGCCTGAGAGGGAACTTCCAAAAACCCGTGCTCACCTATTTAGTGATGTTTCCCTTCCATCTTCATGCCTGTGGGTTATGTGTGTGTGTTTATTTGCACATATACAGCTCATGTTTGCATGTGCCAATCCCTGGAGATCCAATTTTTCTACACTATTGTAGGGGTAAACATGCAGCAAGAGTCCTGGCTCTCTAACAAGGTCCTAGTGTGCTGCTGATTATACAGATGCAGCCAGAGACAATCCTCAACCTTCCTGAATAAAAAGTCAGCTGGAAAAGCTAAATAACAAAGTACTATGAGCAAGATCACAGACTGTGTCAGTGGCAGAGCCAGGAGGGAAATAACATCACCCATCACATCACCCAAATCTTGGTCCCGTTCCTCCCTCGCTCTGACTTACAGACTTCATGCAGCCACACGCTGAGTCCCAGGGTGGCAGCTCTGAAAAAGTGATGTTGAGACCTGCTGCTGCCTAGAGCCACACTGACTTCAAGAAGTGGAGGGGACTTGTTTGCCCAGTGCTTGGAGATGGCTCTAGCTTTGTATCTAATAAGAAGCAGGTTTAAAGATAGCTGTGAAAAGTCACTTTCTGAGGATAGGAGGCATTTATACCCCTGAACAGCATCCAGTGGGCTTCTCAGCCCCTAGGAAGCAGGCAGAAGCAGTTGGGGGGGGGGTGAAAGACAAGAAAGCAGGGAACAAATGCTTTCCTCAGAGATTTTTTTTGCCATTTGCTACCTGAATATGAACATACCAGTGTTTCCTGGCTCCTGACAGATACACCATTAGCTTCTGCTTTTTTCCCTGCTATACTGCCAAGGAGAGTCTGCAGGCTTTGCCACAAGGCACATTGTTGGCACATTGCTCAGGAGATCGACCTCCCCATTTAATACCAAATTACTCGGGCACATTTCCCAAGTGCCACACTTCGCACTGCTGGGGCAGATGGGCCTTTCCCAATTACTCACCCCGTCCTGGGCCAGCCAGGACTGGCCTCTCCTCCCCCAGTCCCTCCACCGCCTGCAAAACCTCACACAACCAGGGCTGGAACCCATCAGCAGTCCCAGTCCTGTGACTAGCAAACCCTAAGGAAGAGCATGGGGCTGGTTACGCCAGCAGCGAGGGATTCCCCTTGCTGCAGCAAACCTCAGCAGCCAAATTCCCGCTTCCTTCTAGTGTTACCACCTCAAGCCCAGGGCATTCGGCAGCACAGCTGGGGGCACGGACAGCCCTTCCTTTCTCAGGGCTTTACTGCTTTTAAACCTGCAGCATGTGTGTCCGCTCAGCAGCAGGTGAGAAACACAGAGGCCAGCGCCAACAAAAACAGGCCCAAAGGGACCAATTTCTATAGGAAATGCCAAAAGACTGAAATGTATGTAGCGCAGTTCACGAACTTTGGTGGGGAGGGGTAGCAATACACTGCCAGCCGTAGGAACTGGAGAGGTTTTTAGGTCAGAGCGGACTGTGGAAATATGCAGACCAGGATCAGAAGAAGAATTAGAGGTAGGCATAAGCTGTACAATATAGAGGGGAACTCTGAGCACTGCTTTGAGCTCCAGGAGGAGTAAGGGGTTTAGTTCAGAACTGGTATTTGCTCTGGGGTGCTGCTGCTAAAAGCACTTTTTTCCTTTCCTGTTTCATTTGGCTGATTTGTCATTTTTCCTCTATTTTCTTTCTCAGCCCTGCAGTGGTGGCTCTACTTCCTTCTTGCTTCCAGGACTCTATGCTAGGCAGGACAGCTGTCAGGTACATACAGGTGGGATATGAATCCAGAACAGGCCCAGATTTGGGAAAGCCACTTTCCAGTTTGTTCTAGGTATAGAGGCCTTTCTGTGTGGGATCTCTGGAAGGTCTCTCTGCAGGTGCTTTTAAATTAATCCAGGTGTTATACTGTAACATGGAAAATGCCATTGAACACAAGGAAGGAAACCCCCACAGACCCACATGTTTTCCTTTGAGTAAATGAGGACTCCAAAAAGATGGAAATGTAAGTGATGTATTGCGTGCAGGCAGTGGGAAGCATTAGAAACCATGTGGGTAAGTGGCACAGCACCGGTATTACTTCACAAATCTGTTTTCAAAGCAGAAGCAGTAAGACACAGCCACATCAGACATGTATCATTTTTCTCTTCGCAAATGCTTTTAGACACTTAATCATAGCCTGTGGCATGTTCACAAGAGGATGTGCATCGGAGCGCACGCTTGGTCCATATGCTCTGGAGCAATCCCCAGTTCCTCCTCAGTTACAGCCAAAACTGGCATGAATTTTGGGAAAATCATCTGTCTTGTTACTATTAAGAGGATGGATGTATTCCCTCCCATATATTATAACCAATGTTTTCTTCATTATTAATCTCTTAGATGAGACAGTTACTCCCAAACGCAGCATCTTCCTTTAATAATATCACGTCTTCAGAGCTTCTGATCTCTGCGCCCAGACAGCTTTTTGTTTCTGCCTGTCCTTATCGGCAGCATGAAATTTGTTTTCTATTTCTCTTGCTTGGTAAATCACAATTTTTCACATGCTGCCACAGATTCTCTGCGTGGCCAGACTTCATTCTATTAATGTTCACCTTCAGCCAAGCACTGCCTGCGTGAGAATTTTGGCTTTTATTTTTTATGGGGACTTAGCAAGGAGAGACATATGCCTGCCACCAGCTTATGCCACTTCTTTTGGGGCTTTAATTTTTCCTCTGTGCACCTTTTTGTAAAGCACCATTGAGTAAGAGCCTGGCAGGACTGCAATGTGCTTGAGGGTGTCTGGGAGCAGAGGCACAATTTCTGTCACACAAGTGATCCCACCAGAATCCAGCCCTGCTGCCCCATAATAGGGGGAAGGAAACAGCAAGGGGTTGGAGGAAAAGAGTAAGTTATTTCTATGCAAGACACAGATCACTGAACAAGAAACACTGAAGTCCAGCAACCCAGTGAGCAAACATGAACTATGTCAGAGAGCGAGCTGCAAAAGGGAGGAGGAAAAGCCAGTCTCTGGGGACAGCATAATGCAAGTCTGACATCCTAACCTGGCTTTCCAACAGAAGGCTAGAGGAATACTGCAGCACATTGCTTGGGGAGTAGCAGCACTGGATTTTTGAGCAAAAGTCATCTGTTAGGAACAGTTGAAAGTACTGCCTGTATACAGCTATGACTGCAGGACCTTTTGAGGACTTACTTGTATCATCCTGTCACCCTCTAGATCTCTCCCATAGAGGGCACTGGCAAAATACTCACTCTCTCTAAGGGCAGGTAGCCAGTTTTGGGGACAGATACTTATTCAAAAAGTTATTGCCCTCCTCTGGGTTACAAGCCCTGGCTCTTCTAGCCAGAACTTTACATGTGTCTCGTAATGCAAACACCACCTCCCTCTGCCAGCAGAGGAAGCAGCTGACTTGGAGCCAAGAGAAATGAATTTTTTCTCTGCTCATTGCCCATGCTGAGTAAAACACCAAAGGTAAACAAATAGCCTATGTGCCTAAAGCTGCTTGGATTTACCATTTGTACATCCCAGGTTACCCTCGTTCAGTGAAAGATTCTTAGGGGCATTTTTAACCTTGGCACCCTGGAAGGGGAAGGGTCATGGTACCTAACACCCTTCAGGGGAAGGGAAATCTTAGAAGCTGTCCATGAATGGCAGCCCAGCTTCACAAACAGCACTACGTTTTCTTCAGCAGACTGTGGCCTTTGGGAAGTTCAGATCCAAACTCTGCCTGCTGGGCTCAGGTGTAGATAAAACTACCTTTACCCACCTTATATGCTGCAGCTGTACTGCAGGCGGGTAGTGGGGAGCAGAGCCTACACTTGGGGAAAAGTTCTTGCTGGCTTTAAATAATTTTGCACATTTGGTGGCATCTCAAACCATGTATGCCTTTACGATGCTGCACACCATTCAAGCAGGAAAGCGTTTTAAAATAATAAACCTTTTTGTAAAGAAAATCATACCCTTCCTGTACTCATCAGAGTATGGGTCTCTCAGCTGGAGATTCCCCTATCAACTTTCTTAGGTTCCCAATATATTAAAGAGAAACCTGCAAGCCAAGATGATCTTGCTGCAATCTAGGAAGAGGAGATCCTAATAACTGAGGCAAGAACCTAGATCTCCTCTCTGTGCAGACTTGTCTGTCAAGTTGTGGGGGGTTGACCCTGGCTGGACACCAGGTGCCCACCAAAGCTGTTCCATCACTCCCCTTCTCAGCTGGACAGGGGAGAGAAAATAGAATGAAAGGCTCGTGGGTCAAGATAAGGACAGGGAGATCACTCAGCAATTACTGTCAGGAGCAAAACAGACGCAACTCGGGGAAATTAGTTTAATTTACCAATTTGATTTACCAATCAAATCAGAGCAGGATAATGAGAAATAAACCCAAATCTTAAAACACCTTTCCCCCACCCCTCCCTCCTTCCTGAGCTTAACTTTACCCCTGATTTTCTTTACCTTCTCCCCCAGTGGTGCAGGGGGACAGGGAATGGGGGTTGGGGTCAGTTCATCACACGTTGTCTCTGCCGCTCCTTCCTCCTCAGGGGCAGGACTCCTCACTCTTCCCCTGCTCCAGCGTGGGGTCCCTCCCATGGGAGGCAGTCCTCCACAAACTTCTCCAACGTGGGTCCTTCCCACGGGCTGCAGTTCTTCATGAACTGCTCCAGCGTGGGTCCCTCCCATGGGAGACAGTCCTTCAGGAGCACACTGCTCCAGCGTGGGTCCCCCACAGGGTCACAAGTCCTGCCAGAAAACCTGCTCCAGCCTGGGCTCCTCTCTCCACAGGGCCACAGGTCCTGCCAGGAGCCTGCTCCAGCGCGGGCTTCCCACCGGGTCCAGCCTCCTGCGGACACATCCCCCTGCTCCGGCGTGGGGTCCTCCCTGGGCTGCAGGTGGAGATCTGCTCCCCCGTGGACCTCCCCGGGCTGCAGGGGGACAGCCTGCCTCACCATGGTCTTCCCCACGGGCTGCAGGGGAATCTCTGCTCCGGCGCCTGGAGCATCTCCTCCCCCTCCTTCTGCACTGACCTGGGGGTCTGCAGGGCTGTTCCTCTCGCATGTCCTCACTCCTCTCTCTGGCTGCCGTTTCTGTTGTGCAGCAACTTTTTCCCCCTCTTAAATCTGTTCTCCCAGAGTCATTACCACCGTCGCTGATGGGCTCGGCCTTGGCCAGCAGTGGGTCCGTCTTGGAGCCGGCTGGCATTGGCTCTGTCGGACATAGGGAAGCTTCTAGCAGCTTCTCACAGAAGCTACTCCTGTAGCCCCCCCGCTACCCAAACCTTGCCATGCAAACCCAATACACAAGGCAAATGTGGGAAGGAGAGCTCTGTCCTGGCAGCACATGTGAGCACAGCTTAGGCTTCGTGCACCGTGATGGGCATCAGTGGGAATCAGAATTTAATGCAGTGCAATGTAATGCAGTGCAGAGGTGAAATAACCACTGTCGGGCAGGTGGTTCCTAAAGTGCCCTTCCAGGACCAGTCACCACCAGTGGCTTTATCCAGGTAGTATCGGCAGCAGTGTCCTGTGCATGGCGGGCGCAGAACAGGGCTGGTGGGGAAATGCAAGAGGGACCACAGGACAGTGTTTAATAATGAACATCTGGCCCTCAAAGCACAGGCTTCGAGAGTCTGATTTATAGGCACCAAGAGAATAGACTATTGTGCTGTATCACAGGGACCATTTGACTGGGTCTATTCATTCTTACAGATATATGAACTGCCCGTCTCTTATGAATGATCTCCTCCTTTCTTAGGTTGTTGCCTTTTCACTTCTTTTCTCTCCTGCTTTTCCTGGAGGATATTTTTGAGCTGAAATATATAATATTTGACACCAGTGCATTGATTTTTTTCCTTGACTGTGGTCAATGGCAGCATGTAAGAGTGTCATCTAAAGGGGATTTTCCTACTTGTAGCAAAACCAGGTCCTCTCACTATGACTTGTTCTGCCCTTTCAAATTCTGGCATGTGTGTGCAGGGCTGCATGCACTGGGGGTAATGTGACCAGTCAATCATTGGTGATTATGACTGAGTGAGGACTAAGAATCAGGTGTTCAGCTGCCAACTGCAAAGCTGTGCTTCCCAGGTTCTTAATGAATGGTGTCACCAAACGTTAGTGAGGCCTTGAAAATCCCTTGAGAAAATTGATTCTGCATTGTTACTGTGTAACTCAGAAAACAAAGGCACAGTCAAGTCCCAACCCAAATTATGAACTGTGATTCTGGGAGACCCCAGTTCTTGGCTTCCCAATGTTGATGCAAAGGACCCCATTCTCATGTGTTTGCTATTGTATTTCCCACCAGTGTAAAGTGGAGGAGAATTGCTGTTTGAGAATAGAAGGAAGCATTTGCTGTCTCCGTTCTGTTTCCATTTGCTTTGGTCCAAATAATGCTGTGGAGTACAGCAGACTAGAAGAGAGAAACTGCTGTCTAACAAAGTATGTTAGAAAAGTACTTGGAAACTTAGCCTTCAACATCCAGGTAATGTCAGCACTAATATTGTTTGTACAACATTAATTCAGGCCCCTCCATGCATATACTTTTGAAGACAGGCTATAATTGCACACTTTGTTTCCTCTAGTCCTCTGCCTCATTTAGTACCCAGAAAGGATGATGCTCAATTAGTGAGCAGCTAGTCAATAGTCTCTTCTCTCCTTATTGTTCAGTGGAAGGGTCCTGTGTCTTATTTAATGCCCATCTTTAAACCCTGCTCTGAATACAACACTACTCACTTTCTCCTGGGCATGTCTCTAGAACTCGTTGGTATTTGGGTATTTCACAAATATTAGTGCTTTTTGTCGCAGCCTGCAAGTTGTTTATTAGTGAGACCAACCCCCTTGTACCAGTGAAGGAACTGAGACACGGACCAACATTGGAAACCATCTTTAAATTTGAATGTCTAGTTTATAATACCAGTGACCGGTTATTTTGTTTTTAACCACTTTATATGATCAAAGCCTATAGCAGAATGACCTCAGTTTAGGATTACCACTGTTCCAGTCTTTCCCTACGAACTAGCCACGGTGGACCCCTTGCTATGGCATGTGTATGAGCTGGGGACATATTGTGTTGGAGCTCTGAGCCTTGGCACTCGGCAGTGTCAGGTGGATCGGGCTAGTTAAACATGAAGTAAAACCAACAGATCTGTTTTGACAGGTCCAGCCAGACAGAGCAGGAGTATGTCTAAACCCTCCTGGCAGAGCTGCCCGGGCAGGCTGTCAGCAGGCAGCCTGGACTCGGCCACGCGGACTGTGGTGGGCAGGAGGCTGGGCACGCCGCGCCGAAGCCTGCTCTGGACACTGCTCTTTCAGAGCAGTACAGGCAAAGCTAATACAGCCTTGGCCTTCGGTTTTCAAGATTAAAGGCAGCGTTGGTGCCTCTGGAGCCAAGAGGAAGTGTCATTCTTCAGAAAGTGTCACCCCCAAATTGTGGGCCAGTTTTAAAAATACGCCGCAAGCAATTTGTCTACAGTCATATGGGAAATCTGGGGCAGGCTGGAAATACAATGCAGACATCCATCTCCCAGCCCTGTGTTTTAATAACAAGGCTGTACTGCCCAGATACTCATCTACTTAGTTATTTTTTCCTTTATCAGAAACATTCTTTACTCATGTCTATTTTTTTTTCTGCACAGCTTTACAAGGGTAGATCTCAGTTATAGGCCATTTCTTTACACAGAATACTGAGGATATTTTAATGACTATTGTTTGTAGAGCCCTGTGAAAATATTTTTGATGATTGATTAACTTTCAAGCACTCCAAATACATTTGCTGGCCTGCAGGAGCATAATGTGGTGAGAATTTAATTCATCAGTGTGATGCAATGCAAAGTGACCTGCAGCTTGTCTAAAAGGTGTTAGCATTTTAGGAACCACAACAGAAGGGGCAAAATGCTACGGTGTGTTGCATTCAAAAATGCTGGTAAGTTAGGGTAAAGAGAAATGCTGTTCTATGAAGTAACGCTTGGGGAATAGCTAGTCAACCCTTTTTGCTTTGTGCAATTTATACTCAATACTTCCAGGCATAAGATGGGTCTCTTAAAATTTTCTAATTAATAAAATCTTTTAACTCTCCTTCTTAGTGTTCTGTGCAAGTTTAAGCAAGGCTAAACAACTAATTTCAACTGGTACTTAATTTTTACAGAAAATCTGAACACCTGGTGACTCAGAAGCTGGGCTCAATGAAGGCATCAGTCCAAGCCATAGGCCAGGAGATGGTAAGGCCAGAGCATCATAGTTGTTCTTAACCAAGTTAGTCAAAGCTTGATATATATCAAAGAGGAGCACACTTACCTCCACACCACGATAACCCGAAAAGAAATACAGTGACCTGAGAAGGTTATTGTGAGAACTCCTATTTAGACACTCGTTACTGTATTTCTTTACCTGCATGCTATGGAGATAGTTTAAGAGCAAAGTCATCCTCTCTGCAGGGTGCAGAGCTCTACTGGCTATTTTAAGACATAGAGGCAGCAGGAGAGGAAGGACTACTGATGATTTGAGAAATGATAATCACTGTGCAAGGGCAAGAAGCACAAGTGCCAGTGACTCAGAAGATCGTGTGCCAGCCAAAGGACTGCGAGGCAAAGGGGTGTTGGAGCAACAACTGCTGCACAATCCAGGCTCGGGAGGCTGCTGTTCATTTCAGACATGAGCATGCAGTCGTGGCTGAGTTTCAAAGCCACATCAGCCAGTTGTGAGACATTTCTGAGCAGTGAATTGTGAATAACCTCTCCCAAAGCCTGCATCTACCTCTAGAAAATCACACTGCAGAGATTCTTGTGGTGACAGAGTTGTTTTAAGGACAGGTTTTGTGGCAGGGGATGAGCCCAGTGATCTCTGGAGAGCTGTTTGTGTAAGCTGCAGCAGTGACTTAATGATTGGATGTGGGAGAGCAAACTAAAAGACCAAGCAGTAAAACCTGTGGACATGTTCTGGACCGGATTCATTCTAGATTAACTTTTGGTAACAAGCATCTAAACTAGCAGGAGACAAATCAGGTGAAATAACTACCCATGTGGAGACTCCAATGACTATAGAGGGAACATAGACAGGGTAAGTATCTAACTTGGACATGTAAGGTTTGGTGGGATATATCTTACCCATGCCGTGAGATGGAGAATGTGAGGTCAAGAGGACTCACTGTCATTCCCTGCTGAGCTGAAGGTGGGTCTCTGCATCACATAGAAGACAGAAGCCTTTGCTAAAAATGATTGAGAAAGTATCTATAGGAATTCAGATGAACCACTGCAGAGATGTTTAGGAAGTGCAGTAATATTTATGATAATTCACGAAAAAGTTATTGCTGAAATATATAGGCAGAGACAAAGATGATGAGAAACAAACCCACAGACTGAAAGATGTTTTCCAGCAATTACAGCTGTATTAACTCTTGATAGACTAATGAAACACATGGTGTCCTTATAGCAGCAGAGCGTGGACCATTTCAATACTACCCAAAAAAGTAAATTGCCTAATTGTCCTGTGCAGTTATTTCTCATCCAAATGGATGCCTTGCCCTAGGTTTTTCACATCTCCTGAGTCCTGTCATTATTAGCAGTATTTGTGGCTTCTGGATCTCATGATGAATTTGTAGGCTGGTGAGACCCCATTGTTTCTTCATCAATCTTTCAGCAAGGCAGGGAAGAGCTGGCCTTGGTATAAGCCTGTATCATTGCATACAGAGCAAAATGCAATGGTAAAAAATGAAGGGCTTTCAAAAAGAGGGTTGGGGTTTTTTTTGACATATTGTCCAGAGGGAAGTGGGAGAGAGAGATTTGGAAGAAATGTTAGAAAAGTGTTAAGAAGCTGTCAGTGTAATGCTGTCATGTGTTAATTAATGCAGGGGAGAAGATGATTATACTGAAATTATACAAATAGCCCTATTTCAGGTTAGCAGCAATTGACTGGAGTTTAAATCACTCACAAGAATTAATTAAACATTGCATCCAAATGCCTTGGAAATTATCATGGTGCAAATCATTCCAGAACAATAGCAGGCCTCTTCATTAGTTGGTATGAATTGGTTTACTCCACTGACTTCAATATACCTTATCAAACCAGTGTCATCAAACAATAGGAAACAATAATCAAAGGACTTATTTCAACCACTGAACAATTCCAGCAGCAGCTCGAAAGAGGAGAGGATATTGTTATCAATTTTCCCAGCACAATGTCTTAGTGCTAACTCATATTACCAGACCAAAAGCCATTATAAAAAGACAAGATAGCAGCCTTGGGGGCCGCCTCTCCACTCCTGAGGAGATACCCAGAAATGGGCCAAATTTACCACTTTGTGCTAAGGCAAACTTAGCCACCATGTCCCCATCCGCAGTAGGCCTGTGGAAATTTCCCATGGATGCTATCCACTCCTGTGGTTATACCAGCCAGACAAAATCAACATCACCCACTCCAGGGGCAGGTGGGTGGACTTAGTTTGAGATGGGGCTGTCCTCAGATCACTAAGAGACCATGAGGTACAAAGTCTTTGGAGACATCTGTGCTTCAGTGAGCTTTGGAGATCCCTCAGCTTCAAAGGTGACATAAGGTCCTCCAAAGTTGGTGGGATTGCTCAAGATGGAGAGCTGTACCTGTGGGAATGAGGAGGACAGTCCAGGAAAGGAGCACTTCTTCCACCTTGCTGTACACCTCCCTTCTTAATACCCAGGAAGGTTTCTGAGCACAAAATCCTTAATCTTCCAAGTTGTGGGTAACACTAATCTGAAAAGCCTCCTGTAGCTGTAAAAGTAATTCAAAATTGCAGATGTTCACAGCTTGTAAATCTCCTTATGACTGCATGCAAACCCAAGTAAACACACAGGAAACCCATGTACCCATCACCAGTGAAAAAATTAAATTAGCAGCTAGCTTGTTACCAGCATCCTTGTGTTACAAACTTGTCAAACACTCATCCCAGTTAGACTCATCCCAGTTAGTGCCTTTTGTAGTGCACTTCCACTCGGCCTGCAGAGCCACCAGCCAAGCTAGTCACCTCAAATGAGAAAAGCCTTCAATCTTCTGCCTACCACATCACAAGCATGCCCTTCTCAGCTCATTTTTTTTGCTCTTGCTGGGCTTTTTGACACAAGCTGCCTCTCTCCAGCTATTTTCTTCAACAGTGCCTGGGGACGCTCCTGTGACAATTGATGATAAGGTGAATTTACTCTACATGACTTACAGTTGCTGCTTCTCCCTTCACCCAGGGAGAGCAGTGATTATTTCCCTCTCAAGAGTTATGCTAGGTTTCTGGTATTTGCACTGCCTGGCATGTCACTAGGAGATGGTGCCAACCGTTGTGACTTCCAGTGCATCTCTTGGCTGCTGGACTCCCAGGCACTGGCCCCCAGTCCTTGTGGGTCTGGTCCTCAGGATATTGCAGGGTAACCAACAACTATCAGTCAACTGATGTCTCTTAAAAGATTTCTTTCATCATTACTCTGTAAACAGTGTGTTAGAGACAATTTGAATCAAGAGGGAAAGTCACTATCACGCTGACTTATTTTTTGATACAGGGCATATCCATGGCCACCACCTGGCCAGGTTGTTTTCTCTGAAGGTGCTTTGTAGTTTCCCTCTGTTACTGCAAAATGCTTGTGCTGGGCAGCATTTTAGCATCATGGTTTACACCCTGTGTAGGGTGTGTGGATTGCTTGCAAGCCGAGAATCTTTCCACCGCCTGCAGTGGGGTCCCCCAAGCATTCCCACCCCAAGTCACCCTGTTGGGGGCTACCTGGGGAGGCCAGGCCACTTTGTGGTTCTAGGGATGTCTACAATGCAACAGGGCCAGGGACTTTCACCTCCTACCACCCATGGCTCTGAGGTGCCTTTACTCATATTCTGGCCGTGTGTAGAGCTCTCTAGCCATGCAGAACCGGAGTCGCAGCCCCAGGGTCTGCCCTGCGGGCAGTCAGGCAGAGCAGCAGGGCAGCGTGCTGGCACACTGCTGCATTTCGGAGAGGCGCAGTAAGCAGCCAGGGCTCAGTCATCCCATGTGTGCATGTGAAATTCAACACAGGAAGGCAGCCCTGAGGGAAAAACAACCTTCACCCTCCACCGCTCACCTTTGTCACCTCTTCTGTGAGTGATCAAACTCCCAGCTTTGCTCTGGCAACCTCCCAGAGCTCTACTAATCTCTGCAAGTTTTCTGTCTGCTTTTTCCTATCTTTGTGGTGCTTGGCAATTTTCTCTTCTCATCCAGTTATTCAAAAATGATCCTAATATGCAAGGAACACTTACAAAAACAACAACAAAAAACATGTTTTATCCAAGAAAGAAACTAGTACCATCATCTGGCTGGAGGAAAACTGCAAAATTTTAATTACTATGTGAGTGGCACACACAGAAGGACATGATTTCCACACGTGTTCAAGGAACCAGCACATTTCTGATGTAATTACTGTGCATCTGACAGCATTAGGCATAAACAGGAGCAGTAAGCAGTGTCAGGAGGTTTAGAGAAAGGAAGTGTGACATCTAGAAGGCTACGATTCAGAATAATGCACCAGACAACAGATTATTTAAAAAAATAACCATATGTACCGAAAAAGGAATAGAGAAAGGAGTAGAGAAAGCCACAAAATCTTCAGAAATAGAGCCAGGTAGGAAAACTAGTGGGGCCAAATCACTCTGAAAATGCTTTTGTTTTGGTGCACAGAAGTTACCTACCAGGAGGATAGGATTCACGCAGCAGCCATAGTCCAGGTTGGTGCGGGATGCCCAGGAACTTCTCTAAACACCTAAAACACGGCAGAGCACAAGCCCTCGTCCCTATTGCATGGGTACAGTGCAAGTCTGGGTGCAAGCCTGGTCCTGGTCTGTTGTTTCTGTATCAGCAAGGTGGGCAGTGCCTCTTGTTCTGCTTACACCATGGAATGCTGTAATTCCTTCCATTGTTTGTCAGCCCTTGGTATCTCTCAGTTTGGGTTTGGGTTTTTTTCTGTAGCTGAAAAACTGGAAGGAAATTGGATTTTGTGTTTACTCTCCAAATGTTCATTTAAATGAAAAATCTTTGTCCTCTACACTCCTTTTGTGGCAAATAAAATTTGTTATTTTTTTAATCTATGATAGGACAAAGGAATAAATCTATGGTAAATCTTGTTTCTAATGGTTTTGGTTGAAAAGAGATGCTGTGATGCCAATTGCATTGCTTGTGCCCTGCAAGGTCTGCTGGTCTGTACCAGTGTGAGTGGGGCTGAATGGTGTGGAGAGCAGTGCATGGGGCTTGAATACCTGAGTTTCATTTATACCTCAGTTACAAGTCAGTAACTAGCCTGTGGATCTCCACTGCCCTCCTGTGCAAAGGTACTAACCTCTTTAGTAAACTGGTCGGGGACCAGTAGATGAAAAGCTGAATGGTGCCTAGCTCCAGGAGCTGCTTTTGGCTTGGCAAATGGCAATTAATGCACACAGGGGCAGGGGCTGCTGCTGTGAGCCTCACACGTGGGATGTGAGGGAGAGCTAGCACAGATCTCATCATGCGGGAGGGTAGTTGAGTGGATGGTGATTAATAAGTTGTTAGAAGCCTTCTTGTCTCTGATTGACTCTTTGCAACCCAGGGAAAGACACTGTGCTTCCCGCTGACTTATGCAGCAATCCCAGCAAAGGCCGTGAAGTGGATGGCTCTTCCACCAGGCACAGTTCAGCTCCTGGAAACATTTGTTTTTGTTTTCCTGTGTTTCTGCTGTGCTTTTAAACCGAGAACCAGAGCAGTAAGCAAAACCTTTAACCACAGCTACCCTAACTTACTTGTTACTTGATCCTAGTGTAAAACATGCACTGCGTTGTTCTTATGAATGTCTACAGAACTAGCAAAAACCATCAAGCCCTGACCTAAGCTACAAAAAGGGCAAAAACAAGGTCTGTTTTCAGTTTTGGTCTTTCTTCTGACCTAGACCTGGCTCGAAGGGAGACTTGGTAGTGGGGTCAGGCATCTTTCCTTGCTAGGAAAATGCTGCAGTGAATTTTGCCAGCCGTCAGTGGTGAGCAGTGGTGGACAGCTTTCCATGTTAGAGTCCATCATGTTCAAGCTTCTTTCGGTAGGGTGGATGTAGGATCTGTAAATGAAAGAGGATTATATTAAAAATCACTTCTTTGCTGTTGACTCATTCTTCTTTCCCTCGTGAAATACTTCACTTATGCTGCCTTCACTCATTTATGCAGTTATTAATTAGCAGAAAATACTGATTTTTCAAACTCTGAGGGACAGTGGAGAAGAGAGGCTCTGGGCTCAGGATTTGCAACAATTTTTTGCCTCTCTGCTCAAACACCGTAGGGAGCCGTAAAAAGTCCTCATTAGCTTGGCTGTGGGCAGAACCTTTGGACCAGGCTTTGCTGAAGTATCTCCTACAAGTAACCCCAGAGGGTGTTGTTATGCACATGTATAGCAAAGGTAGTTTAAGCTCCTATCTCTGCATCTGGATATTTCTTTCCTGCCTCAGGGGTTGGAATGGAATAAGCTCACGTCAGTTTGTCTTCAGCAAACGTGCAAGCAGCCTGCAAATGTGGAGTGCAAACATCCCTCTTTACATGACTTCTGGAAAAAAAAAAAAAAGCAGCACTCATGATGTCTTGTCAGGTTTCATAATATTGCTTGACCTTTCACTACAAGGACCCTTTCAGATTTTTATGACTGTATGAGAAACCTTTTATTCGTCAGGGTACTAGCAACTTGTTGAATTAAGTCTTGAAATCACTGGGAAGTCTTTTTGTTGACTTAAGAGGAATGCCAGTGGGCCACCTGTGGTCCTGCATGTAGAAGGGCTCTCCTGTCAAGTGTCATAGGCTGAACCCAGACCTGCTTAGCTGGTATCAAAAGGATCGTATTGTCTTTAGTAGCAGTCAGGAGGTGAACAAGCAGCTGCCCCTTCATTTTAACATACAGACAACTGGGTAGCTTTACTTCTCCAAGAAGCTTTGGCCAACAGCTTTGTTTCAGTTCTGTGGTGTGTACCAGACAGGAGGAGGCACAGGTGATGGATTCGGGCACCCTCTGATACAGTTCAGTCTGTTGACAAATGGAGGAGTTCCTGCTTTCCAAAATGCAGGGAAGAAACTGAAGAGCACACACAGCTTTGTTCATAGCTCCAGCTTTCTCTGTCACATCTGAAAAAGAGACTGATATGTGCCTTCTCTGGGATTTACTTCCAACAAACATTAATGGCATCGTGGATTCAGCCTTCCTTGGTTTGTCTTCCTCACGGCTTTCCAATGCACTGCCCACATCTTGCATTTTCCATAGTTTTAGGCAGAGGCATGCCTTGGTGGAAGGTGGTTTAAGAACAGCTTCACTGCTTTTTATATCCATTGTAATAAATCCTGTTCACAGGATAATATGGTGCCCACTAAGTATAGCCCATTCTGGAACAGCAGTTTGCTGCAGCCTATGAATAAAGATGGATTACTTTAGTTATTTAAAGGTATTTCCAGTCGCAGTCACTCCTGGACAACATGGATGGATATTTTTCCAAACTGGGCCACAGCTTGTTTATATTATACCTGCACTCACAGCACAGGAGGAGTTGGTGTGTACTCAGATGAGTCAGCCCAAGAACCTTTCAGGTGTGGGATGGGAAATCTATTCATGTGTTATCAGGAGCTGATCCAATATCCAATGCCCTGTTACACAGAGCAGATAAGCAATGCATCTGGCGTGGAAATCTCTGTCTCTGATACCCTTTCTCTCTCTTTCAGGAGAGAGAGAGAAAAAAAAATAGTGCCAATCTTGACTGTTCACAGAAGAGTCCTTTGGTGTGTTGCAGGAAGGAACATGTGTCACTACGAAGTTAAATCAAACTCCCAGCAAAACCAACAACAGGCTTTGAAATCATGTTTGTGGGGGTTGGAGGGTTAGTGTGAATGGTGGTGGTGCGGGGTGCTGTCGGGATGTCTGTGTGACACCCTGGAGGGTCCCGCTGAGCTGCCTGCATGCGGTTGGGCACCGGGAACCTGCTGGGCAGGAGGAGGTGCGAGGCCACCAGGACCGGTGCTGTTGTGGGACTCAACCTCCAGGGAAGAGGGAGATGCGTTGGCCGCAAATGAGTACTGGAGACCTGGCTGGTGACTTTGGCTGACAGTTGAAGGCTGTCAGGGAATGTCACTATCATGATAATTTGTGCACCAAACCTGTACCTAAGAAATCCCATGGGGCTGCCCTTATCCTTCATACAGGGCAGTGTTTTTTGCAGGCATGGGCCTGTCACTCTCTGCAGAACCTTGAAGAGCTGCTGAGAGCTTGTTAGTGGGCAGTGCCTCCTGCAGGAGGTGAAGGTTTTGAAAACACCTGCCTGGGTGTTTGATTTTTAAATGCATAATTGCTCGTAGCCCTGCCGTGCCTTTTTTCTGCACGCAGACAGTTGATATGGGACTAACGCAGGGAGAACGACAGAACCCTTCACCCCACTGTCAAACTAAAAGCGTATAATGGAGAAGAGAAGCTGATTTAGGCACGTTCTGTGCAATGCTATGACTTGGGGAGCAAAACGGAAGCAAAAGATATATTTGAAATAAATAACTTTAATAGCCATCCATATTTTGGCAGGCTTAGACTCTGTGACAGTGCTCAGAAGCATTTCACGAGAGGTTGGATGGGATATACGCTGTAAAGGCAGCCATGCAGATGAGTGTCTCAATGCTGCTTATGTCTTACAACTATTGTCCCCTGCCTGTATTAATGTGGTTGCTAGACAAAGGGCTTGGCAGACTAGCACATAAAATGCCACGCTGTAAAAACACAGTGAATCAAGACCTCGGCTTGTCTGTGTTCAAAGGAGAACAGGTCTCTTGTAGAGGATATAAATGGCAAGCTCCCATCCCTCGGGGGGACCAAGCGTGCCTCTCTGCAGGGAAATTTGTTGTTCTCTGCTGGCCCAGGTGAAAAACAGCAGGAAGAGTTCAGCAGGGACCAAAGCAAAGGAAGCCTCCACAGTCCATGTGTGCGGCAGGGCCAGAGGATGGAAAATCACCTAAGCAGGGTTGCAGCCTGATGGGAGTGAAGGTAGTCTGGCATATCTTCCCTTCCAGCTCCCCTGGAGACTGCAGGGGAAGAGGGCCTGGGGGAATTGCCTTCCTGCTGCTGTCTACTTCTGCATCGTGAGATCTCTATCCTCTGGTCCAGTAGAAGGTCTTTGTTCTTGGCATATTTTTTAAAAGTCCTTGTTTTCCCTGGTATTTTTATCATGCATTACCAATTTTTTAGACTTCAGGACTTTGCATTTTTTATCAGCTCTCATCTGCTCCCCCTCTCCCTCTTTGTCATATGGTGCTTTTTGTATTTCTAATTGGAGCCTTCACTTTGCCACAGAGTCTGGAAGGGATTTTAGCCAATGTTATCTTCTTTATTGATTGTGGGTCTGTGATTATTTTGGCTTGAAAAATCATTGATTTCCATTAGCCTTCTGTCTTTTCCTTTCCTCCTGTTTGCTTATAATTTGCTTATCATTTTCTCAGTCTAGAAGAATTAGCCCTTCTGAATCACCACACTTGTGTGCATGCATATATGTGTCATTTATTAAGTGGGATTGTCCTCTGTTTCCCCTATTAAGCAGAAAGACTGTCACTCAGTGCCTGAGCATTTGTAGTGCGAGACGTACACAAAAAACCAGAACATAAATCCCTCCCTGAATGTCAGCAGCACCTTGCTGTTCCCCTCTTAATTGAGGTTAGACCGACCTGTAAGTTCAAGTCCCGTGGTTTTCATGTCTAGGGATATGTCTGTGCTAAGGTGAAGGTCTGCACTCTTGCATAAACACTTCTTAGCTTGAAATTACATAAGAAGGGTCATGACCGTGGGGACAATGTAGATTTACTAATTTCAGCCCTAGGGAGCAGTTCAGCCCATGGCACCAGCTCCCAGGGGAGCGTGTTCGTGGGATGCTGCAGCTCCCAGGGGTGAGGAAGTTGATGCCCTTTGGGCTCTGCGCTGGTGCTGCATAAGCAGAGGTTGCCTGCTGCCCCGTTTCACAAGCACTGGTTTTCAAACCTCCTGTACCCCCGGGGGCAGGGTTTCTCAGCGTTCAAAGTCTGTAATACGGTCTGTGGGCAGAGCAATTACCCCAAGACAGAAACGTGTAGCTGGAGCAAGGAAGCTTTATCAGGACTCTGCAGAGCTTCTCCCTTGACCTTACGCCCGGGCACACAGCGCTACCCTCACCCTCCTCATCCAGGACAACCCAGTGGCATGCAAAAGCTCTAAATATATCTGCAGTTTACACATAAGAAAATCCTAAATGTATCTGCAGATGACAACACTGAAGGTCAAGCATAAGAACAAGGGGAACCTTGTTCAGAGCTGGCCTTGTTTTGCCCTGGGAGAGACTCTCTGGCACTTTGTTTGCCCATCTGCAAGCACCAGAAGGTCTTTCTGCTCCAGCAGGACTGGGAGGTTGGGTGAAGTTTTGCTGCCTGCTCCTTGTGCGCTGCCAAGCTCCAGCGTGCTCAGTACAGGCATGGAGCCTGCCCAGGCTGGAGGTGGGGGTTTGCTTTGTCGCTCCCTGACACACAGCACCTGATCCAGCCCTTGCTTGCGTGCAAAACCGCAGTGGACAACAACTGAAACCGCTGCGCCTCCCGTGAACGCTCCTGCAGGCACTGAGAGAGGGTTAGCAAAGCAGGAGGCCCTCTACAAGACAAAATGGAGGTGAAGAGGGCGCTGGTTCTGCAAACAGGCGGAGGCTGCCTGTAGCAGCCAGGTCTGAGTTTGACCCAGCGCTGATGGAAGTGGGAAGGGTTCTGCGGCGTCTGCTCACACCACCGCTGACAGCACGCTGGGGCTGGCAGAGGTATCGCCATCCTCCCCTTGACTGTAAACAAGGCAGGCAGGGAGGCCGGGCAGAGCAGGCAGAGGAACCAAGGTCTCAGAAGCTCTTATTCTCCCAAAATGTCATGCGAAACTATAGCTTTGCAGCCCAGGCCAGCTTTGGCTGTAGGGCCGTGGTGCCGGTGGCATGGAGGTGAAGGGGTTTTGTGCATCCAGGAGTTCAGGAAAGATGGGGTGAAGGCCAGTCATATCCTGGCTGTCAGCGCTCGGTTAGACTTTCAGACAAGCTGCAGATGTTTAGATCAGGCTGAAGTTATGAGGAAATGAACTGAGGGGTAAAATCCTGGCATATTGTGAATGTCTTGACATATAATGTCTGCAAGCTCTTGATACAATCCCTGCTAAGGAGATGCCGAGGAGTGTAGAGGGCGTGGGGGCATGGGCATTGCTGCTTAGCTCATTACTTAGACACATAAATGCCTCATGCTGCCATTGACTGTGTTTATATAGCCTCATTTTTGAAGCAATTAGTTGTTGGATTAAACACAAGTCAGCTGTGATCCCTCTCAATAGGAGAGGGAGGGAAGATCTTTGCATTGGCCACAGAGAAAGCAGGACTGAGCAGGAACACAGAAGACGCGCTGTCAGCAGGGCAGACCTGCCGGAAAAATTAGTATTTCAGAGACGAGACTGGAATTTCATATTTGTCTTCCTTTTGGGAAGATATGAAGCATGCCAAGCTTTGCAACAGCCTTGAACTATTTCTGTGGATACTTTTATCAAAAAAAATTACTGCAAAGTCTGATTTACTAGATGCTTAATGTGTCAATAGACGAATTTGTGGCTGAATAAACATATTTTTCTGCAAATAATAATAATAAACCCCTCAGTAACACTTCATTTGTGTTACAAATCTTTTCTTTCCCCAAGAAAAATAATGAAATTCCCCAAATGCTGGCCTGTTCCACCTGGGCAGGACTGTGGGAGGCTGAGACTGGAAGCTGCAAAAAATAAGTCACCTGCTAAATATCACTGCTAGGCAGGCATCACTCCAAGAAGAGGGTGCGGAGGGGATGCGTGAATAAATACCGTTATATACTGAGTAGCAGAGCACTCAACAGCAGACGCTGGAAGGAGAACAGGAGACTGTTTCTTTTGGAAAGGATGTGAGCTTTCTGTTACAGGAGCAAAGGACCTAGAAAACGCAGTTAAATGCCTGATATCTGAATCACAGTCGCATTTGTAAGTGCTTTATTCATAGGCTCTGGAGTGTAGCGAAACTGAGCTAGATTCAAGGATGATAAAAAGAGTATGTGAAGTCCTGTGCCAGGAGGAGCCAGCTCTCCATTTTCCACGTGCATCAATAGTTCTTTCGTTAGCAAAAGGTATGCGCAGTGAGATAAGGAAGACTTCCTCCATTAAAGTTAGAAGGCTGATCTCCACAGATCCGTTCAGACTCCTGCAGTGCCATCGTGTTTCTGCCACCTGCATAGGAGAGGCCAGGGGACACTGGCATAGTTGCCCCCCATCCCACTGGGCCGTGGTCCTCAGGAACTAGCAGCAAACAAGTCCTTGGCAGCCAGCTGGCACTGGAGGATGGGACAGGGAGTGTATTACCCATAAAGGTTGCTGTTGGCTTAGCTTTGTCCCCTGCTGCCCTAAGGTCTCTCTTTAGTAGCATCAACTCCCTCCTCCTCCTCCCAGAAGAAGACCTCTCTCTGAGATATCGCTTGCCACTAAATGCAAAATCATATTTTCAGGGTTGCCTCCTTCCCAAGGGTCTGGAGAGCTCAGCCACAGCATTTTTAAGTGTTGACACTGTCAAATTGCTTTAGAAAAAAGGGTCTGATAGTGATCGTATCTCAGCTTATCTCTGCTGGTGACTCTGTTACAGTCAATTCGCTATCCCTGCTGTAAAGCACTTGCGTTTGTCAAGTGGAAGACATCATTGTGTCCTCTCACCCCACAGATTAGCATCAGGTCAGGGAGTTTGGTGGGTAAAGATAGAAATGATTTGTAAATGTTTATTTTGTGTTACTATTCTTCAACTCATTATCTGGGCAACGGAGGTTGAAGCTTGTATATCTTTGAAGGTTAGTTCTGAGGATCAAGCTGCTAATTGCATCAAAATACAACTTTATCATTATTGCAGCAACCGAGGGGACTGTACACTGTTACATTCAGCAGAGAGGGGCCTCAGCTTCATATTTTCCTACATGGAGCTACATTGCAGATGTAAAAGGTGATATTCCCAGCCTGGGAGTTGACTGGGGGTTATGCGAGGGTGGCAGCTCTGTGGTTGCAATCTGGGTCTCCTTCCAAAATGTAATTAAATCAGGTTTTGTAAGCTCCACTCTGCTGCACAAAACCATGAGAGGCAAAGGGAAAGTTTAATAGGCAGAGCAGCTAGAGAAATAATGAGATTTTAAAGCTCAATTTGAATAGAACAATGAATCAGAAAGGTGCCTCAAAATGTAAAGAATTAGTTAGCTTTCTTGGTTCTCTTAAAATAAAGTAAAAAATGTGTTCTCTTCCCCAGAAAGATTATTTAAATCCAGTATAATGCCAAATGGTATTAGCAACATGCTGTTTCATTTAATTTCATTTCATTCTGATGCCATGACTTATATACAGGAAGGTGCCCTCTTCACAGCATATATCTCTACAATACTCCAGTCTGATATAACAGGCTCAAAACCCATCCACGCTGTGACAGAGGAGTGCTGGTGTGCCCAGATTATTTCCAAGGATGCTGTATGGTACAAGGTGACAACAAATATTACCTACTAGTCATTACTTTTGTCATCATCTGAAACAAGATACCAAAACAAAAAGACGAATTTTGCCATAGTGCAGCATTGCCTGGATGAGCCCAATAGATTGACTTAAGATGTGGTTCAGCTGATTTTCTGATCTTCCAGGTTTTTCTCACATGGCAATACAAGCTGGAGGGATGCGATCAGTAAAGGCATTTAAGACACATGAAGAGAAAACCTGGGAACACAGAAAATCAACTGAACCCCATTTTCAGTCAATCAGGTTTTGGGACAGTATATAAGCCAGGAAAACGATTACAAGAGCGTGACCAGGGAAGGACGATGGTGTGTACTAAGGATTTGGATGTCAGCCCTCAAAGAGGCAGAGAAGCTTACAGTCTGCACCATCTACAAATGACAAGACCTAAGTGTGGGATCAATACGAGGCTGACATGCTAAATCAATGTAAAAGATTATATCTAAACTGAGTGTCACAAATCACATCTAACTACAGGCAATGAAAAATAGAGAGGCAAGTCACAGTGGTTGGACAATTACATTTCAATCTGATCTGTGTTTGCTTATAAAAACATTTGTGCACATTCTTACCTGCTATCTCAAGTGACAAGTGTGAAGACGAGGGATTTGAAGGCACAGAAAATGAAGTGGAGCAATATAAGGCTGACACAGGGCTGACCCAGTAGGTCTGTCCTCTTCGTGACCAGCATGGCAATTGCAGCCATCTCACGTCCCCTGGCTCCTGGAGGTTGGATGGGTGCACACAGTGACTGGAAAGAGTAAGGCAAGAGTAGTTTTTTTCCTGAGAAAAATCCAGAAGTTATGGAGAAGTACACAGCCCTGGGTGCTAAGGGTCAGGCTGTGGGATCTCAGTACTGTGGATAACTAGACTGTGGGAAAAACCTTGGTCAGAAAAGGCCAGGATCTGCCAATTTACCCCCCTGAGGAGGGTTTTTGAAGCAGGGATATGGCAACCACTGCCTTGGTATTGGGGCAGCCAAATGCCTGAGCCAATGCTGAGCCAGTGCCCATCATCCCAGCACAGAGAGCGTATGAACATAAACAACTTCTGACATCAGTCTGAAGTTACTGTCCCCCATGATGGGTTTCTGCCCCATCCAAGCAAGGATGTGGCTCTTCATTAGCAATTCCTGTCCAGTGGTTGACAACAACCTGAAGGAAGTGTTAAGCTAAATGATATGTTGGTCCAACAATACAAACACAAATAATTTTAATAATTAGAAAAGGAAAGCTGGGTCAGGACAATACCTTTGGCCCAGACTGCACCCAGAGGCATTTTCTCCACATCTCTTATGGTCTTCTGTTTCCAACTCTGCATAATTTTGGCCTTGTAAATAGTGTCATTAAATGTTATCTAATCTCTCATGAGTGCATGGTTCATGGATCTGACCTTCTTCTGAAGTTGCGATAGCTCAGGGAGAGCCACGTTATGAAGAGCTGCTCTGAAGACATTCATAGGGCAGATAAATTCCTATCTGAGAGACAGACTGAGGAGCATAAGACACCTATTGTCTCACCCACCAAGGGAGGCCAGGCCAGCTGCTCTGCATAAAACCTTCAGCACCCTAGGGGGATAAAAGCTGGCTCATCTGAACAAACACTCACCCTTTGCATCCTCTCCATTATGCATAACATCTGCTGAAATCAGTGTTTGCTGGTTCAGGCAGGAAAATGTGCACCCATAAAGAAGGGAGCTAGAACAGAGACTATTTGCAAGCTGGCAAGGAGGCTTTGCATCCACTTCCATTTAGCAAAGTAAGTATCTTGAGCTTTTGGTGGGCAAATACCCCTTCTCGTTCTGGAGAAATATCGGGTTGTAGGGGCTCCAGCTCTCCTCCAGAGCTTAGCCGTACCATCAGGCTTGCTCAGTCCAGCGGTGCTCTGTTTTCTTTGGGTGTGTTTCGCTGTCAGCTGTAACTGATACGAGCCTGTGGAAGAATGCACCGTTTATTTCAAGATCAGTTCTGAAAGGAATGGTTGGCTCAGTGTTATCACCTCGAAGGAAATATCTTCTCCAGAGAACATACTTCCTCAAACTGGGCATCTTGGCAAGTGACCATCGAGAGACTGACGTTTCATTTTGTGGTAACTAAACACCCAAAAGAAGCCATGACTAGGGATCTGAATGATTTCTTTATTCGTTTTAGAGTGGAACCTTGCCATGGCCAGGCTTTTAAGGAGTCCCAATTTTGCATGCGCACTGTGCATTTTAGGAGTATCTATTTCAGCTGCATGCTGTGAACTGGGAGAGCAGTGTGCCTCAATGCCAAAGGTCAGAAAATGGAAATCCAGTCTGATAGAGGCACGTAGACAAAGGCACGTACAATGTGGAACAGTGCTTTCAGAGGAGCAGATAGTCAACGACATCGAGCTTCACCACATCAGAAATAGGAAACCTCCAAGAAACCAAAAGACTCCTTAGAGAGCCAAGGTGACAATGGGGTATTTAGAAGTACAAAGACCTTTACAGCAGAGCTAAAGGATTTATTAATATCAGTCTGCACCACAGAGAATGCTGGGAAATATTGGCCCCAGATGTATTTTTTCAGGCTTAAATCGTAGACAGTCAGATGTTAAAACATGAGGTGTTGAACAAGCTAAAGAGCCACAAGCTGCTTGGAATGAAAGGTATATATCCCAAGAGAAGTGGAGGAATTTAAGAAAAGAGGAGCTGAGTTGCTAACAAAAATATGCTAATACGCTGCCTCTCATTATGTCATATCTGTATTTTAGAAAGAGCTGATCCTAGGATGGGGGACCAGCAAGCCCTTCTCCAGCGCCAGCCGCGTTGGTTGAAACTAATCAAAACCAGAAGTTTAGCTGGATGAACATGACAGAATGGGGACGACTCAGTCTGGATTCACTGAGGGGAAATTGTCTCTCTAATCTACTAGAGTTTTTTAATACATTGCCAGAAGAGTGGATGTGACTTTCTTGGACTTTCAAGAGGCATGGGACAAAGTCCTTCACAGGAGGCAATCTGGGAAAAAAATACCCTAATATATGAGACTGAATATTGTCACGGACTAGAAATCGGCTAGGCGAAAGCAAAATAAAGGATCAGCTGCAACAGGGCAAAGAATAAACATGAACCTTCCCTTACCATATCCTGCAGAATAAAATTTTCTTACCAGGACTGATGCTTAATATTTTTAATAAGGAATTAAAGAATTGACAGAACCATGAGATGCGTTGGAAGTGCTGATGGCTGTGAGGAAGCTCTGACAGCTGGAGTGTGCTCTTTCCCCTGCTTAGTTGGGTTTTGAAATGCTCCACACAGAATAGTGCTGCTAAGCAGTTACTTGCAGGTTTATGTAACCCATGTATTGCGGAGACAAGATGCCAGCATAGCAGTTTTTGAATCCTTACTTGCTTTGTAACTGAAGCTGGTTTAAATTAGTTTTGTCACTTTTCTAGGAATAAATACATTTTGCAGCCCTTTCTCAGAACCACTGCTCTGTTAAAACCTCCGCACTGAATTCACCTTTCTTGCAATCCCATTGGCATATATGCAATTACTCCATAAAGGATTGCAGCCCAGTGGGATGGCAGGATCAAGCTGTGATTCAGCTCTTACCTCTTCCAAACTACTGTGCAGCATAGCTAGCATTACAATTTCTCAAGCTCGCTGTATCCTGCTAGACATTCCATGATTCCCCATCAGCAGCTCAGCACAGTAGTCCTTCATCTAAAGGTTTTTATATTTCTTCCATGTGAAAGATCTTGAGAACCAAGTATAAAAGGTACTGTTGTTTAGGAAAAGGAGTCCCTCATATGATTCACAAGTTAAAAGGACTGGAAAACCTCCAAGACGTGTATCTTCTTACTAAAGATTTCTTATTTTCCCATCAAGTCATCCTGAGTTGTGTATCAGGTTCAATTTTTTTATACGGATTTTGCAGAATTCTTATTTCTTGTTTCCAGAGACTTTCCTCTACACCGCATTATGAGTTTAAAGGCCTTTTTCCAGAAAGTATCGTGCTTATAGTATAGAAACAGCCACAAAAAATGGTTTTCAGCTACTGCTTCTATTATCAGCCAAGTTTGTCAGTGCTTACAGTGTCCTACTATTCAGACATACTTTATAATTCCCTCTGTGTTTTCTGCTCCTCATCCAAAGATATTGGCAAATTCAAATATGACAGAGAAGTGCCAGTAGTGAAACAAATTACTACTTTTACCGTGGTTATAGATGCATTATTTTAGCAGCTAAACTGCTCTAGAAACTTTTCCTGAGAAGGCAATCTCAGCTTCCTGGTCCATTAAGCAACCATAAGAGAAGATTGTGTCTTTGTGAAAAAGTAGCCAGTTTCTGAGAAGTTCTTTATTTGTGAGCTTTGACAGGTCAGTTTGTATTCTCACTGCAAAAAAAAAAAAAATGCTGGAACCACCCAAGTTCTTTAGGCTAAAAACCAGTTTAATGTCTAAAATACAACTTTACTGACTAACAGTATATTCAGAGACATGATGCTTGTTTGATTAGTTCTCTAATATTAGCACTGGAACTAGAAGAACCTTTGGTAAAGACGTAGCAGTGATTGATAGAATTACTAAATTCTTTGTAGAGCAGTAAGAGCACTTGAAATTTTCAAACAGTTTTTCGGTCAATGGGTGGCCTTGTGCTGGGAACCCCATATTAGCTCAATACGTTGAGACAATATCAGAAGAGTGGAGGAAGGAAAATGAGGCAAAGAGGGGATTCTTCATTATCAAATGCTTCTGATAAGTATTTTTAAATGGACATGTGGGGAGCGTTCTCAGCACCGCATCAGCATCAGCTCTGACACCTGCCAGAAAAGGAGCTTAATATTTGTAAGATACTGTTATTTTCCCTGAAAATCTTCAGTCAGGTCTCCTAACCACCCCTCAACAGATGACTTCTCACAAATGTATAAATTAAGTAGGTTCAAGAAGAGATTTTATTTTATTTTGTGCAAACACACACACACACACACACACACTAGCATATCTACAAGTCTTAGGCATATACATTTTTAAATTGAGTAAAGCCAGGTCAATTGCTGTAGTAGTCCTTCCCCATTCATTCCCCACTCTTTGTATACACTTTACAAAGTACCTTCATTCTTTTTTAATGCTGAGTCATTGGCAAAATCCTAAACTTAACGAAGTCAAGAGAAGTATTGTTTTCAGCATCCATAGGCTTAGGATGTCACTCCTATGTTTCTAAGCCTCATGCAAAAAGCTAGACAGTTTTGGGCAATGGAAATAATACCAAGTACAGAGAATTAGAAGAGCACATCTCCTTTAATCTGGATTTGACAAAATTTAGCATGACAGAACCCTACACGGTTGGCTTTTTAGTCCTCTTTTGCAATAGCAGTATTGCACAAGAGCATTTTGCTCTGTTCCTGTAACAGGGGTGGAGGTGAATGGTACGACTATAATTTTTAAATGTGTTTATCTCATTGCAGAGGGTCACCTACAGTGCAGAAGTGCAAAAGTTTGCACATCAAACATCACTCCTGAGTTAACTGAAAGCTCATATTCTTGCTTATGCTGTCAAACACAAATCATCATGAGGGGGCACTAAAGAGCTGTCAATAGCAAAGTTATTTTGAGGCAAGATTTGTGGGGAGAGGTAATGATCTTTTTTTAGATCATCAAATATTTTGACTGAGGTCTGAGATAGTCCGATTTCAAAATGTCTTCAAACTATGAGGAAGCTGAAGTTTTCCATGAGCCTTTCAAGACCCTCTTCTAAAAACTGTAATATATTTGGTTAGTAAAGCTGTGAAGGGGTTTGTGAGAGATGGACAAGCCCTTTTAATGATGAATTTAAAATACTTCCTGTTTTAAAAAATATTCTGTGTGGGAGTCTAGAGATATCACCAGGCCTTACAACACCTGGCAGCACAAATGGAAAATGAATGAATGAAATGCAAATTGGACATCTTGACTAGTAAAGATGGACTATTTCCTTCTGACGACTGGGTTATGGATGGAGCGCCAAAGCTGGTGCAGTTGGATTCAGCAGAGTCAACCCTGACAAATCATAAAGAAAATCCCCTATCTCGTAGACAAAACAGGGGATTTTCAAAATTAAAATGGGCTGTTTCACAAGCGACTTGTGAGCATTCCTGTGGGACTGTGCTGCTAACAGATGTCCTCAAAATTGTTCTCGCAGGCCCCCTTGAAATGGAATGCACATATGGCACAAACTGCAACCAGACACTCTCAGCGCAGTGCAGGCTGATCACTAATTTTGCACTCCCAGTTTAAATCTGAGCAACTGACTCAATGGAGCAAGGTCACTTGCCATGTCTCAAACTCTAGGGAAGTCAGTGAGAATGGAACTAGGTTTCAGATTAATCACAACAAAAATAATTAATACCTGCTTACTTGCAATTAATTTTCCATCTTAGACATGTCTTTGCATAGAACATTTGAGGGAATAATAACAAGGTGTTTCCAGACCAGAGGCATACAAAGATGTGTCAGATTACAATCTAGACTCCAAATTTGTGGCTGATACAGCCAGAACTTTATGAACCTAGTCTTCTAGTCCAACACCTTGCCAGGAGTGGGATGTAAGCCTTCCCAGAGTCCTGTTCCAACAAAACTGTCTTCTTGAAAAAAATCTTAGTCTTGATTTAAAGACTTTAAAGATAAGAAGCAAAGAAAAATCCAATGTCATCTTCGGTAAACTGTCCCAGTTGCCAGTTTCCATCACTGATAGAAAATTCACACCCAACTCCTAGTACGCTGTTGTCTGACCTCATCTCTCTGTGGCTGGACTCTTGTACCTTTGTCCATCACACTGAGCTCTTTCAGTGTCAGACTTCTGCTGGACAGTGATCAAACAACTCAGTCACCTTCCTTCTTTTCATATGCCACATAGATCTTTTTACTTGTGGCTGTTTTACTAAGGCATGTTTACCAATCCTTCAGGCACGTGCTAGAGTCAACTATACATGCTGTAATTTATCAACACTTTCCTGAATTCTGGACCCTAAACAGGAAGACCCCAAGGCAATTGACACCCAACACGGACATTCAGTCCCATTTAGCCTACCTAACCACTGCATCGTCATGATAGGCCATGGCCAGCTAAATATCCACTACTGCTTGCTAGTGCTTTTCCAAGGTAGGTTTCCAGAGAATTGTGTCTTGGCCTGTGAGAGTGTCTTACAAACTTTGACTCTAAATACAGCATTTGTATTCAGTCATGATAAAAGGCATCTTGTCCCTCCAGGTTCATTTAACAATACAATCATGCTTGCTCAGTATCAGTGCTCTGTCTTCCTTCTGCTAGCCTGCCTTTCAGTCTTTGTATCATGTAACATTGTGAGGACCTGGGTTGTTTTTTTCCATTGACAGGATCATAGACTCATAGAGTGATTTGGGTTGGAAGGGACCTTAAAGATCATCTACTTCCAATCCTACTGCTGTGGGCAGGGACATCTTTCAATAGATCAGGTTGGTCAAACCCCCATCCAACCTGGCCTTGAACACTTCCAGGGATGGGGCATCCACAGCTTCTTTGGGCAACCTGTTCCAGTGTCTCACCACCCAATGCATAGTAGAAATGCATAATAGCATGGGGACAGTCCCTGTGCAGCCTTGGTAGAAGCTGACTTTGTTAATTATGATTCTTGTAATTCTGAGCTTCGCTAGTTTAGCCAGTTTTCCTCCCTATTAATGTATGCTGAGTTGATTTGTTTTATTTTTTGCTCAAAACTTCTAAAGTGATCTTTCATTTCTATTGTCAATAGAAACTGTGTGTATATATTTGAACATGAATGCATGGATTATCAGTTTTTTTGCCTATTTTAAGACAAATGTTCAAAAAATCTGAGCTAACAATCATATTTTCACATGCTTCTTTACAAGTTATTTGGATCATAGTTGTTTCCATTTGTAAAACACCTTTCTAAGATATTGAGTGTATGTATCAGTTCATTATAATAATCATCTGGACTTCATTTTGCCTGTACACAAGAAATCCAATTAAGTAAGACCATTTGTTTCAAAGCCATCACTAAAATTAATTCTGTGGTCAATTCTTCTTTGACTTTCAAGATGAGGTTTAATACTAAATTTCCTGCATTAGAATGAACACTTTTGAGTAAGGAAATTAACTTCTATAATTTTTAGAAATTCTAAGGCCATTTAGTTTTGGCAGTGTAACACCTCCAGCATATATTAGAATGAGGATACCCTTTCGCTTCCACCCACCTACCTTTTTTTCTTGTGAATTCCGTCTATCTACAAACAGATAACTGTAGTATGAATGGGTAGTGTGTAGAAGATACCAACTGGTATCTGCTTTACTGGTTAGGATGCTAATCACTGACTGTCAAATGATTTGCTTCTGAGCTGTCAAACAGATCCCAGCAGTTCTGATAATGTGATTGCCTCTCCTTCTTTGGCCACTTGATCCTTTTTCAATATAATTCTTCCCTTTGTATCTTTGATAATTTGATTAATTCCATTCTCCATATTTTTATTTTGTACTAAATGACTGCTGACTGTTTCCTCACTTCACCCTCTGGTTTTGAATTTGAGTTTAACTGTTAGTGAAGTCAGATCAGTTCTTGGAAAACAGCTTGTCTTCCTCCTCCTGTGGGGCAGAGCCTGCTCCTTGGATGAGGGACTCACTGCTACAGCTCGGCCCTTGGCTTTCTACCGTTAACCTGGCCACTGACTCACTGCCAATGCTTTTCCATCTTGCATTGTTTGCAGGAGAGAGATGTTTTCTGAGATCTTCAGGTGTTCCTCTCCGTTAAGACCCTTTCAAGTTCCCTAAAATCTTGGGAAATTTTCTCCGTATTCCATTTTGAGGACCTGGGAATTTGGGGGAGTTTTCAAATCCCACTGCTGCCACCTTTCTGCAGGCAGCTCTCTGGCTCCAGTTGTGTAGCACAACATCTGGTTCCTTTGCTTATGCTCACTGGAAACTGCTACACAGCCTTTTGCTCTGATCCGTGTGTTTCTTGATCCTTTCTTTGTGGAGTCTGAGGTAGTGATGCTTCTTGAATAGGGTTATCCAGGAGCTCCAACCTGTGATGTTCCCATCCCTGTCCCTCCAGCCCCAGAGCTGTTTCTTCTGTGTGCACCATATGTACTTGATGTCCTTTTCCTGAAGTCCCTCAGAGCACAAACGATGACCTGTTCCTTGCAGGTCACAGTGCTTGTTCTTTGTAGTGCTCAGACTAAAGCTGTACTTACAAACCACGTACTCAGAATTCTTCAACCAGGCCCTGAAACTCCATGAATACTGGTTCTGTTTGCCCACCATTTAAATGAAAAGGTAGCTGAACCTGTTTTCTTCAAACTGTCCATAAATAGCCTCCGTTGTCCTAAGACCCCAAACCTACAATGTGAAATCAAGGTTTTAAAATACAAGCTTGTTGCAACTGTAGCTATGCAGTAGTTGTTGTCCTCATTTCCATTTTCCTTCTGGTGGGGTGAAGAGCTGGGAGCTGGGGGTCTACAGAGGGTGGCAATGTTAGAACCACCATGCTGGGGTCCACCAGGCTCATCATCCAGTACTCTGGGTCTTTATGGAGGGAGTCCAAAACACAGGTGGGAAATGAGTGATCTACCACAAGGTTAGAAGCCTGTCCCTATAACCACAGCATAGAGGAGCAAAGCTCAGTTCTCCATTTTTCTGTCACCAGGAGGGCCCTCACTCAACATCCATGGACATTTCCTCTGCAGCATGCACATCTGTTGGTATTAGCTGAGCACCAAACCACCAAGGGCTTTGTTCTTTGGCTTTTCAGTCTTCTCATTCACAGAGCCTAAATTACACTTTTACTACTATTGAAAAGTCCCATGAGGCAGATTTCTCATGATTTATGGACAGCAAATGAGTGAGTTCAAATGCCTTCACCAAAGTAGCCAAACCAGGTGTAGCCCTGAAGATACAATTCTGATTTCTCCGAATTTTCCAGCCTGCTTCCCTGCAGCCATGGTCCATGCTTACTTCACCCATCTAAGACTTGTCTGCTGCCATGTCCTACCTTAATAACTATCATGACCTCACTTTTCCTTATTCAGCCTTCCTGTTATTTCATAGGGATATAACCTAGAGCAGTTGCTCCCAAGGACATTCTGGTTTTTCTCTAACTCATTAGAAAATTATATTCGTCCTATTTTTTCTTCTTCTTCATACTTAATATAGAAACTAGTAGAAGAACCTTACAATTAGCAAGGTGAGATGGCTTGGTTGGTTAAGGCTACAATAACCTATTATTTTGGTGATGGTTGAGTGAAGCATTACTGTAGGTGAGGGATATAATATTTGTTCAAGCCAGGTGGAAGAAGTGGTTAAGCTCTTTTTGTAATGAGCAAAGCAATACAGCCTTTGGGGAGTCACGCCATAGAACTAAAGTAATCTGTCATTAAATTACATTGTGTTATATGGTTACAGGACTTTGACTCCAGATTGAAGGTAAATACAAAGAGCTTGGCCTTTTTTTTTGGTATGTGAGTGAATGAGGAAGACAACTAGTTATAAGCCACAGAAACTGATAGAAAAAGCAGCAAAAGGAATTTTTTTTTTTTTTTTTAAAGAACAGTCAGAGAGGCTTTAGGAGGAAATCTAAGACATATTAGTGGCAGACTCAAAATCACAGCTTGGTATAGTGGCAGCTGGTATCCTATGTCCAGGGTATTTTGTGTGTTCATGTGCAAGAGTATATCAAACAAGGTCTAGGTTACCCCATGGAAAACACCACTCCCAATTATAAGGTAGCTGCTCACATCAGTGGTGACATACTCAAGGAATAATATACTTTAAAATATTACCTGTATTTTTGCCTGGATAACTATTTTTTCCACTTGTCCTACATTGTTTCAGTTGTTAGTTGCTGTTTTTCAACCCAAATTACTCCAGTGTCATGGTGAATAATTCCCATGAGTAATATCTAAAGTGTGTTGGAAGCTTTCCAGACAGTGCTGCCCAACTCTTCCCAGGCATACATGGCTCCCAAGTTTCAGAGCAATGTGCAGAAATGACTAAATGCATGCATACTGCTCCCATAGAGAAGTAACCCATATACAAAGTGCACATTTGTCCAAATGTTTAGGTGACTCACATGTCAACTTATGTTTTCAGCACACACTTCAAACTGCTTCATGAACCCCATGCAGGTCATGGACCCAGGGTAGTTCTCAACTGCTCCAGATTAAAAAAAACAACACTATAAACCAGAAGATTATTATTATTAGCAACAAGACTAATTAGTAACATATGTCACTTCCTTAATGAGTCTTTCCAGGCAGGTTATAAATGTCCATAGAAGATCGCATACTATCAACCTACATGGTTTCACATATTTTGTCTATACATATATGATTATCACCATGCCTTCAGCATGATGATGTTTCTAAAAATATCCAAGCATTAAGGGGTATAAGGCATGGTAAGATGCAATCAGAGGGAGCAGAGCAGGGGTAGTGGGAGAAGGGGCAGGCAAGGAGAGCAGAGAGCATACTTCACATATCAGCATTCGCTTGATCCAATTTAGGAACGAGCATCACCCTGCTGTGGTCATGGTCACGCAGTATTTATAGAATGCCATCTCCTGTCTCACAGACATCTAATGGCAACTAAGCATTTACTCCAGGAGTAAATCAGAACCAGCTGGCCTTTGGGACCAATGCAATATTTTATAGAAAATCAAACCAATTTGTTTACTTACGTGATTCCCCCCAAAACCAAGCGTTTAATCTTTCTGTGTGATTAATGGAAAACTCATCAAAAATCAATATTCTTCCCTGGCCCCGGTCCAAAAAGGTACTTAAATGAATGCCAAACTTCACGCATGGATATAATCCCACTGATGAGTGTTCCTGATGAATTGGGACTTTCATTTTAAAATACTTACCACTTTTTCGCTCTATGGTGCTTGTCATAACATTATTTAAGTCTTAGTTTAAACTTGTGTATACATTAAAAATATTGCACTCTCTATTGCATCTACTCTTTATGACCTTTACAAAAAAGGAAATTATGATTGCACACAGGTATTGCTGAAAAAGGACTTGGTGTGCATGTTAAAAATGAATCTTCATCAGCATTTGGAAACATAAGCCTATGAGATCCACTAGGCAGCCTCAGGGGCCAAGGAGTACATTTTATTTTCAAGCATTGCATCGCATTGTTTCTAAAGTGCCATTTTCTTAGAATTTTCAGTTTGTGAGAGGCTTCAGACAGTTATGGATTCAGTACACTTCAAACAACAATCAAATTTCAAACAAGAACAGCGAGGACATTTCTCATATGCTAGCAATTCTGCTTTCTCATGTGGGCTATTATTCCAGGAGCAGCCCAAGGTCTCTGTTAGAGTCAGAGACACCCAACATGGGACTAGGCATTTTTTGCACCTTCTACAGCTAGGTTTAGGTTTTGAGATCATATTCAGGCGACACCTTAGGTGGAATTAAGTGGGCAGTCTCAACAGCATTCCTGTGCTTCCTTAGGAGGTGAATACCCAGCCCCGTGCCATTCAATGGGGCGACCCAAGGCACCTTGGCAGGACAGTGTCATTTGCCCATCAGCCGCTCACTTCTGAGCTCTGTAGAGGAGGACTGAACACCACACTATGAAGATGCTGAGGATGCAGCTCTCGTGTTTGTGTATTCCTGTTTTACAGGTACACATCTTGTCTAACCCAGCCATTCCCCTCCTGTCTTTCACCTCCCTCACTGCTGAGCCACCGCTGGTCTCCATTCCCCTCCCATGAGGCACGAAGGCTGGCTGAAACACAGCCCCCAGCCCGGCCCTCCCTTGCATTGGAGCTTTGTCTGTCCCTGAGCATGCCCCAGGAGCTGCTGTATGAATCAGCACCAGCACAGACCTGAAAAATGGCTTCGTTCTGCCAAAGACCTGCATTTTCCAGCAGTGGGACTTCCCTGGGAAAGCTTTGGGACTTGCAGCGTAGTTCCACACAGGCAACAAAGAACGCTTTTAGACAAATGCCTTTGGAAGGACTGGTTTTGGTCTGCAAAGGAAAACAGGAACTGAGGTCATATGGTCCTTCCACTTCAAAGAAGTTATCTCTGCCTTCTATTAATATCTGTTTTGTAGTTGTTGGATAAAAATATGTTGCACTGTAAATATGGTGTGATGCCTTCAACCAAAGCCACAAATTTAAAGAATAATCATTATGGATACAAATATGATACTAGATTTGGACTCCACAGAGAGAAAAACAACAAAGCTACAAAACATGAAATAATAGAAATGCCTGTGAACCAGTGCAGAACACGCAGGGCAAATTAGGATGCCCAGTAATGCCTTTGAGTGAGAGAGGAAATCAATATGATGGGTTTTTTTTAAATCTGGTGGAATTACATTGTCTATGCAGTTTCTGTGTGTACTATTTAGGAAGCTGTCTGGGAGGAGTATAAATATAAACACAGACTAAAGATTTCATACTGTCACATAAAAGGTACAATATCTGAATAGCGTGACCCAAGCACTGAAATGTTCATGGTTACAGATTTCAAGATACAGCAGTGCCGATTTCAAATATTCTGAAATCATGAATCAGGCTCCTCTAAAGCTTGTCTCAGTGTGACACTGAACAATTTCTATGGAGGAAATCACCCATAATTGCCATTTTACAAGATTTACAAGAGTCTACCATTTTAAGACTGACTTGAAAATAATGAGATACAGAAAGAAACACTCTTTCAATTTATCTTCTGGTCTGCAAGCCACTAGGATATTTCAGATCTGTGTTTTAAATTTGCTTTGTAACCCGGAGGACTAGAAACTTACTCTTTTAAATAAAATGTGACATTCTTATGTAATCAGTTGCCCTGAGAGCAAGATCTTTAAGATAAGCACCAAATTCTATGAACCTTCTGATAAGTTCCTAAGAATTGGAATCACTAAATCAAAGAACAAAAATGTAATGACAGGGTCATACTATAGGGCCTGTGAAAAAGAACTGAATGGTGTTAGGAAATCAAAGAAGCAACTTCATCTTGCAAAATTACAATTATGGGTGCTTTCATCCATATACATTGTTCAAATGTCATGTTGAGACAAGCTTTAGACATATTAAATGAGTACCTTGAAATGTCTTTCTCTAAAAATATTCTAGAGGAGCAATTCCCCCTCAGAAAGAGCGGGTTCAAGTGACTAGCTACAGAAAGCCATGAGGCTTTTCAAGCCATTTGGGTGATTAAATTATGGATAATCATCATCCATACATTCATACTAAGGCTGTCCTTCAGTACAAGCACAGGAGTCCTTCTGCCATGCCATGGTCTACACCTTTATTGAGAATTGCACCACTGTTGGCTGATGTTTTGTGTAGCAAGTCTGGTGACTGTGTCATTCTCTGTTATTCTGCCAAGAATGAGAAATCAAGATGGTGCAATAATTGGAGAGGTTTTCGGAAATCATTTCTGAAGTCTGAGGGTCTGGTGGCGTGAACAATGACTGGGTGAGCTACTATGTGTTTCGGTACCACTCACAAAGGAGTGTTGACTATTTCAATTTGCACCAGACAGACTTATTCTTCCTCCTAATGTATTTTCCAGGCTTCTTGAGGTTTGGCATGACTGGAGAGGCTAAATTCAGGCAGGCATTATTGAGAGGAAAATACATTCTGGTCAGGTACCACTTTCTTTCCCAGTTAGTTCCATACATACTTAGCTGGTTTCATCATTGCAGTGTGCTGACAGCTCCTCACAGGAGTGAAATCATTTGTCTGATACGGTGCCTGGACTGATTAATTCATTCACTATGCAAAAAGGCCCTACCGAGATCTAACTTTATTGTGTCGATTGAGAAAGAATAGGAGGCTCATTTTGTCCCTGTTTCTGCAGTGGCAGATTTCTGTAAACGCTATTTGTGGTGTTGGTAGAGAGATTCAGAATTGTTTTTGCATTATTCTTATTGGAACCATTTCCCTGGATGTTTCACGCACCAAAGTGAATCTGTGCAGCATATTGCTAGGGTCATCAACTGTGTATTTGTGTACTTCACTGTCTCTCGCATTATCCTCTCCCCTAGAATGGCAGAATTGATCACTGCCTAATGTAGGCACTGCCTCAATGAGGTTTTAGACACTTGGCCTGGGAGGGCAAATCCAATCCATCTAATACTGAATTTTCCTTTGCGATCAGTTGAGTTTGGCAGTTCAGAAGACCTCTGAGGGGAGGCCAGTTCTCCCTAAAATAGTCTTTTCCCTTTTTATGCTTATTCAATAGGAAATCAGGTACCTCCAGAACATAATCTAGTCCATATATATTAGACATACACATCTGTTTAGAGCAGGAGTGTCATAAAGATCAGTAGCTCTGAGAGTGCTCTCCTGTGGATGTACCAAGGTGGATTGGAGCTGCAGATTCCCAGCAATATGCTGGGGAGACTTTTTGGTGCCAGGGCCAGGGTCTTCTGGCTATCATTTACTGAGGAGGTTCTGGAGAGTTTGGAGAGACCAAAGCCCTGCTGATCTCCACAAGGTGAGCCCATCACACAGAGCCGGTGGAGGAGGGATTGTCTCTGTGAGATGAGTTGAATGCCCTCAGGATCAAGGATAATTCAGTCTGAAAGGGACCTCAGGAGGTGTGTAGTCCAACCTCCTGCTCAAAGCAGGGCCAGCTTTGAGGTCAACCTGTTCCTGTGCTGTCCTCATGATGAAAGAGTTTTCCCTTTTATATGGTCTGAACCTCTCTTATTTCAACTTGTACCTGCTGCCTCTTGTCCTCCTTACATGCATGGCAAAAAACATGGATGTAGTTGTTTAGCTGAAGGCTGGCTTTTAAATGTACACAGAACATAAGGAGAACAAGTAAATGTAATGCCTAAGGAAGATATTCAGGTATTCAATATTTCTACCACTGTTTGCACGTTACTAGTAATTGTTTTGTTGGCTAAGGAATGATAAGGTGCTCTCTGCCAGAGACTCATACTAGGCAGAGATGCAAACACAGAGCAAAAGAGGCATTTTCAAGAAATCTGAAACTATTTGCCAAATACAGAAATATGCAAAAGTCAAACTTGACATTTTAGAAACTATGTGTTGTTTGGAAGCAAAATGTGACTTTTAGAATTGTAAATAAGTGCTTTTCATAGAATCATAGAATCATATAATGGGTTGGGTTGGAAGGGACTTTAAAGATCATCTAGTTCCAACCCCCCTGCCATGGGCAGGGACACCTTCCACTAGACCAGGTTGCTCAAAGCCCCATCCAGCCTAGCCTTGAATGCTTCCAGGGAGGGGGCATCCACAGCTTCCAGTTCCAGTTCCAGCAACCTGTTCCAGTGTCTCACCACCCTCACAGTAAAGAATTTCTTCCTCATATCTAATCTAAATCTAACCTCTTTCAGTTTAAAACAGTTACCTCTTGTCCTATCACTACACTACCTGTTAAAGAGTCCCTCCCCGTCTTTCCTGTAGGCCCGTTTTAGGTACTGGAAGGCTGCTATAAGGTCTCTCCGGAGCCTTCTTTTCTCCAGGCTGAACAACCTATCTCAGCCTGTCCTTGTACAGGAGGTGCTCCAGCCCCCTGATCATCTTCGTGGCCCTCCTCGACCAGGTCCACGTCTTTCTTATGTTGAGGGCCCCAGAGCTGAACACAGTACTCAAGGTGGGGTCTCATGAGAGCAGAGTAGAGGGGCAGAATCACCTCCCTCGACCTTCTGGTCACACTTCTTTTGATGCAGCCCAGGACGTGATTGGCTTTCTGGGCTGTGAGCGCACATTGCTGGTTCATATTCACTTTTTCATCCACTAATACCCCCAAGTCCTTCTCCACAGGGCTGCTCTCAATCCACTTATCACCCAGCCTGTATTTGTGCTTGGGATTGCCCCGACCCATGTGCAGGACCTTGCACTTGGCCTTGCTGAACTTCATGAGGTTCACACAGGCCCACCTCTCAAGCCTGTGAAGGTCTCTCTGGATGGCATCCCTTTCCCTCCAGCGTGTTGACTGCACCACACAGCTTGGTGTCGTCAGCAAACTTGCTGAGGGTGCACTCAATCCCGCTGTCTGTGTCGCCAGCAAAGATGTTAACCAGTGGTGGTTCCAATACCGACCCCTCAGGAATGCCACTTGTCACTGGTCTGCACTCAGACATCAAGCCATTGACCGCAACTCTGAGTGTGACCGTCCTTGTCCACTGAGTGGTCCATTCGTCAAATCCATGTCTCTCTAAACTAGAGATGAGGATGTTGCGTGGGACAGTGTCAAACGCTTTGTACAAGTCCAGGTAGATGGCACCTGTTGCTCTTCCCTTATCCACCAATGCTGTAACCCCATCGTAGAAGGCCACCAAATTTGTCAGGCATGATTTGCCCTTAGTGAACTATGTTGGCTGTCACCAATCAGGCGTACAATTTCTAAGCACACAATTTTTTTCCTACTTGAATGAAATGTAATAACTATAACAATAATTATTCCTGGAAGGATCTCAGACTGAGCTCATTACCTTTCCATGTCCAATGGTCACTGAGCTGTCAATGGGCCCTCTCTCTCTTGCCAAATTTGTTCTGGTGAGTGATGTCCCTGCCTGGGTTGTGGTTGCTCTCTGCCCCTCATGTGGCAGCCCTGCTCTTGCTGCTCCCTAAAAGAATCTGAAATGGCAAAGTTTGGGTTTTATGTGCAAATATTTTTTTTAAAAAATCACCTGTTTGCATCTAGTGAACCCAACCTGACTGGTCCCATGCTGAGCAAATGACATGGCAAGTTTGGACAGAGTCCAGGCAGGTAGCCCTGTGCTGGGAATCCTTGGGATGGCCAAAGGTGTTGCCTTCAGCAGCTGCCTGCCCTGGCCCAGGCACCAGCCAGAGCAGGGTGCCCTCTCCCCAGCTACAAGGAAGGCCAGATAAATCATGCCAGCCCAGACACTGCAGTTGTGGAGGCACGCACCCTCCCCAGACCTGGAGTACTTGTTTTTGGGAGAGGGAGGGGGGAGAGACCAAATGCTCCAACAAGATGCAGTCATGCTTATATACCGTGGCTCTGAAGGCCCAGGTGCATGGTGGTAGCACTGGGTGCATGGTGGTACCACAGATGCTGCTTCATCTCCCTGGCTTGAAGAATCTGTCCCCCAACTGCTGGGCAGGAAATCTTGGGTCAGACTTGGGGAGATTTAGACTGGATGTTTGAAAACAACTGTTTTCTCTAAAAATGGGAGCAGACCATCTGAAGATGAAGTCTCCATCACTGGAGGGTTTAGGAGTGGGTTTGACAGTCAGCTGTCATGAACGAATTAGGTGGTTTTCGTCCTGGCTTTGGACAAAGGATGCTTCTGGCATGTTTCCTTTTGATTACTCAGTTACCATGAGGCAGTGCCTACTTCTCCTTTGAGTACCAAGGGAGCCAAGGAGTGAGACTCCTAACTTGGGACCACAGTTCAGTGCCTGGAGTTAGACAGGATGAGGTCAGGCTTTAACTGCTCACCCTGAGCTCATTAGTTAGTGAGTTACTAAATCTGCCACTTGAATTATTCCTGATAGGAATGAGACAGCTGGTGTCTGGTGATGACCATTCATATTCAGCTCATGTTTGAACTTTTCTGGCTGCACCTTTGGATGATCCAGTTCACCAGCCTGTTTTATGTGTGCTGATCTTGCTCATCAGGATGCCCACATGGACCCCAGGCTGTAATTATTCAGCTTTATTATGTGAACATGTTGGAGAGTGGGTGAAGGCGGGGGAGGAAGAGGACATGATCAGCAGTCTTAGGTTCTGGTTTAACTTCATTCTCCTTTAATTCAATAGTTTTCCAATTGACCTCAAAGAGAGCAGAGAGAGACCATGTTTAAGAAAAACTCCTCTTGCTGATGTGATGGTAAAGTGGAACATCTGGTGGTTAGTTTTACCCAAACTACGTAATTCATCTCTTCACTTCAGGGCAAGTCTCAGCCATTTGCAGAGGACATTTTCACCATTCCCTTGTGATACAGAAATGACAGGAAGGTTCCTGATTTATGCATCAGAAAGCAAGCCCAGCTCCTCTGACAATAACTGATTAATCTTCAGAACACCATATTGATGCTACTTGATTAATTATCATTACTATTTATCAAATTTCTGCAGCTTGCATAATACAAACTGCTAGAAGACTTTAATACATGAGGAAATCCATCTGATCCAATAGGCAAGCAATTTGTCTGAGATTTCTTACAACAGGGAAGCTCTTAATTTTTGCCTCTTTGCATTCACCTAATTACCTGACTTTGTGCACTTAATTAACTTGCAATGCTGTCATCAAGGGAATCCATGATCTTTCCAAACAATTTTGTTGCAGCCGGAGATGAGCCCTCTGTAGGAAAGACACAATCTGTTTTTTATTGCTGTGTCCATTTTGCTCTATTCCCTTTCTGTATACCCTTTCAAAAGAACCACAAGTGAGAAGGAACAAAATTGAAGGAAGGGCAGAAGAAATACCATGTACTCCTGAGACAGCATTGTGTAACAGTGAATCCTAAAGAGATCATCTGTAGATGAAATGTAGGTTGAAATTCCCTTCACCTTTCATGGCAACAAACAACTCCTGACTATTTAGTTTCCCTTTACATCTGATGGGTTTAACCAGGGTATATTCATTTCCACATCCTTTTTCCATCCTGCCAAGGATGAGTCTATACTTGAGATTATATTTTCTTACCTGGCCAAGACATTTCAAGAATTTGTCCAAAGAACAAGCTCCACTTGACATCTTCAAGTACACTTACGGACTCTTGCACTTGAATATAACAGTGGGAGTTGGGAGTTTTGGGGACTGTTTCTGTCTCTGGCACTAATCACTAGAGGACGAACTCAACAAAAAGGCTCTGACCTTTTAAAAGATAAAGTTAGACTCAAGTATTCACCAAGATCTCCTCTGCTAAGAGATGGAAGAGAGAGCCACTTGTGGATGTGTCATTCCACACCAAATAAATATAAGTAAAGTAACTCACCTCCAAGGTTAACACTGACTGTAGTAATGCCTCTGTACTGCAGTGATGCTCCATGTCGAATGGACACAATAAGGTTTATTAGGTATGATATGAGGGCAGCCATGAAATTTTAGCTGCTAATATATGTCAGGTGTTCTTAAATCTCAGTGCAGGAAGTAAAATTGAATTTGATGTCATTTTTATCCAATATCAGAAAAAGTAATGATCTTTACAAAACTTTTCTCCAATGAGAGAGATTTCCAGAAGAAAACTGTAACTGCATTAGTACCTCTTCTGAGTCCAGGCAGTGATTTTTCTTGTAGCAGGGAACAGGAGGATGGAGAGCTCTTGTAATTTATGTACAAATGTGTAGGCTGTTCATATTCACTTAAAGATCTCAGTCTTGCCTTGCTCCTATCCAGTCGTATGCATCAGGTTATGTTCGTGATGATGTGTAGTGTAGTTAATCAAAGTGCAGTGCCGTGTGGTGCCCTCAGGACTTTACCCGTTTTCACTTTTTTAGCTTTTTAATTCTGGTGCATTAATTATGCTGCCCATGACAATGGGCTAATAAGTGTTTGTTCTGTCTTCTCAGCCTTAGCCTGTATTTGCCTGTCTCAAGTCTTTGCCTCTCAAGCCAACTCGCCTTTTTACTCTCTTCATACCTCTTAAGACATGCTGAGTGATACTAATTCCTGGCCTTACTGGACTCTTAAGTTAGATCTTCCTTGGGTTTCTATTAAATCTTCCTAGTCTTGGATATCCTGAATGTTTTGAGCCAACAGCACATTTTACCTTGTGGCTGGCCAGCGGTAAGTAAACACAGCACCAGTCTGCAATCCTGTCCTTGCAGCTACCCACAATTAATCTCTTTCCACACTAAGAATTGGCCATTTGTTCCTACTCTTTGCTCCTTATCTCTTCTCCAGTTTTTAATCCATGACAGGACTTTACCTTTCACCCCTGGATTGCCAAGTTTCTCAATAGCCTCTTGTGCCTGACTTTATCAAAAGCCTTTTGAGGGCCTGGAGTCCTCCCTGCTCTGCAGTTTCATTAACCCTTTCAAGGGATTCAAGCTGAAAATCAAGAGCACAAGAGGAGGAAGATTATCGCTCATGGCAAGTTTGCTGGTTGGCACATCTGTCATAATTTTTGTGTTTTCTTGGCCAAATGGCTTCCAGTTGCAGGAGTGATGTGTGGTTTATATTAACCCGCTTTTCTTGGGGGTGGTCTGGCAGTTTGCTGCTTCACCACAATTTGGAAGGGAGTGGGGAAGGCCACTCAAGTTCGTATTTTAGGTCATGGGCTTATTTTGGTCTCTAGGTCTTTATGTCAAACTCTGAAGTGACTGCTCCAGACCCCCAACCTTGGAGACAAACTTACATGTATCCTGTCATGCCAATTGTCTGTCCAGTCTGACAGGCACAATTCAGTTGCTTGAACGCGGGACCAGTGCCATTTAAGATGACCACGACTATGTGGTTATGTGCAGTATGGTGTGGCTATGTAGGTAGGTACCACGTGGGCACAATGGGAGATCTGGGCTGTGCTGGATAGACAGCTGGAAGTGGGCATGTGGGTTGTCTCCAAAATCTAGAGTCGGCAGTAGACAGCTTGCAGCATGAGGTTGGGCAAGAGGCCTCCAGAGGTCCCTTCCAACTCCGGTTTCCTTGCATATGCTCTAATACAGTCTTAGCAACAGTTGGCACTTACTGGCATTTTGCCTTCCCTCCAAATCCCACTGCAAGGAGTTAGGGTAGCAAGCTCTCGGGCGCTGCAGGGCACTTCTCATTGTGCAGCCTCAGCGGGTGACTGAGCAGGGCTGGCAAAAACCAGGCCCTTCACTCTGCTCGGAAACTTCTGTTTGCAATGACTAGCCTTTGCAATTTTGCATAATCATACCGAGCCCCCTCCTGAACCCTATTTCACCACTTTAGCATGTCTCCTTTATTGTCACCAGGTCAATTCTCCACTGATAATGTCCCATTTACTGTTGTCATTCCTTTGCTTCCCCTGAAGCAGCTCCCTGGTTGAAAGGTCCCAAACCCCACATGAGCTAAGCCTGAGCACATCAGCGTCCTGTCCTCAGCAAGCCCTGAACAGGCTTCCCTTTCTGCATGGTTGTCCTGCCAACTGTGTCCGGACCTTTTGAAGCCTCACCTTGCAAGATGTCTCTTAAACAGTGCTGAAGACCCTCAAATCTACAATGCTTTTACTTCAAAGCAAGCTGGATGAATTCAGTATCTCTCAGGGCATAGCTGACTGGTTTGTCTGGCTTTTGCTCTCCTTTTCACCTGCATTTTGCTTGTATTAACCTCATCATGGCTGGACTTCTGTTTTCACTTGATATTGTTATCACCATAAAACTGGCAGACAGAGGAGAGTACAGGCAGTAAGTGAACCCTGGTACATCTCCCTTTGCTCGTGAGAACCACGACTATTTCCTTTTCCCCCTGCAGCCCGGACTTTTTGCTGGACTTGCATCCCTCATCCATGTTCCTGGGGGCTTGGTCATACATGCTCCACAACTACTTATTATGTAAAGAAAATACAACAATTGTAAGTGCATCTGGACAGGAGCTCTCTGGGTCCTTTGGGCAGGCAATGGGGATTTCACCGTTGGCTTTTTATTTTTGTATTTACCTATCCCTGGCTGAAATATATATATATTAATTATATACTTCAGGCATAAATAAATATACAGTTTTGTTTTATGTACCACAGTCACCATATAATGAATAGAGCAGGAATTGCAGAGTGTGGACTGAAATCTCTGGCTCTCACAAGGAATCCCAGAATTCCCAGAAGCAGTAAAAAATTTAAGAAGAAAGATAATAGTATATTTCAGTCACTACCTGTAATTCTCAGGGGCATCAGAAGACTCTGGAGGGATCTGTTATACATAGTGAAGAGTCTGAAGAAATACTGCCGCCAAGAAATCAATTCCCCACTCATAAACAAGCTGTTAGCAGTTTACAAAAAAACACCTTCAACCAGGATATATGACAGTTGTACAAGTACAGCTACCTCTCCTGAGGCAGCTGCATTAAGAAAGCTTTAACCCTTCAGGCAGTGATCAGAAAACCAGCCAGCCAGTTCTTGGAAATGTCTTGTTTAATCATTTTGCCTCCTTAGGAAGCAAACACCATAAATGTGTTTCCTGGGTGAGAGCCAAGGGCTTACTGAGGACAATGGTTTTATCCCAAAGCTCTTGTTCAAGAGTCAAAGCAATAGTGATGTTGTGTAAATACCATTAAAAGTTGCCAAAACAACAAACCTGACAACAATGGATAATATAATATAACCATTTGAAAAGGAGGAGAGACGTTCAAATCAACAACATCACTGTTCATGCCAGGTAGAGACCCTGAAGAAGAGCAAAACTGTTATCGCCAGAGCACAAGAAAGTGCCCTCTACAAAGTGACCTCCTCATTTCTTCACCTTTTGCTGAGGTTTGACAGCTTTTCATTAAATTCTGGCATTTAGTTATATTAGTGTTCCAGCTGCCTTGTCTTTCTGAAATATTGCCTCTCACCAGGGGATACATCAGTTTATTTATTTCACAAAATACCTGTACTTTTGTAGGACTTTTTCCAGGAAGTTTTCTGATAGTTGTAAAAACAAGTTGTTCTGCTTATGTTCCATTTGAACTTTTTCTAACAGGATCAAAAGTGTTAATCTAAAGAAGAAAATTTGAAAGATTGGAAATTTAATTGCATATCCCACCTTCTTGCAGCCAAAAAGTATTGACCAACAAGGTATGAAACTTGGTGTAACGCATTACTACCCTGCCTGGTGGAGGATTAAGGAAAAAGTAGGTAACAGTTGCTGGAAAGGGAAAGGTTTTATACACAATGGGGAAACTGAACATCATTTCCTTAAATGTCAGCGGAATGAATAATCACATAAAATAAAAATTTAAAAAATCTTTTGTGCACCTGAAAAAATAGAATACTGCTGTGGGATTCCTGCAGGAAGCATATGACTTAGACTTAAATCTGAGTAAATCAGGTTTTGCTCAGCTCAGCTTGAGAGCATCCAAAAAAAAAAACCCTGAGCTGCTCTTCTGTTCCATAAAAACACAGCTTTTCCTCTATTTAATTTTGGGACTAACAAAAGGGGAAGATTGTTATGAGTCAGAAGTAAATTGCTTTAGTATGAAATAATTTTTATTAAACTCACTCACCTCAACTGTTTTAATTTAGCTTTCTTAAGTGCATTACAGAGAAACTTTATCCAACCTTGATGCTCTGGTGTCTCAGGGATTATATATCAAGCTCATTTTAAATCACAGATTTAACACATCATGTGTTAGCTTTCAGCACTTGATAAATGTTATGGGTTTCCTAATGCTCTTGCAGAATTGGAACCACCAGTCATTCGGCTCTCCAACTGTTGTTTGACTATGTGGCATTAAAGGCTGAATATTTTATTAACAAAAGGAAAACAACCCTTAAATTAAAATAAAATACTCCACCCAAAAGCCCAACTGCGTAATACTCAATCTCAGATCCAACTTGTGCTCTTAGCTCTCTCCAGAATACACAAATTGGATAGTTTTGACAATTAAAAATGTTTTCTAGTAACATGCTGAAGGTGGATCAGATTCAATAATGTGCCAGAAGTCCCACCTGCTACAATCTAAGGATGTCTTTTTAAAAGGAAAATAATCGTAGTGAGAGAGTTTGGGGAGCTGAAATAATAAAATGCGGCAGTTTGCTAAGAGCAAGCAGCATCATTCTGGGCACTTGGCACAGCAAGACTGAATCAAACAAACTTTCAAGCATAAATGCTGAAACTGAGTGAAAATAGCCCCAGAATTGTAGACATGCTGTTCAGAAGGGACCTCTGGAGACCTCTTGCCCAGCCTCCTGCTCAAAGCCAGACTGCTGCCAACTCTAGACTAGGGTAGATGTGGCTTTGCTAGCCAAATTTTGAAAACCTCCAAAGACAGAGACTGAGCAGCCTCTGTACAACCTGTTCCAGTGCTGTGCTATGTTCCTCATGAAATTGTTTTCCCTGCTGTCTTTCCCAAGGTGCAGACTGGCCATTGCCCTCTCTTACACTGCCCTGCACTCCTGAGAAGAGTTTGGCTCCATCACATTTATCATTGTCCGTCAAGCAGTTGTAGTCATCTGTTCGATTTCTTCTTTAACTCTCTTTTGCCAGACTAAACAAGCCCAGCTACACCAGCCTCCCTTTCTAGAAGTGTACGAGGTTCCTGACGATGTTAGTAGAAATGTATTACGAAGTTGAGGATCCAAAGAAGCCCAGGTGTGGTGTTCCCATACTGAATGCAGCAGGCAAATGCCATTTTGCATGGTCAGAAGAAGGTCCCACAGTCCTTTGGAGACCTGCCCAGTGATGGAAACCTCCAACTGGCTGAAATAAAGAGCCCAGCCTTTTCAGCAGAGCAGGGATGAGGTTGGTTCATGGAGAAGGGGAAGGGGAGTGTTTGACAGGGCCATCATCTCTGGAGAAACTGTCTTCTGCCAAAACTTTCATTCCCCTGAAAGCATCTCAACACAATTACTTTGTAATTTAATCTCCTGTGTTTTTTCTCAGGGTAATTCAGTTTGCTGTGGGTTTTATTTGCACATACATGGTTTGTAGTTAGAGGGATACCAGCCCTCTGTCTACAAAGACTAAGGGAACTGCCTGAACGTTAGACTGGCGTAGGGAAGCACGTGCTGCACAATAAATGCATCCCCTGCTTTTGTATATCTCCCTCTTTCAAACCCTGCTCTTTCCTCTTCCCTCATTAGTTTTTCCCCATTTCTTAATTTTCTTTTTCTGGCTTTCTGCTCCTCTTTTAAAAACAAACATGTCTTTTTCCCCATTCTTGGTTTCTTTCCCCATCCTCTCTGCTCCCTGCCCTTCACAGCTGTGTATAAGTCTTGATGCCAACCTTTGAGCCAAACTTGTGAACCCATGCAGCTCACATCCCAACTGCATTTATAAACTAAAGGAAAAACTCCCACTTTCTGTAGTGGGTCTGTTAAGCTGAGGTGGATTTGTAAGGGAGATGTATTAGAGCTAATGACAGAAAGCACTTGCTACATGTTCACAAAACGTCACCAACGAGGGAAGGGCAGCCAGCTCTCTGCGTTTCTGGGGATGTGCTCTCTGTCTCTGCCATGGTGGTATTTGTAGTTTGTAGCACATTTGTCCATAATTTACAGATGTCAGGCAGCCCGACTGAGGCAGCCACTCTTACCAGGCAAGCAGATGTCCAGAAATCCTGACATATCCTCTGCACACGGGAACATCTGTGCTGTAGCGTCGGAGCAGTCGGATGGAGGCTCCCAGGAAGCCATGGGGGATCCTCGGTTGTGACAGTAACATCAGCTACTGTGTGACCCCAGCACGGAGGGTCTGGAGGGCACGTCTCTGTGCTCCTGCAGGCTTTTGCAGCCATAATGAGCAGACAGTGTCAGGGTAAAATAGGGGACTGAGGAGATTTTTATCTGTACCAGAGGCTTGCTATGCTGCTTCAGCACAGAGATTGTGTTCCCTTTCTGCTTTTCCACTCAGATCATCAGCAGCAATGCTCAGAATTTCTTGGTGTCCCTTAAACACAGCAGAGACCCGATCTTCAATTACACGTCCCCTGAGCCATGAGGGAAACCTGCAGCACAGTATGGAAGTACATGGCATTTCTCATTTTTTCTGGGCTGAAAATAAGCAGGTTTATTCATATAGATCTGAGGCCTTTTTAACCGCTGTGGAGGAAGAGACGTGCCCTAAGCCCAAGTTTTACAAAGTCCCATGTAGGTGACACTGTGCCAATGGCACTCACTCCTCCTTCACTGGTGTCCAGGCAGCAGCAGCCCCTGTACGGCAGGATCCTCTCTGCCCTCTCAGTCCCTGCATGAAGCACTCTCCATCTCTAAAGCCACAGGACTAGATCTGGAGAGGCTTTGGTCAGCAAGAAGTCCTCACCCCCATCCTGCAGGTCTGTTCTGAGTTTTGTCTGGAAACATGGTGCTTTCAGACATGGGGGCACTGGGTATAAAAAACCCAGAGCCAATGCTGACACCACATTTACAGGACCTGAGGCAGGGCTAGTCTGTAAGGCATGGTGACACATTTACCTAACAGGGAAAGCAAAAGCAGGGAAATGAAAGCATCGCCCTGTAGCTTCCCCAGAAGAGGCATGGCATTGATGGTGATATCCTCACCACCTGATATCCCTTTCCCTGGGGAACCGGGCAGCCAGGAATAACACTTCACCATATAGCTGACAACCGAGAGGGAGCAATCACTGCCCCAAACTTCCTAAATAGCATCCAGCAGCCTTGATCCTTGCAATGGCTGTCACTGGAGAAGGTGGGTGATAGACGATGGCAAGGGCTAGAAGACACTGTTTCAGCCGTGCCAAGCGTTGTCACCAGGCCACATGCATCTCATGTTGTCAACAGGCCACAGACCCAGTGCGTTACAAGGTACAGGCTCTGGGTTAGACGCACGTCCAGGACAGAGAGAGACTGGCATCTGGTCATCTGATGCTGCTCCCTCTTCCATGATCTCATTGCTGGCATCTGTCAGCACCACCCTCTGGGGAAACCCCTCACTGATAAAAGGTCTCTACTCCCATCAGGGAGACAGTGCTGCTCACACTGCCCTGGCCAGACATGGGGAAATCCAGCCTCCCCGGAGAGATTGGTTTCCATGTTTGGTCTTCTACAGCAGTAGAAGAGACAGTATCTCCATAAGGGAGCACTGAAGTAGGCCTGGGTGGCTCTTCTCATGTTGAGCAGCTCCCCAGCAGCTTCTAAATCAGGGACCACTGAAACAAATGGCATCTCCGGTTGGAGACGAGCGTGATCGTGTTTCGTCACCTGGGCCTTGCAGCCCAGCAGGATGCTCTGCTCCTGACAGGTCCAGTCCAAAGTGTGATCCAGCTAAAACTCTCTTTTAACTAGCTTAAAGAAAAGGTTGTATCTATTATAGATATAGATATAGCTATTTTTACTGTAGATAAAAAGTTATATGCAACTTCGCCAATGTGGAGAAATCTTTTGTACTGCTCAGAGCATGGAAAGTAAGCATGACTTTGCCCAAAATTTTCTCTCTGATTTTAATATTCTACACTTTTTATTCTCTCAAACGTCTGGAAAGGAAGCAGTCATCCCGCATTGCATCCCCAGGGTTTTGTGACAGCCTGTTCTACAGCACCCTTGGGACTCCTTAGAGGAGAAGTGTCATATGAGGGAAACCACCTCAACTGGGACTTTCAGAAAGATAGATATGCTGAAATTAAAGGCCACTCTTGACAATGTTATAGTAGTAAACTGTCCCTTCCCTTCCAAGTCCGAGGGAAGAGCTCTCTCCTAGATGGGAATGCAGCACTCCGTGTCACAAGCAGAACATCCGAAATTAGCCGAGGGGTTTGAAGTCTTGGCCAGCAGTGCTCAAACAGCATTACCTCCTGGCGGGGTGCCCAGGCCCTCTCTGTCCCTGCTCGGGAGCCACAGCTGGCGGTGGCTGTTAACCCTTGAGGCTGTCACCCGATCGCCCAGCCAACACAGAAAATGATGGGGAACTTTGCAGACACCTTCGGTCAAAGCTGCCCCTGCCCACGGAGCCTTGGGAAGAAACACACACAGGCTGAAGGCTGTGTGGAAGAGCTGACAGCTACTGATAGGTTGGAGAGGAGCCCACAGGTCCCACGAGGCCACGCAAGAGCTACATGTTCCTGCTGTGGTCAGAGAAACCCCAGAGGAGAAGTGGGCCTCTCCTGTGTTATGTGCTTTACAGATGCGGTGCATGCAAATAGTCCAGGGAATTTGTCATCCCCAGAGAGCTTAGCATCCAGGAGGAACTTAAAAGTACTGCTGGGATCTCAGCTCCACTTGGCTTTTTTCTTAAGGGTGATGACTCCCCGCAAGCAGCATAACTTGAGTCACTGAATATGCCCTCAATGGTGACTAGAGATTGAAGGAGCAGCTGGAATACCTTTGTTTCTCCCCTTGCAGGGATCTGGTTGGGATCACTGCTCTCCAGCTGCCTTGGCTCGATGGCTGTGCCTGTCTGCCCCGAGGGACTACCCATCTGGGACTCTGTCCATGACTCTGGGGCTCGGCAGGAGGCAAAGCCTGACTGCCATGCGCAGCCTCCCTCGCTGCCTTCTCCCCCTGTTCCCTGTTCAATAATGCTAAATATTATCTCATCCCAGGAACTGATTTCATCTCATGCTTGACTTCACATCGTGTGCCCAGGAGAAGCTTTGCATGTCTCAGAGCTCATCAGAAACCCATGATCCTTTCGGATGCCTAATAACAAAACCAGCGCCTCCACCTCATTCCCGGACCAGATATTTCCTCATGCACAGAGGTGAAATCCTCCCTCCATAATATGTCTTTATGAAATAAACTTGCAAGTGCCACTAGCTCCAAACTCCTCTGTGCCACCGCTTCCCCCAGCCATGGTGTCCTCTGATTTCTCCTCCTTTCGCTGCCACAGTCAGAGCAGGCTGGTGGCCTGGCCCGATGATGCCAGGTCGGCAGGTGGGCTGACATACACATTTCTTCACTCCACTCCTGGCTCTCTGTTTTCCACGCTTGTCTCAGTGACAGGTCGATACAGCATGGGTGGGCTGGGAGACAGCAGCACAGACGGGAGACCCAGACAGCCTGTTTGGGAGCGCAGCAGTAGGGCGGGAAGCAAGGAGATTCCTGGAGAGCATCAGAGCTGCAGGGGAACTGCAACCACAACTGGGAAACACAAGTGAACTTGCATAAATCACTCCACATGCCACATTTATTCCTCCAGTGCTTGTAGAAATGGCAGAGCCCAGCTACATCTTGGAGTTTATTGGATTGCTGCTGGGCTAACAAGATTCATGGGAAAATTAAAAATTGATCAGATGAGCTAAAAACAATGTGTTCTGCTGGAAAAAGTTGGCTTCAAGTAATTTTGCAACTCAGAAAAGTATTTTTTTGAACCACACTTGACATCGCTGAACATGTATTGTTTTGCAGCTGGAGCACTGTGACAGGCAATCGCTGCATGCTTGACATGGAAGTGAAACATTTCAGTTGCTCTCACTGGAATTTTTCTTTCAGGTTTACAGCTTGAAAAATACTTCTGTGATTGTGGCTTTTCATTGCAACTCATGACAGATTTATTATTTTTTTCTTTGATACCCTAACAAATTTCAGAGGGAAAGAAAACCACGCTCTGCCCAGCTCTGGCTGCATGCGCTTTGGGGCCAGACATTCTTTTGTGGGGAAGGCTGTAGTGTGTACATTTAAAACAAGGGCTACCCCAAGCCCAGTTGTGCAACTGGCTGTTTAACCCAAACAGTAGTATTAACAGTCAACAAGTCAAAGCAACTGTAGCTGCTCGAGTCCCCAGCAATGACATCTTGCAGTCCGGATGCAAGCATCCCCATCGGGCATTGCCTACTGGCACCAGGGTCTGTGTCTGCTTCTGGTTTTGCAAAGCAGAGCCAGCACGGGTCCCGTTCAGCTGCCAATGCAGAGGCATGTAGCACCATTTGGGGTCCTCTGCAGGCACTGGACCATCTGTATGGGGCTGGTGGCTGTGACAGGTGGCCTGGGGCAGATTCTTGCCCGTACAGAGCAGCTGGACACCAGGTAGGCTGTGAAATGGCATCACCCGCCTCTGTTTAGGCAACAACACTACACTGTCCCCGTCTGCTTAAAAAGAAGACTCTTCTCTACCTGAGTATGACTGGGGGAGTGAGATTATGACTGTGTTCATACTCCTTCTTCCTACAGAGCTTCTCCCCACTGCTGAGGCAGGCAGGTTTGGTGGGTGGATCTCATCATTCCCCTGACCTCAAGCACCACGATTAAACCAGACACTTAATGTAAGACTCCTAAATTCTTGCAGGGCCCCAGCACTTATTCCCCCAGCCACAAAGCTCTGGCAGGAGGTTTCGGTGGCTAATGGCTTGCTCTCCCCCATCCGGTGAGCCAAGTCTGGCTCAGGAGGAGAGGCAGATGTTTGCAAAGCGCCTTGGGGTGAGAAGCACCAGCAGCCCCAGGAGCATTCCTTGCAACAGCCGCCTGCCCCCCGGGATGAGGAGGTGGAGGTCCCCGCAGGAAGCTGTAGGACCTGCACCCAGCACAGTTTTTACAAGAATTTACAACCAGGATTGCCTCTGGTAGAAAAACTGAACATTATTAGCAATAGAGTAAAAAATCCTGGTTGTCGATGAGCATCAGGGCTGGGCACAAAAGAGCCAGGGTCCCAGGTCCTTTGAAGAGGTCCTTTCCTGTGGGGCCAGGTGCCATTTTAAAATGAAGGCACTGGCTCTCGTTTGCCTCTCACCTGGGTGACTTGCTCGGAGTCATTTTTGGTTTGATCTGCTGGAAGGGAGAGGCAAGTCAGGACCGCTCTGTTTAGTCTTACTGTTCTGGCATCTCGCTATCGCACTTCGCTCCTGGCTGCACCAGCTGTTCCCCACAATCAGTCCCACTGAGATAGCAAAACCAGCTAAATGTGCTGTTCCCAGTGTGTCCCTCCAGCCTACAAACAACATTACGCCTTCCACAAGTCATTGAGAGAGGCCCCTGTGCAGGACATGGACCCTGCTTCGGGGCCTCTGAAATGAGCAGGGGATTATCAAAAGGAGAAGAGAGGTTTGCAAAACTTGCCCTCAGCACTGGGGACCCAAGAAGGCATCAGTGCAGACCCTGCCGTAGGGAAACCAAACCTCCCCATGGTATGGATGTGCTGTCTGGGTGCTGTGTTGCCTCTCCTCCTTCTCTAGTCCTCCCTTTCCCAGAAGGGGCAGGACCCCAGAAGGGGAGGGCCAAGGTGGCCTTCTGTGATGGCACACCAGTCACAGAAGATCCCACCTACAGAAAGAAAAGGAAACCTGTTGGGAAAACCTGAGGAAAGCAGATTTCCATCTTCTCCCTACACATACATAACTTTTTTCATGCAGGAGGAGGGTGTCCAGGCAGGACTGTAACAGCTCATGGCATCTCTCAGAGACCTGCTGTAGCACAGAGGGATCCAGGTGAGGATGCACAAGGCATGGGTTGGGCATCCCTCTGTTGAGATGGACAACCAGCTTGGGCTGCCTTGCTCCAGGAGCATTGCACAGGCTTTTGCACGCAGTAAAGACAAAGCAAGAGCCTTGCAGGACAGATTCTGCTTCACTTCCTACCCCATCCACAGCACCAGAAACAGCCCACAGTGCAAGGAAACTCAAATCCAAAGGCACAGGTTGTGTCCTCTCCTCGGAAGTCTCCTGGAGAAGTTAGGCAGTGGCAATGCCACTGGGAACTGAGGCAGAAACGTCCTGCAAACCACCGTGGTTGCAACAAAGAGATGAACCTCTGAGTTTCAGCTGAGTGTTGGCTAGAAAACTCCTGCAGAAGGGCTGAACTGAATCAGCTTCCCCGTGGTGCTGCAGCCACAAGCAGCACCAACAAAGGCCGTATAATGTATGTAGCTGCATCTGCTTTGATGATTTTGCTGGCACAACTGAAGCGATGAGGAGAGGGAGTTTTTTGCTCACAGTCTTAACCTAGGCACACCAGCCAAGTCTTATGCTCTAAATTAAGTCCAAATGGCTCAAAAAAAAAAGTTTGTGGCTAAATTTGAAGGAATTAGCCTTGTTTAGTCTACAAAAGGAGGCTAAAAGGCCATAAGATAATAGTCTTCCAACATGTAAAAGGTTGCTGTAAAGCAGGAGGTGGTCAGTCGTTGTCCCTCAGCTCCTGGTGGGAGGACAAGAGGTAATTGGAATAATATCCAGCAAAAGTGACACAGGTTACACGTGAGGAGTAACTAAAAGGAGATTTAAACACCAGGCAATAAAATTGGAGATTAAGTTACTGAATGCAGCTGCAGACTCCCCATCTCCAAGGGTTTTTAACAACAGATGAGCCTAACTTTGACTGGGAATAATCTGAGAATACTTGTTCCTTACTTGAAAGAAATCTGGATACCTTCTGGCCCCACCTCAACCAGAGATTCTGTTTTAGTGGCTGAACATGTGCAAATAGGCAAAACTAAAAGATAAAGCTACTTTGAGAAATCATGGCCTGCAAGAACAAGCCTCTATGAAATGTGGCACCCCAGCATTTTATTCTCTGCTTACTTCCCATCTCTTCTATTGCAGTTATGTGTATTGGTCAGTCCCTCACCCTGCCTTTCTGTCCCCTCCCCTTCCCCAAGCCCTGGCCATGCTTTCCCCTAGAGCGGGGCTGCTACATGATATTTAGTAGGTATTTTTAGCACGTGTATCACTATGGCATCTCCTCCTGCCTAAGAAAGCTGAAGTCAGGACCTGGTCCTGCTGTGATGTGAACCTGTGGTTCCCAAGAGCCAGGGCACAAGCCACTGAGCTGCGCTTTCCAGATTACACAGTTTACTGAAACTTCAGGGCCAGACTGATTTATTGGTGCTGCCTGAAGCCTGCAGACACAGCAGTGACCTCGTGTTGGTGAGCAAGGGCCAGCTGATCTTCCAAGGTGCTCCTGCTCAAAACAGGTGGATGAAATCCCTCCTCACCCCAGCAAAATAGATGTAAGCATTGAGCCTGTGTCAAAGTTGCATCCAATGACCTCCTGGTAGCCAAGTGCTGAACCAGCTGAAAAGGTCAATAGCATATCAGCCAGAACAGCTGGATCTAATAGAAAATGAGTCAAGATGATGTATAGCTGGCATTGCAGGAATAACAGATGTAGCCTGGGTTAGTTGTAGCAGCATGTTGATGTACTGAAGCAACTGAAGAGACTCACATGACCACAGCATATCACTCTCTTCCCATCCACTGAAACTGAGATGACCCACAGATGTTATACACAGATTTTCTGGTGACTGGGTTTCTGCACATGGCAGATACGAGGCAGATCTCACAGCAAAACGTGATCTTGGGAAGGGCCATTTGCAATGAAGGATGTGGCAATGGAGCACATTGCAAGGTAATGGATATAACCCACAGTTTCAGTTTGTTTTAGGACTCTGTAGTCTTCAATCCCAGGCCCAGCAACATCACTGCTGCCACCCTGGACCAGGCGTGCCGAAAACCCAGATTTGCCATTTCACCTTCTCTGCTGCTGTTGAATAGATGGTGATGTTTGCAGGTGGAAAAAAAAAAAAAAAAAAAAGCAGCTGCTTAGCTTAGAGCATCTTTTATGGTCCAAATTAAAAGAGGCACATGGGGCAAGGTGAGGAAAGCAGCTTGCAGGGAGCAGGGCTGTGAAGCAAGTAAAGTTTCCTGTGGGTGCTGCGATGCTGCACTGGCAGTACCTTGGTCCCAGAGCTGTAAAAGGGGTTAACTTAACAAATTTAAAAAGAAAAAGAAGGCTAAAATAGGAGTCTAAAATAAGAATCAGAATCCCTCTGGTAAATTGCTGAGTTCGCTCCCTGCTGTGGAAAGCCAGTTGTGTCGGGGGGGAGTGAGCTATTTTCTGGAGATGTGCTGGAAATAGCACGGAGTAGTCAGGGAGCAGCAGCAGGTGAGCATCAGCAAGGGAGCCTGTGGTCCCCCAAAAGCTTTCCTGCTAGGTTGGGCACCCCAGCGTATGCTGGGGGGATACAGCAGGAACCAGGCAGATGTGGGATGGAATGGGATGGGATGGGGAAGGCGGTGGGCTCAGCGCTGCTGATTCAAGGCTCCCGGCTCCAACTCTCAGCAAAAAAAACCTGTTTCTGGGCAAGGCACTGAGCCCCGAGCCTTGGTGTGCCACTCATGGAGGCACAGTTGAGCGCAGAGGGGTGCTGGCCCAAAAGCAGGGGGCTTCTTGCAGCCCCACGAGGCTGTGGCACCGTCCCGGCACCGCAGCCTAGCCAATCCAGCCCCCCAGCGCACTGGCAGTGACGAGCAGCCGGTCATCTGGCAAAGCAATTACTGCCAGGCCCAACGTGCCGCTGCTAGTGCAGAAATTGAATTTCAAAGCAGTCGGCAGCAATTCCCCAGGGAGCGCCGGCGGGTGGATGAGGGACAGCAGGAGGGAGGTTTTTCTTACTAGGCTTCAATCCTCACTCGGACATGCTGAAATTAGATGCTAAGCCTTGAACTCAAATTGTCTGATCTTCCCTTTTGCATTCAGCACTGCTCTTGGTTTTTCCCTTATAAAACCTGTTTGTTGAAGCCACGCAAGGTACCTCCTTGGGAGGTAGGCTCTAAAACATTTGTCCTGAGTTTTGAGATGACTCTGCCTCCTGCAGAGGGCATGACAGGAAGGTGATGGACACTGGGGCAGTCAGAAAAAGCCATGCAATGCGGGAGACTGGGGCTAAGAAACTATGCTAAGGAAAAACAGCTTTCCCATGCAGTGGAAAGGGGTCACAAAAGAAAGAAACATCAAACCTAATTCCCTGGTCATCGTTAAACCCGGGAAATCATCACCAAAAACCAGGGGTTTATTTTGCTAAATTTCTTTTCCCCCCAGCAGCAGCAGACTGGCATGTAGAGCACTACCTTGTAAATGAGTAACCATTTCTTATGGAGGTATTTACAATAGAGGCGCGTGAAGAAGTGCCGGTTGTTAGAAGGGTTTTGGTGAGATCACATGAAGCTGATTAGTTCAAGCCTTGTGCCTGTCTGGATGAGAACACCAGGAGGGAGGATGGTGTAGGAAAGCCTCAGTGTGTCTCAAAGAGGGAGGGAAGGAGGGGGGTGCAGAGTTTCCTTACCACACTGCTTTCCGCGGGCAGTGAGTTGTGTGTGATGCTTATCCTGGCAATGCACTGTAATAATCCTTAAGCCAGACCTTTTCTGGCCCTCCAGTATATTTTCTGCTGAGCATTCCTGAGTGTTTGTCCCTTGTTGTAAGAAAGTGTACGGTCAAGTTTGGGAAATGAAATCCTCGAATGTCTCACCTGCACTCAAGCTCCGTGTTGCAATACCCAGTGGGGGCTGTAAGCAGCCGAGCTGAGCCCACACCAGGTCCCAGACCCAAGTTAGGACTGTGAAGGTTTATCTATATTTCCAAAGACCTGTGGCTACGAGCACTGTCCTACGCAAGCTGCAGACTCTGGGTCCCAAAATCAGACCGAGCCCAGGAAATGCAGCTCAGCATTGCCACGGGACAGCTTCGCTGCGTGGGCAACGTGCCGGCTGTCCTCCTCCCCGAGACCTGAAGCACAGCCTGCAGCCTCAGCCAACCTTACGCTTGAGGCACTGGCCGCTGAAGCAGGGAGGAGAAGAGGATCTCCTCCATATCTCTTTGCTTTTCTGCAGGACCCCTCACTTTGTACGTGAGCTCTTGTTCACCCACTTGCAAGGTCCCCATCCCTGGGGTGGCAGTGACAATGCAGTGTAGTACTCGGGAGGGCCACTGGAGGTCTGTGTGCATTTGCTTTCTCCTGCTCACTGTACAGCGCTGTACAGTGCAGGATAAACCCCGCTCGCCCTCCCCTAGCCCGGGCAGGACAGCACAGCCGCCTGCCCGGGTCAGCTCCAGACCCCATGGGGCTGCTCCGCTCCCCTCTGAGCATCCCAGGGCAGCCCCGGCGCTGACCCACCTTTGGCTCCACGGTGGGGTGAAAATCCAACAGCAAAATGTGAATATCGGACGTTAGCTCGGCTGGCTCCTCTCCACCCAGGAGGCACCTCCTGCAGCTGAAACTGCGCCGGCGGGAGATCCCCACTCTCTGTTTCCCAAGGAGCTTCTTGCGGCTTTCCCAAGGTTGGAGTGAATCCATTCTCAGTCCAGACCAGCACGAACCTGTATACCTTCAGGACGTGCAAACCTCCTTCCTTTCCCTGGCTGGCTGGGATCATGGATGGGGCGGTGCTGGGGTTCTTACAAAAAGGCTCATTTTTGCCAGGGTTGCAGGTTCCTGCTTTCTGAAGACACTTGCTGTCAAATCTCTCCCCACAATCCAGCTCCTGCAGCTCCGGTCCTGCACCTCTTGCCTGCATCCCCATCATTGCTTCCCTGGCCCCTGCTGCACCAGTTGCCCTGACTTTGTTTTTAATCAAGTTTAAACAGTTGCGAATCACAGGATAATGGTGTGAGTGTGTATTTGCACAGTGGTTTTCTTTCTGGGAGGGTGCTCACCCACTTTCCCAGCTCGACAAACAGACGGGCAGAACACAGCAGCTGTCTGATATGGGGGTGGCAGATTAGTGCCGGCACAGAGGATGCAGGATCACATTGGTGGCTCAAGGGTGGCTCGCACTGGCTGTGTTTCAGCCCAAGTTTATCCAGCCATGACTGCAGGATGGTTTCTTCCCTGCCCTGGCCTCTGTAGGGTGCCAGGCTGTGCTTATTGCTCTGGGCTGTGATGCCATGGGATATCACTATGCGTTTTGTGAATGTGCAATGAATATAGCAACTTCACCATCATGAAGATGCCACTGGATCTTTTAAACTTCACAAGCTGTTAGGACTTCAATTTTAAAGGAAATATGGCACCCCAGGATCACAGCGTCCCCCACTACCATGAGTAGCCCTGGTCAGAGCGGAAAGTCAAACCTCTCCTTTCAGTTTCAGAACAGAAGGAAAACTAAAAGGACCAATCATTCATTTTTCAGATCCTGGCCATTCTGAGGCAGCTATCTTTGGGACTTGGCAGCTGCCAGGCTTGTTGCTTCTGGGCACTGCCACCACCCTTTCATGTCTGACCTGCACTCAGATCCCAAGCTTTTCCACTCAGATGTTTTAGGGCTGAAGGTCTCACTTGGGACATACCTCTCCCTACCTATAACCCTATCATATGCACCGCCCTGCTCTGGCTCGGAGCTCCAGATGATGGTGGTGGACCTCACCATGAAGAGAGAGCAGAAAGCAGAGGTAAAGCAAGCAATGGCCATCAGAACCTCGCTGTCTGCTTTGCAAGGGGTCAAGCAAAACCTTAATATGGCTTTTTATTAACTGACCTTCGGAAACCTGCTGTCATGTTACATATCCACAAAACATCACCCAAATAGCTTTCAGTTCAGGTGAGGCAAAAGGTAACCAAAATTCAGCTGGGCTGTGGTGGGCTGCATGCTCTGGAGGGAGGGAAAGGCAGCAGCAAACCCACCGCAGGAGCTGAGAGGGGCCAGAGATACAGGATGTTTTCTTGGTGCATAAGGACGCAGGGCTGGGCTGGGGAGGAAGGACGCACAAGGATGGCATAGGGATAAGGATGGCCAGGCCCAGGAAAAGAGGATCATTGCCATTTTTCACAAGAATTGCAGCTTGGAAGAGCAAGGAGGTATTAAATGATGGGCTTTTTCAAGTGACAGTGATAGAAAATGCAGATGGCTTTCCCAAAAATGTGAACCCCACCATTCTTGGCTTAGGAAGAAGAAACGCACTGCACTTGCCATGTTTCCAGCAAAATCGGAGCAGCGCACACAGAGAAAACCAAAGCAGGCTTCAGAGCAGACTCCAGGCTGAAGCTGCTCTAGCTTTGTCTACTCTAGGAAAGTGGGGACTCCTCTTTATGCAGGCAGGTCTTCATCTGACACAGAAAACCAATGATGTGTGACCACGTCCTGTTCCAGCGGGGCTGTCCTCCTGCCCCAGCTGTTTGCTTCAGGGGTGAAATCTTTCATAAGGAGATGTCCAGCGTGCCCTTTGCAGGGAGCACATCTATGTGCTGCTGTCTGTGGCCAGCTCAGAGCCTGCCCCTGGATCCCCCAAAACCCCTTTGCAGACCCTAGTTGATGATGCCCAACACCTCTTCCTTGTGCCCACGCTGGTCCCAAGGAGGATGCTGGGCTCAATGGTGCCTGGATCTCTGTGGAGGAAAGGAGTGAGCATCAGGCAGCTGTGGGAAGTGTGATTTTAAGAGCTTGAGGCCCCCCAGACAGCAAAGGGGTGATCAGGCAGATGCCTCTCTCTGCCAGGAGGAGCCCAGGTCTCTGCAGCACCCAGAGCAAGTGTCCCCCCACCCCATGTGCAGAGGGAAGGGGACCTAGGGCCTGCACCCTGCAGCATTGGAGCCCGGAGGCATCACTGAGCAGGAAAACTGGAAATACCTGAAAATTTGCCTCAGCTCCTTGCTGAAAGGCATTATGCAAGGAAAAGAAAATCCCAGCCTGGATCAAGTGCTGGAAAAACCAGTGTAGAATCAGCTCTGACATGAGCCCAACCCATATAGGGGATGATATATACTGCCTCCCCCGAGGCAACACGCACATTGCTGCTGGAGGAGTTCAGGGCTCTCGCTGGCCCATGCAAGCAGTTACAGTGCAGCCTTGCAGGCCAAGCTGAAAATGCAACTTTCCTTTGCTCAGCAGCAGGACCAGCTCCCAAATGTAGCCAAAAAACCCCAAAATAACCTTCTCACATCTTTTCCTGCCTTATCATTGAGGAGCTCATCTTGGGCCAGGGCATTTGTTAGTCACGTTTTGAGATATTTTTCCACCTGTGTTTGGTTTGACATCTAATTTCCCTCTCCTTGCTACAGAATATCTCTGCTGCAATTTTCTGCCTGTTTTCCTCTTTTTACTTCCCCTGGGTCCTTTTCAGACTCCTTCCCCCCTGCCTCCTCTCAGGCTGCAGCACCTGCCATGTAGAGGGTTAAATAAGATGCCGCTTGTCCAAGTCCCATCAGTGTCCTTAGAAGATCATAAGGCGACAGCTGTACTTTGGCGATCATTAGTTGAAACAATTGCCATTAAAAATGCCAGCAAAATAGCTGTTGGTCGAAAGGACAGTCATTAACCTTATGTTCTTCTCTTCCTCCTGAGCAAAGATGAATACACATTGACAGAGTTGTTCATGATACAGCAAATTTTGTAGTAGCGTTACCCTGCTGACCCAAGCAGGTAGCCAAAATTCAGGTGGCTGGAGGTTATTTACAGCAAGAGAAGGAACTAACTGTGGAGGCAGGTATTTTTTCCAAAGCGGTGTTGCTAATTTACAAAGAAGGTGCAAAGTTCTGCACTGAAAACCCCAAGAAATGAGCATTTCCTGGCTCCCGCCACCTGTGTTATTCCCACGTGTGTAAAAGCTCTCGTGCTCTCAGCTTTTCTCAGGCCACACATAGTCCTGGTCCCTTCTTCACGGCACTGTGCTCCCCACACAACCCCCGCACAGCCTCTCCTGTGGTCGTGGAGCCTTGCTCTGCATGCACAGCTCTGCCTCCTACAGCTAATTGAAGTGAAAGTCTCTGGTTAAATATGGCCAAAAAATCAAATTTTTTTCATCTAAGCTTGCAGCAATAATACTATCAGGAGGAAAGCTGTGCTATCTCCCGAAGCCATCACACCCAGTGTCAGGAAACACTACTCCTTAACTGAAGATGCTTTAAATCTCTACAGAACCTCTCCTTTTTTGAAGGTATTCCTCATGGTTGCACCGAGATGCTCTAAATAAATCTCTGAATAATTGCTGCATAGCTCAGATTTTAATGTTGCTGTGATCTAGAGCGGTGTTTCTTCACCATAGATGTTACTGTACATTAAATGTACGTGCAAGTGCCAAAAATCCCTGTTCGGAAGAGGATAAAGCCAGCTGTGGGTACGCACACTGTTTGGGAAACATTTGTATTTTATTCACAACCCACAAAATTCTTTCAACCCAAAGAAGTTGTAGGAAGAGATTCATCTTCAGATATCCCCCAGGGAGACTTCCACAGACAATCTAGTCACCCTGCACACTGTTCATAGACAAACCCAACTGCTTTTAGCACATGATTCATCCGATCTATTTTAGAGGTCCACATTGGGTCGGGAGCCTTCGTGCCTCCGAAGAGGCTGGTTTTCCCCCTTTGCTGTGCCCAGAGTGGAAGGCAGCCAACTCTGACACCAAGGTCCACCTGGCAGAGGTCTATGTCTGCCAGCGGATCCCACCTCTGGCCCTTGGTTACCAATTCACAGAGTTTTACAAGCTGGAAATAATATGGCATGTCAGGTTTTATAGTGACTTATTATTCGTGGCACCCAGACAGCCACAGAAGGAAGGAGCCTGAATCGCTGCTGCAACGGGTCACGGCGTACAGCAAGACTGTGGAAACTGGGATGTGTGAGCGGCTACTGCCAACCTCTCGCACGGCACGGGTGCTGCTACCGGTGACGGCTCTTGAGCAAAAGTTTTGCGAATCCCTAGGCTCAGGGGTCTACGCATCGGGAAAAGGGCCAGCAACGCGCTCTCAGTGGAAACTAAGTGCCCCTAAGAGAAGCTGCTGCGGAGCTGCTGCCGTCAGAGGGAGTGCAGTGAGAGCAAATCTTGGGATGCTAATTAATCCCCCTTTAGGAAGATATTTATTAGGCAAATGCCTCACATTCATATGCACATCTGCAGTCAACAGAGAGGCTTTTACTTTTTTTCCAGCCCAGTAGAGCAGGAGGGTAGGAGGCTGCTGTGGCTGAACAGCCGGCAGTGCTGGGGGGGCTCAGCCTGCTCCAGGCGTCTCTGGTCAAGCATGAAAAAAACAGTTGAAATGACCAAGGTCCAGGCTGAAGGAGAACCTGGAGGTAGTTGAGAAGAAGAGCTTTAAACCTGGATACCTTTCTTCCTTGCTTGCTGATGGAGCCATTGCAAAGGACAGGGTGGGAGCCATCCCTGCCAGACAGCCTCATCCTGCCGGGATGAGCCGTTCTGGAATCGCTGCATTAACATAACCTGGGGTAGTTTTTGCTGTCAACCAGTTAATTGCTGAGGTTGACTGATACAGCCCCTGATGAGCAAAGGATTGTGGCTGCTTGTAGCTTTTGCAGAAGAAAGATAGAGCCAGCAGCACCTCTCTCCTTGCCCAGCAGATACTGAGCAGTGGGTCAAGGAGGCCTGCCTTGGCGTTCCCCGCTCCTTAAGTACAGATGCTCTGCAAGAGTAACTGCTCATCCCAAATCGTTTGCTTCGTTTGCAATCACACAGATCTCATTGCTTCAAGAGTTAAAGCAAAATCTAGTTGGAAGAAGACATTTCAAGTCATTCACAGCCCGGGGTTGGATAGAAACCCTAAAATTTCAGACCGAGAGCAGGGTGTGAGCTTCCCAGCAGGGGAAGCGGTAATTCTGTTGTATGTCTGCTGGGTGCTTCCTACAACCTGAAAAGGGGAGTGACTCCCGTCGACCCGAGGTGAGAGCTGCAGTTTTGGGAAGGATAAATAATGACACTTCCAAGGCTTCCTGGTCTGATGTGCTAATGCAAAGCAAAGTCAGCCTAAAGCAGACCTGCTGAAGGCAAAACGTGTTTCTTACCGAAATACTCAAATGCCCTCAGCCCCCAGAACTGCGCAATCTGCCCTGGTTATCCGAGGTTTTTTTCCCCAGATGAACCAATGGATCAAACATCTATACAAGCTCCTTCTTTAAACTGAGCAGTGAGAGCTGCTGAGAGCACTGGCACGACATTCAAACTCTAAACTGTCCATCTTAATTAAATTAGTTCTATCCATGAGGTTCAGCAGTCGGTCATGGCATGTGGGAGATTTACCCTCAGGTCCTGGAGGAGCGGGAGTAAACCCGAGAGCAAAATCCTCAGTGACTTGGGATGACAACTGCGTTCTTAAAGACTGAAAGCTCCTGGCAGAGCAGTTGCCTTGCCAGCAAGCTGCTGTTAACAATATCCTTTTTATTCCAGGGGCCCAAATCTGCCGTCTGCGAACCTGACTGGCTTTTGCAATTGATTTCAGCGAGGCCCTTGATTTGCACTGACATTTGCTTCGGTCAGTCACGGCTGCCTGCTCCTTCCCTATCCCTCCTCCCCACCGTGCAGCGGCACCCCCAGAGCCTCCCCTTCACCCCTGCTTACAGAGAAAGCTGAAATCTTGGCTTTGCAGTAAGAAAGGCAAAGTTTGGCATTCAGACAGTGAGGAGGACTTGGGAAATCTGGTCCGGTGCCTGTGTCTTCTTCGAGTTACTGCATGATGGTGCATAAATCACTGCGTTCCTCTGTGCCTCAGTTCCCTCGCGGAGGCAGAGGATGACGGTACCCCCTCACCTCGGGGGAATAGGGGATATTAATTACTGTACATAAGATGCTCAAATGTGGCAGCATAAATAGTAAACAAGTATTTAGTGCCTTTCTAAAGATAACTCATCCGCAAACACTCAGGTCCATAGCCTGGGACTGGAACTGGGAGCTCCCCTGGCTGTTATATAACTGCAGTGGGGTTTTTTTGGTTTTTTTTTAAGGAATGGGTTGTTTTTATTACTGTAGTTATTTCATAAATAAGCAACGCATCTGACTAGAAAGGATCAAACAAAAATAAATGCCTGCTTAACCCAGGCATATGGAAACTAAGCGTTATTTTAATTATATTTTTGAAACAGCAACCTCCTATCTTTGGCCCGAAGCTTTCAGAATTCAAAGGCAAACACTGCCCCGATTTTTTTTTTTCTTTTTTCTCCCCATTCACAGACTCTTTGCCTTTGCATTAGTGAATTTGGGGCTGCCAGGTATCTCCTGAATGCAGGAGTCCAACTGATCCTTGCTGAGGTAAGACGTGACGGGGGGAGGTGGGGATGCTGTATGTCTTGCCTCTCCCCGTGAAGGAGGCTCCACTCTCGAGCAGGAGATGTTGCTCTTTTGGCTAACGCATCCACCGAGCAGCAAGGCCGCCGTCGTACCTGCGCCGTGCCATCTTTTATAATTGTACATTTTGATCTCTGGTTCAGACAGTCGCAGGCTTTGGGAACTGGGGGTTGCTCTGGCTGCAGTTGCAGAAGATGCTCGTTAGAAATGGGAACTCTGCGGGCACTTGAGCCTGCTGCTAGCAAGACCGTGCCGTGCCAGCCCCTCCGAGCAGGCTGGCAGCACTGTAGAGTCTGACCACGAGTGGGTCCCACAGCCGCCTGAGGAGCGTCCGAGCGGGGACACCCGATGCACCGCAAGCCTGCGGGGTGCTGGCACCACTCCTCTGGGTGGGAAGGTTTCCAAGCCCTTACCTAATCCTTCCCCCTCTCCCCTCTCTCATGTCTCTTAACTCCTGAACAATTTTTAATAGAAAAGTGAAGCAATGAAACCACAATGAAATCATCACAGTGATGCTTTAGCTTGAAGCAAAGATCCAGTCACTGTGCATCTTCCCGAGGACCAAAACGTACCCTGGGGGCTCCCGGGGCAGCAAATCTTGCAGGGTGCCAGCAACACAGCCGCACTCGCTGATGGACGGGTGCACCTCCCGGGGGGATGCAGGGATGAAGCTTGTAGGGGGGTGCATGGGTGCACCTCGCAGGGGGATGCAGGGATAAAACTCAAAGAGGGGTGGGTGGGTGCAAGGGTGCCTCCTGGCAGGGGGGTGCACAGGTGCACCTTGCAGGAGGAAGAGACACAGATGAAACTTTTTGGGGGGATGCACCTTGCAGGCAGAGGCACAGCTGAAGCTTGCAGGGGGGTGCATGTCCCAGGGGGATGCACCTCCCGGG
>NW_010972487.1:540713-541042 GCF_000737465.1 Haliaeetus leucocephalus | reverse complement strand
GGGGAGCCTGCGCGGGGGGGGGGGGGGGATGCACAGGTGAAGCTTGTGAGGAGGCAGAGCTGCACCCCGCAGGGGGGGCTACACGGGGGTCACCTGGCGGGGGGGGAGGCACAGACGAAGCTCTCGGGGGATGCACCTCGAGGGAAGGGGGGGTCCGGGGCACCCCGGCTCCCCGCCCAGCATCCTCCCGCCTCCGCCCCGTCCCTGCACCGGCCGTGCACGGCGCATGCCTCGGGCAGATGCCGGCCGGTTCCAACCGGGAGAGGCCGAAGCTTTTCGGGTCCTGCGAAGAGGAGGAGCCCGTCCTCCTCCCTGCGCACCCCCCCCCC
>NW_010972487.1:321406-538724 GCF_000737465.1 Haliaeetus leucocephalus | reverse complement strand
CCCCCCCCCCGTGTATATGATTGCATGGAAGCGGGGGTCACATTATTAATAATGTGTGCCCTCCCCCCCCCTTGCAAATGTGCCCCCCTCCCCTTAGCAAGCTTTGGGCTGGTTTCTCATGCCCTTGGGGGCTGCAGGCAGGTTGTACCCCCCCCATGCCCCAGCCAGGGGGGAGGACAGGGCCCTGGGCTGGAGGGGGACCCCCAGCAGAAACTTGGGGCATAGGGGGGCTCAGCCGGCGGCTCTGGGAGGCCGAGGTCACGCCGGGGGGGAAGCCGCCGTCTCGGGGGTGTCCGCAGAAGCCCCCCAGGTCTTCGGCAGCATCCCCGGCATGGAGGCGAGCAGGGTGTCTTCCCCGGGAGTCGGTGCTTCCCGTGATGGAAATAGTAATGCCGCAGTGACAAACACATGGCTGCGGAGCGGAGCGCCTGCAGCGTGGCTCTTCCGCCCCGGCCACGTTTCGGCCTCACCGGGGAAAGCCAAGAGGGGCCTGGGGTGTGCCTGGCCCTCGGCGTCCTCTCTGCCGGGGGGGTGTTCGGTGGGACCTGCCGTGGCGTGGCGGCATCCTCCCCACCGGCTCTCTCCAGGCACCCCCATAAACTTCTCGGGGGTTATCTCGGCGTGATGCGCCGTCACGTAACACGATAATCTCGAGAGCGTGAATTGTGTGTGTACTGCAAATGTGTATTTTGTCTGTGCTTGTTTTTTGTTTTTTTTTTTGAATAATGAGTTTGTATTCCGAAATCAACACTAAATTCTCTTTTCTGACAGGTATCGTTTATTTCTCTTCCTTATCTCCATAGTAATATGCTTTGTTGTGACCAAGTCCTTCCTGCTGACCTGCTGTTTGCCCGTCTTTCTGATGGGCATGAGGTACTACTTCAGTAGAAAAGTTATCCTCCACTATCTCGATTGTGCGCTGCATACGGACATGTCTGATATTGAGCAATATTACATGAAACCGCCAGGTGAGTATGAATTCCCCGGAGGGAGCCTTCCCCCAGCGCTGCTCGGGGAACATGGCTGCTCCCTGCTGCTGGCGCCTTTTCCTCCTGTCAGCAGCACTGAGCAAGCTCAAAAGCCGCCAGAACGCAGCTCTTTAGCCACACCAGGCACAAAGCCATCTCTGGTTTTGTTTTGTTTTGGGGTTTTGGGGTTGGTTTTTTTTTTTTCCTTCCCCCCTCCCAAGTTGTCTAGTCATCCAAGGCAGCCTCCGTCTACCCCCTCCCTGCCCAGAGCACAGCGCTCCTGGGTCCCACGGCCGGTCTGGGGACAGGGGCACGGGGACACTGAGGCTGGATGATGCGGGTTATTTACTGCAGGCTAGGTCCACCCCAGCCCTTACTTCTTGAGCTCGGTATTTCTTTGCTCCTTGCACTTGGTATTAGCTCTGAGGGCGGGAGGAGGGGGACATGAGAGGCTTTTTAGCCTAAATGCGTAGAGGGACCCGTTTTAGTTATTGCGCCCGTTTTCCCATATTATTCAAGAAGAATGTTCCTTAATGCAAGTGTTTTGGAAGAGGCACAGATCAGGTATGTAAAGGGATGCTGCCTGGGTTTGACATAATGAGTTCATCCATTTGTTACATATATGCATGTAATTAAAAATATAGTATGTAATGATATTTGCTTGTTAAGCTGTAAAAGATTTCTTATGTGATTATTTAAAAAGAAAAAAAGTCCCATTAGAACTTGTCAGGTGCTATTTCCCTTTTTGTAGGCATACATCCACGTTGAGGGGCAAAGCAAGGGGATGGATGGCTGGGCAGTCACTTGGGGTTTGGGGTTTGCTTTTGGTGGTCGCATAGTACTGGTGGTGAGCTGGGAGAGCAGGCTGGTGGCAGTATCCCACCTTAGTTCCATCTTCTCAGAGTACCTACTGTGTTTTTTTCCATGTGACCATGTTTTTGCTGTATCATTGCTGTTCCCCAGGTGTGACAAAACCTCTTCCTGGTCACTTTTAGAGGACTCATTGGAAGTGCCATAGCCACAAACTTTCCTTCACTTCTGATGTGCAATACTACATTTTGCTAAAATGATGCTCCTCCTCTAATGAAAATCCCTAAATATCTTAGGTGTGCTTGCTTTAGATTTCATTTCCCATCGTAGCACGTATCTTATACAGATCTTCTCCCATTTTGCACACAGGTTGTATTTCGTGTGCAGTGCTTGTTTCTGTAAAAATTAAGTGATGCGTGACTTGTATTTAAAAAGCTCAAGCTTCATTAAAGGTGGTGTCACAAAAATAAAAGGGCTTGCACCAAAACACTTCTGAACCTCTATAGTGAGGTTCAACAACATATTATGCTGGAGAAAGTAGCAGGGGACTGCAGGAGAGTAAGAACGTGTAATACGGAGTTACTAAGTGTTTGAGCTGCATCACTCATTAATCCTTGGGACTTGTATGTTCACAATTCAGGGCATGGATCCAAGTGCCTGTATTTACAACACTAGCATATATAGAAAATAAAGGAAAGGGATTCAGAGGAAGAGTAAGGAATGCCCTCAATTTGTTTAGGGTCAGTAATGTAATCCGGTTCAGCTGTGTTGCCAGCATGTCTTATTGCTTTTATTTGGTACCTAAAAGGGCTGATTTCAATTGTACAGCAAGTGTGTGGGCTTTAATTTTTGACAGAATTTAATCATGTGTAATTAGGCTTCTGCCGTGCGACAAAAAGCAGGCTTATGGGATCGCTGGTGCTTGTTAAAGGTTCTTGATGATAGTGGTGTTAAGCAAGTTGGCTGGAGTCATAATCAGGTAAAGCCCAAAGAGGCTTTGGTGACTGGGGAGGAGAAGGGTGTGCGCGGGTCGGGACTGGCACCATCGGTGATGCCTGTCCATGTGCCATGAAGCCGTGTGCTGCTGTTTGGTAGAGCTGTGCACGAGGCATGAATCTAGTGTTTTGCTCCTGTTTCCCCCCAAAATACAGTTGCTGGATTTCTTCCTGTAATATAGCAGTATAAATACAATTGTCTTGGAAAAGCCCAGAGTTTTGCACGCTTCGGCAGCCATCTGTCTGAATGTACAGAGAAAGACAGCTATGTGCCACGTCAGCGCTGCCCATCCTGCCCAAAGGACAGAAAAATGACAATAAAACAACTTCCAGCCCCAAGTTTGTCTTCTGTTTGGCTAGTTTACAAATTAGCACACAGACAGAAATGATTGCAGTGGGAGTGAGGAAGGGCTTGTTGTCCTCTGTATTGCTCCAGCTGAGATGTTAGTGAGAGCTTTCTCAATGAGGTGTTAGAGAAGAAATGGTCACAGCGAGGGTAATCAGGTGCGGGAACAGGGGCCCAGAGAGGCTGGAGATGGGCAGAGCTTGTCTAGACGAGTTAAAAAAACCCAACCTGATGTAACTGCAGGTTGGCCTGGCTTTGTCTGGGAGTATGACCAGGCAACTCCTTGCTCCTTCTTTGGAGAATCTTTCTTTACCGGCTTGAGTATTTTTTTTCCAACATGGAGAATGGAGAAAGGGAGCATTTCTGTGATGGGTTTATGAATTCTTGTTTCTTAGGGTGATGAATGCGAAGGTAGAATTGGGACGTGGTCTTAAGGTCTTAGATTATGATGTTGGTCATGGTTTGCTGAGGTTTTGCTCTTGGCATTCATGGTACCCAGGCACAAAAACCTGTTGTTTGCCACTCCTTGTGGTTTGTACCACTCCTTGTGGTACCCAGGGCTGGGGAACCGTTGTACAGAGCATCTACAGCAAATAGCTTCTGGTAAGGCAGGCGTCTACAGAGAGGGAATATTTTAACTATTAAAACAGGTCATTCTTGGTGGTTTTGCCACAGCATCCGCAAAAACTGTGGTTCAGTTTTAAAACTGAACCAAAAGGACCCGGTTTGCAATAGGATACCGTAAGCACCCAGCTTAATGATTAGTGTTGAGCAGTCCCATGAGTTACATCGTATTATGGTTTTTCTTCTGCAGTTTTTCTGAACCGCTCGCCTCCAAGTTAGTTATTGTTTTAAATTTCCTCCACTGGATTTTGTATGAACTGAAAAATATGTGCTGACAGTGATTTTGCAGAAGTGCACTAGCCAAAATTTAAATCTTTGTTTTCTCTTGCCCTCCTACGCTTACGCCAAGGATCTGGCAGAACATTTGGGCCAGCGCTTAACTTTGAGCTCATACGCAGCGGGGTGACTTCAAATTGCTGTTGATTTGAAAGGAATTGTTTGTGTTGACTCCTCTGCTGGGGTCTTAAAACAGAAGGTTGAATGGTCCAAACACCTTCCTGAGCTCTTTGTAAACTTGCATTTTTCATTTTAAAATAGCAGTTATTGGATTTTTCCTATTTTTTTTTCTTTTTTCTTCTTCATAGGCTATGAAAAAAGGCACTGGGGTGCTAGAGAAGAAAGAAGTTGGATAATGGGCTTAATCGTCAACCAGAGTAACTTGGGCTCTAGTAAACAAAAAACAAAAAAAAAAAAAAAGAAGGAATTAATTTTAAATAGAGCCCTGCCTCTTGCATTTCTCTATGCAAATAAGAGGAGCACAGCTGGAGCTTCTTTTATGGTCTGATGATTTTGACGACTAATCAATTTTACAATGCCTCTTCAAGCTTCTGTCCCAGTTGGTTGTGTTGTATATTTTTTGCAGTGGTTGGTGTGTTAGAGCGATCCTGGCAAGGCTGAGGTCTCCGCTGGAGAGCTGATGGAAACCAGGACTCCTTGCCTCCCATGCAAAACCGCTGCTCTCCAAGACGAGCGGAGCTGGGGCTTTGGCTTACGAGCTATTATGTCTTTCTGCGGTGGTTTGAAGTGTTATCTCCTGCTGCTGGCTGTCCTGGCAGGGTCTGCTGGGGGGTGTGCGTACGTGTCATGGTGGTGCAAAGACTGGTGGTGGTGGGTGCTGGCCTTTGGCAGTGGTTTTGGGCACCGGCGACAAGCTGGGTGGCTGCGTTGCAACGCTCAGTGCCGCAGGGCCAGACAGACAGACAGCAGGGACGGACGGGCAACCTGGAGAGCTGTGGCTGCAGGACCTGGTGGAGCCTTGAGGGCATCTGCCTTGCGCAATGCAGCAGATGAAGCTGAAGTGGTTGCTGCGGGAGGTGTCGGCTCACATTAACCACGCCACGCTGAGAGCTGCGGTTTTCGGCAGTGGCTGCGCATCCGCGGCTCTTGCTCTTTGGGCGGGGGGGTGCCTCTGGTTGCCTCGTGCTGGGAGGGGACGCGTCCTTCTGCTCTTCTGCCTCCGTCTAGGGGTGAGCCAGAGCCTCCCCGTCCCTTTGTCCCCTCGTACGTGAGGGTGCGGATGAAGAGCCTGCACTGACACCCCAACCTCCCTGGGGGACAGGGCCCCAAGGAAGAGGGGCTACAGGAGGATGGCTCATTAGGGTTCAATTCCTGCCGCTCTTGGGTGGCACATTCCTCAGCTGAGCCCAAAGGAGGGATGTCCTGCCCTTCTTGGCAGAGGTTTTGGGATCACAGTCTTCTGCCATAAGGACACCGGTTGAGGTGGGGCCAGAGCTGGGTTGTGAGGAGGTGAGATCCTGTTTGCTGCTTGTTCCTTTTGAGGTGTTCCTCGCTTTCAGCGAGATGTTTGTCTGGGTAACGGGCAAGTATTTTAGCCGTGCTCTTGGATTGGGCCCGTTCACTGTGGGTTTGATGCCAGAAGGACAGAGCTGACACCAGAGGAGTTGAACCTAGGTGTCTGCAAGAAGGTGAGCAGCTGGATATGAATCGTGCGGCTCCTGCTAACCCTGCTCAGCGGGCGCCGAGCCCCGGGGGGGGCTGCGGGGTCAGCAGCAGTGAGTTTTGAGATGTAGGGAGAATACAGGGGCCACCCTGGGAGGAGATCCTCAGCCTGGGAGCTGCGGTTGCTCTGCCATGCCCAGACCCTTTGCAAGCTGGGGTCGGGGCGGGGGGTGGTGGTTTCTCCCCACCACAGAGCCCCCCGGGCAGAGGGGCAGCGGTGGAGCCCTGTTCTTCCACATTCTGGGTAATGCTCAAGCTGCCAGATAAGCAGGAGCTCCGCTGCCAAATGATAACATTGTTTGGAAAGAATAGAGCAGCCCTTGCTTTGCAAAGAAAGGGCTTAGTTACCTGATGCCGGGAGAGGGATCAGGGCTGCTGCTTCCCAGTGGAGGAATGTGTTTTCGGAGAGCCCTGCCCCACGCTCGGTGCCCGAGAGGCAGCTGGAATCTGAAGCATCCCTATCTTCAGCATTTCTTGCCGGCTTAGGCAGTGCCCTGACCTCACGTATCTGCCAAACCCCTGAGCTAGCTGTCGTGTATCAGGATTTTCACGCGTGCCTCTCCTCACGCACCACATAGGGCATTGAGGATTCCGGCGTGGGGCTCGGAGCTGGAAAACCCAGGGGAGAGGCTGTGTCCTTATCTCTGCCTCGGTGTTTCCCGGCTGTGCTCCCCACCACTGCCGGGAACTGAGGTCAGGTCTCGTCCTCGGGCGGCGGAGGGTCTGTCTTGTGAGCATTTCACGTGCTGGCATCCCTCTGCAATTCAATGAGGGTGCTTCAAGGGACACGATCTCCATATCAGAGAGATCCTACAAGATTAGGATTAGAGACCTTTAATGTATTTTATAGTGGGAAGTATTATGTCTGAAAGTGTTTCCGAGGCTGGTCTCCTGCGAGGGGGGTGGTCAGGGGTGCTGCTGCTCAGCAATTCCCATTGTTGCTTTTGGGTTTCTACAGTCCAGCAGCACTGGAACTGCCTGGTTTGGCATTTCTCGTTTCCAGTGTGGAGTTTGTTGGGAAGCAATAGGAAAAACAACTCATGTTTCCAAGTGTTACGGATGTGCTTTGTCCAGCATTAGTAATGGACTGAAATATTTTGTTTTTATTTGAATCATGTAAAATGTCTTTAAAGTTAGGTTGCCTCTCCCAAACCCCATCTCTTCTGATATGGCTTGCACTCCATCACGCGTGGCTGCTTCGTTTCCCTGCGGAGGAGCATTGGCTTTTGCATCTGAATAAAGCCCCGTCCTGCAGTCGCTTAGCGTGGGTACAGCGAGCAAGGCACAGCGCTGCCAGGGCCAGCACCAGCCCGCACCAGAGCTCCTAACCTCCACCCCGCATTCCCAGAGCTGACTGAGGGCTTTCCCCGGTCCTGGCAGCGAGGGCGAGCTGAAGGCAGCTCTGCCGGGTCCCAGCTCAGCCCCGCGCCTCTGCCGATAAGCGTCGGTGTCGTCAAAACCAGGACAGCCGGGTAGATCTGGAGGTGATGCAGCCAGCATCCATCGTGGTGCCGAGCCACGCGGGTCAGCTCTGCTCAACCCACTCGGGGTCAGCCTGCAGGGTCTTTCTGCCCCACAAAATCTTTATTATTCAAGGTTTTTTTCCACTTTTGGGGGCTTCAGGTAGTGCCGAGTAGAAGAGCGGTGCTGTCAGCCAAGGGCTGGCACATCAGAAAACTGAAGTTGCCTGATGAGCAGACCAGCCTGCAGATTCATGGTTATGTCGTCCACGCAAATGGGATAAGCTTGTTCATGGGCAGCCGCTGCAGCCTTCCCCCCCCTCCTATTCCCGTGATAAATAAGTAGGAACATGTGCACAAACCCATTCTTCAATGTGTGTATCTGTAAGACAAAAATAGCTCTCCCTTCAGATCCATGAGCTTTGGCACGGTCCCATGTCAAAATTAGACTAAAATATATTTTATAGTAAATTTTGCAGAGCAATATATCTTTTTCTTTTCTCAATGTGTTCAAAAATTCTCTCTAAAGGTAGTCCCTAATGGACATGACAGTCAGTTAATGCACTGGTGTTTGAGTTGTAGCCATGACTGGGTGTATGTGATGCTTCTGAACATAAGCTCTGCCTGCAGGTGTTGGTGTTTAAAAATTCCGGTACATGCAAGTGCTGTTCATTAATCTTCAATACAAGAAGTAATAAGTTGTGTAGATTGAACATCCGTAGTATTTTAGGCACAGTTAACTTCTCAAGACTAGCAAACACAAGCCGTACTGGGACTTAAGAACGTGAAGGGGTCAGAAACATCAGGTGTTCTAGTTTTTTTCTAGCTTTGAGTAATTTTTTTAAATGTTTTCTCTGGTGTTGGATGTTTTCTAGCATGGTTGTGTGCAGTTCCTCACTACTGTCTTAGTGAATAAGCCTAAAAAGGACTACAGAATTTTCTCCACAAGTTTAAATGCAAATTGATTACTCTTATAAAGGGTTTTCAGAGGCTTTTCTTCTTTCTCTTGCTTTCTTAGGAATGGCCAAGATTTAAAACAATTACCCCAAAGTCTGTTTCAGGTTAAGATTTTCATAATAGCCTAAATCTAGGCTCCATGTCAGGTATCTAACTAGTGGCAAGGGTTTTAAGAGTACAAAGCTTTGAGCCCCTCTTGACGATGAATTTTGGATGTAGGAACATGAACTGAAAAATCTTATTCCCAAGCACTTTATTATATTATATTTATTATATTTAGCCTCTTAGGATTATCCAAGAGTGTCTGTGGTCAGGTTGGTTCCTCCCAGTGTGCACGACAAGGGGCCCAAATACTTCAGAAATTATTGTTAGGCATTGCTCTCTATCTTAAGACCTCTAAATATATTGAAAAAGCAGTTTTTGTGTAAAAGCCTAAATGAACGGCCTGATTTACAAGAAGACCGACTGTTCCAAATCTCTCCAAATTTCAGAGTGGATTTCTGAAATTCCTTCTGTAGGCTTAAATCTTCATGCAGGCAGGTTATATTTAATTACCTGGGATGGGAATGGCTGGCAGGGCTCGGGCTGGCCACGAGCTCCTTGTGGGCTCCAGGAGCTCACAGCGTTGTTTACAGGTGTATTGCAGAACACAGGCTTTTGTTTTGGTAATACAGTGCTGGGGATCTGTTACAAATAATCACGTTTGATGCTATTCCCTTGCAGACTAAAGCAAAAAGACAAACTTAAGACTGTTTTGACAGTACCTGGCTCTGCGAGGAGCCGAGGGATGTATGGACCTTTGTTGTTGCTTTCTGCATCAGCAAAACAGGGATCTTCAAACTGTATTTTTAGATTTTTTTTTTTTCCTTTTTTCCCCCCCCCCCCCTTTTGTAGGAAGCTGAGGAATTGTTTCTTTTTCCTCACAGGTGGCTAATGAAAGCAGTCTTAAAGGGAATCCAAAGATAGCAGCGTGTCTTACCTAGTTTCTATTTACAAATCTATTTCTTGTAACCAAATAATAAGGTTTGGTTTGGTTGGGTTTTTTAATTTTCTTTTGTTTTTTTGCTAAGGGCCAAGTGGAATCACCAAGAAGCCTCATGCCTTTTATTAAGGATGCATCAAAAATTAGCTTGTAGTGATCTGGTTAGAGCCAGGTACAAGCTGTGGTATCTGTTACAGATGGCTTTGAGCCATTCTCTTAAGTCATCTATTGACCTGTTGGACCCCAGCAATCAATTAACTATTTATGAAAGCCTATACAGTATCATTTATTGTCTTCTATAACTGTTTGATGAGTGTTTCTTTCATGAATTGAAAATTTTATTTCTTACAGGATAATTCTAAAATTTAGACCTGGGACTCCCGTGGTTTAGTGCCAAGCAGGGATTGTGCTTTAAAATGGGATCCTGTGAGTGAAAGGAGACTTTTCAAAATAGGTAGCGGGAAACATGTATTACAGGTGTATTTTTAAGTGGCTACATGAGATATTGCTATGTAAAATTGGATTTGCAACAGTGTAAATGCTAATAGAAAAAAATGCAATGCATTAGTCACACGTTAGCGTGTACTGTTTGAAATGATACCTTGCAAGTAATATTTGTCACTTAAAATTCATGTGCTGCTTCTAGGGTTTATCCAAGTGGCAAAACTGAAAACCAGAGGTTTTTATGAGAAAATGATTTTTCAGTTCAGGAACTAGAAAATAAAAGGGAGGATAGTTTTGATCCAAATTAAGCTGATTTACTACTCCCTCTCTATTTTTTCACTATGAAGAAGCAAAAATTTGTGTTTAGTGATGAATGTAATGCTACTTTCAGCCTGAAACAAAATTGTTGGTTCTGTTACAGGCTTCCTTAAGAAGCAAAGGTCAGACCCAAGTATATATTTAAAAAATACTGATTATAGTAGAGCCATGATACAGTTAATGTTTGTTACCTCCAAGGCAGGTCCCTCTGTACTTTGCATGATACTATTAAATCTACACTGAGCCAGCGCTGGGATTGCCTCGATCCCAGGCCGTGTTTAAATTACGTATTTAGGCATTTCATACCAGTGTAGTAGTTGAAGAGGTGGTGTCGAGGGGGACCATCTCCAAAGTCCGGCAGCCAGGACATCCCCTGCGATCCCGGGGAGGACGAGCTGTGCGCAGGTGTCTCGGCCAGCGGCGCTGGGGGATGAGCTGTGCGCAGGATTAGTGCCAGCCTGGCTTTCCTCTGCCTTTTCTTTCCCAGCTGAAGATCTTTGGTGAATTCAGGACAAACGTGTAAATTGTTTTGAATTGACAAAAACTGCATTTTTAAGTAAGCTACTTGCCTAGATTTATCCTCGATCACCAGTAATTGCTATACAAGCTGCTCCCACTCTCTCTTGCCAATGTGCTTGAATCCCGACTTGGAAACCGGCATCGGAGATGCAAGTTTATTTGCTTTTTACAGTTGCAGCTCTTGGTCTCTGTGCTAACGCTGCTAATTGAAATGGGGGGTGATGGACCAGCTGTCCGGCCATGAATGGCTCCTCAGTGCACCTCGCATACAGCTCTAATTTCAACAGCTATCAGATAATAACATCTACTATTGGGAGCCAATAGTGGTTCCTGGAATTATTTTTTTCCATTTTTTCCCCCTCTTCCTTCCCCTGCCACAGCAGTTCTATATCCCACTTTTCCAGTCTTGTGTCAAACTGCAATATTTGCATTTTTTATCCCTTGAATTCTGCTCGGCTCTCTTGTCCATCCCTGTGTTGAATTCTCTGGTGGGTTTTTCTGGTCTGGTTCTTGCTTCATTCATCACTTATGGCATTTCCCGACAGCGATGGTCTCACACCCAGCATCCATCTTTGTATCTGATCTTCCCCTTCCTTCCATTACGCTTTTAAATTTATATCCCTTTGCTTAATTTCATTCTATAAGTGCATTCTTCTCCTTCTTAGTTTGTTGTTCAGATATTTTGCATGGTGAATGCAAGTTGGTTTTGGGTTTTTTTTTGTAGAATACTCAGAATAACAAAGATGAGAAAATACATGGAAGTCAGCAGCACGAGGATATTGTGTCTGCTAAGCTGAAAACAGAGTGCGTCAGTGCACAAACCCACGTGTCACCGATGGTGGGGAGAGAACGTTTTGCCTAAAGGCAAATGAACTGCCAACAACAGGAGTTCTTACACCTTCTTTAGAGCATCTGACCCACATCACTCCCAGATGAATCTGGGCATGGCCTGTTGATCTTTTTGCTATGATTTTTCCTATAAACCCCATTCTTCCTGTTTTAATAGGATATATAAAATCATTATTGCAGCCAGAGTACAGGAAAAAATCCATTTCATTTGCTGAGATCAGGGCTTTTTGTTCTTTTTTTGGAGGTGCCAAATCTGTTCATCTTCCCTGGAACTAGATAACAGCATCAGAAACACTGTGTAACACTTCTAGTGGGAATCCAGGGAAGACCTAAATCTGTAGTCTTTCAATTTAAAATAATGCTAAATAGTAGAACTGCAAAGAGAAGGTTTTGAAAATAGCCTGGTTTGGAGCACCTGCCATTTGTAAGTGCTAAGCAATTTTAGATGATGGTTAGTTAGAGACAGAGCAATAAAAGCATGGCAGATACCCGGCTGCTGTCCGCTTAACAGCAGTGAGTGTCTTGGTAAAGTCCTCGTTATTGGAATTACATTGTTAGTGGTGGGATTTGTTAAAAAAGAGAGAAAGCGAGCAGGGGGCGGGGTGAAGTTACTGTACAAAAGGGATGCTAATGAGAGATATTCTAAAAATCCAAACTGTTTAAAAGGGGTATTTGTAAAATGCCTTTTCAAGCTTTTGCTGCCTGTAAAGTCAATTAGATTCACTTAATGGCTATGAAAATATACGTCTAGTGTGATTTCAGAACCTGCAAATGTTCAGAGGATAACATCAAGCTGTGCCTCTCGGGCAGCGATTTTCATTTGGGAGTAAGCCATCATCAGGTTTTACGGGGCTTTTTTTGAGCCATCAGTAGTCTGAAAAGCATCAAAGCATCTGCAAGGATTCTTGAGAAGTGGGAACATTTTTCATGGATAACTCAAAACAGCTAAAGAGGATTTCAGTGAAATTCTAAAAAACCCCTCCACACACACCCCCCCATCCACTGAGAATGAACTCTGGTACAGTTTGGCTTAAAGATTCAGTGGAGCATTTGCTTTAACTTAATCATGGGCTTAAATCCCTTGTCTCTTGTTGGGAGTTGAGCATATGCTGAGGGGCATCCTTCAGTACAGGTCCAAGTGCTCTTTTGATATTTACAGGAGACCTGTGACATAAATGGCAAATGTAATGATGGAGTAAACTTTGAGTTTGCTCTGTGTATGCTGTCAGCTGCCTGCAAGACGAATTTATGATGTTTTAGGGAAAACTGGTACATCAGAAGGAGGAGTTGTTGCAGGTGTAAACCTGCTCTTAGTTATATTCCTTCTGCCCTGTCTTACATCAGGTATGGGGGTTTAGTGTTATTCAGTGTTGACTTTCTAGTTGGGAAAATCCAATGGATCCTCAAAATACTGCATTTCTACCCAGGGGTTTGTGTGGATTTGTGTGGATTTGTATCTGTCCTGGCTCTGGTTGCTGTAGGTGCTGTTCATATTTATAAGTTGATACCCTTTCCGCAGATACTTGGTGAATGAGTGCACCACAGGCTGATGGCACACGGCATGAACGTATCTGCTTTCACTAGCCCTGAGCAGACTGCCCTTCATTTCCCACGTGTCTCCCCAACAGAGTGAGACGTGGCCCGTTACCTACTCACTCCACTGATTTATTTTGCAGATCTCTTTCAAATCCCCAGTTCTCGTGACTCATATTGAGGCTGGGGCTCAAAGGAACCCAACTCACGTGGATGTGGGGTGTAAGGTGGTGATAGATGGTCATCACAGAAGATCTGGGAATAACCGGATTAGGCTTTTGTAGGGACGTTTTGGCCTGATTGGTCTGGCGTACTAGTCTGAATATGTGGCAAAGGGCTTTTTTTCTTTTTTAATTTTAGAGATGTAGAGATTTACACATGTAATTTTCATTTTCTGTTAATGCATCATCCACAACAGGTCCATTGTCTTTGCCCAGCCCGACAGATGTTCATGTATTTATGGATGTAGAATTTTCTTACGCTGCCACATTAAATAAATGTGCTCGTTTCAGTCTGCAGTAGTGGAGTTCAGTAGAATTACACCCAAGGCGCATTGGCCTTGATGTACTGGAAGAGGGATGTAGAAACACGTTGGTTTTAACAACAGTGAGCACCCAGGTGTGTGTTTTTCTGCATCATGGCAGTGCTTTGGCTTTACATGGGGCATTGCCACTGGTTTGCTGAGAGTTAAAAATTGATGTGTGGTGATGGCGGCTTGCACTTCTCGGGAGGTTTTGCTGTGATCTGCAGCGTGGTGGGTGGAAGGAGACAATACTGAGGCTTTGTAGAGGACTTCCAGTTTCGTTACTTACTTGACAGAAGGAAGTGAAGTCTTGACCCAATGTTTGCCCTCTTTGCTCTGTAGGACTCCAGCAGAGTGGGTGGGGGGAGCCCTTTACATTAGCATACAGAGGTGGGACACACCAGAGCAACCTTACTCCGGGGCTTAGTTTGGCTGAGTTAGGTATAAATATAGTGGCCCTCCAGGGAGTAAATATTTACAGTAAATCTAAAAAAGTAAGAGGGCTGCAGGCAAGAAAGGTGTTAATCTACAGTGGGAGCCAGCAGTGAGATGGCCATGGGGAAGTGGTTCCTGAAGGGCAGTAGGTTGCCTTCACAGGCTTCTCCTGCTGGAAGAAAGCCTGTGTTTATTTTCAAGGAGAGGGTGCCCATTGCAGTAGTGTCCCTGGGAGTCCTGGCTGGCAGTAGTGTCCCTGGGAGTCCTGGCTGTCACAATGGCTCAGTTGCCTCGGAAGGGCTGAGGACCCCCAGACACCCTCTCAGGAGGGGCTCAGCATCTCCTGCAGCCAGGCTTTACAAGTACAGCGGGATGGGAACGCAGCGGTACCCCATCTGCTGACTCTACCTGACCACCAGAGTCACCACCCACTGGTTGAGGGTTGGGTTGGAGGTGTGGGAAGGTGCAAACACCAGGAGGTGCCTGCAGCTCTCAATGGGTTAGGTTCAGCCCCACAGCAGCACAGCAAAACGCCTCGGGGTCTGGTCCCGTGTGGTGGGGTGAGTGCCTCCTTCCCTGCTCTTCCAGAAGAAGATGGGCTGGTTGGTACGTTGTAGGGTAAGAGTCATTGCTGGAGGAAGATCTCCAGTGTTTGAAGAGTGATGGTGTTAAAAGCACTTTGGGAATACTTGGAAGGTTTGCTTCCAGAGAGGTTTGCTTCCAGAGAGGTTTGCTAGTTATTTATTCATTTATTTATATGGGTCAGGAGTTGCATTTGCTACAAACTGAAGCATTAGTCCTGTCACTACCTCTAGTCGTGGATGTCAGAAGTGCATGGCAGACCACGTTTCCAAGGGAAAGGCCTTGTTTCTTGGCATGCTGCAGGTGGAAATTGCTTTTTTTTCCCCATCATCTTCCATGCCAGGATGAGCGTCTTTGCAGACACTGTGCCGCCTTGATGGCAACAGGGCAGAGAGGCTGTGGGTTTGGTTGGTTGACCCGAGCCTGATTTTCCTAACCAGCTTTATTATCATTTCAGTTCCCCTGTTATTTAGTCATCTATTCCTTACGCAGAGGTTAGGGGACTAGGTTTGACCCATTGGTTGGGAGGCTCATACTAACAGGTCAGACAGGATTGGTCCCGGTGAGAAGTGCCCAAAGGAGCACCCTTGGCAAGCGGCTGGGGAGGACAGTTAGCGAGCTGTGCTTCAGTGCCACCCTCACTCCTCACCTCTTGAGCTCTTCCCAGTCCATTGCAATGGATTTGGGGGGCTCATCTTGGTGTGGCAGATGGTAACTGTTCATGTGCTGTGATATGATGGGGTGGGTTGGTCCCAACTGATTATAACTGGCGTCCTTGTTGGATGCCTGAGCTCTGGGAAGGGTGTGTGTGCGCAGCACCATTTCAAGCTGCTGTGCTAGAAATAGGAAGAAATATTTATTGCTTGCAATAGGCTCAAGGAGATCAGGCTTGTACCATCTGACTTCAGCCTGTAGTTTGTACCAAATCTGTGCCCTAAACCTTTTCTTTTTTTCTGATGCTTTCCTCTGCGTTGAGTAATGAATTCTTCACTGTGGTTTCAGAGAAAATGTAACTCCTTGTGACTGCTGTTTCACTCCTGTAGATTATTAATACAATGGAAAGTTAAAGGTCGGGGAGGTTTGATTCATTGTGTTAGCAACAAGGTAGGATTCTTGTGAAACTCAAGTCATCTGCAGAAAGAAAGGCTTTGAGTGCAGCGAGTCTGATTTATCATTAATATTAGTAGAATATCATGGTAGCTTCTCTTTGCCATGCACCATTTGGTGAAATGCCATCCCTGTCTGCCAGTTCCTGGTATGCCCCAGGAAGGAAAGCAGAGGAGCTGCCCTGGGGTCTCAGACTTTTCTGGTCAGCGTTTCTGCACCATAAATATTGCTAACTGCTACTCGTCATTATTGCTCATCAGCTGCTGTGGTAGTGAAGTCCTCATTCAGAGGCTTTTGAGGGCAGCAGGAATGTGCTAAGAGGGGAAAAACAGCCCATGTTCAGAACTACTGAAACATGCCATACAGTGTGTTTTGGCTGAATGTATGCATCCTTTACATGACTTACAACTGAATGTTGTGCTGTTGCCCCTTTCTGTCACTTCTCTGACTTAACAGACATAGATTTGGGTGTGTTTGCAGAACCAGTCAGCATTTGCACCAGCACTTGGGGAACACCATCCCATGCGTTGGGATTATATGCTGTAAAATGCAGTCGGTTACCTGCTAGGGTGACCTATTCCCAGCTCTGCCATCCTTGATGCGTCCACAAGTAATGTAAGCAATGTAGTTCTGGTTTGGGGTGTGTTTTGGTTTGGGTCTTTTTGTCTGTCCTGTTTTAAATACACAAATGTTTTTCGTCCCTCCCTTTTCACTATAGGTAGGTGATCTCGCTGTAAGGTAGGGGAGGCACCTCTCAGCCTTGTTTTAGATTCTGATTTAAAGAGCTTGCATGCATAGATGGGTTATTCTGTCCTAACACATCATTATACCATACCTTAAGTTTGAACCTACATCTTGGGAGCAATTCATAAAATCCTAGAATGGTTTGGGTTGGAAGAGACCTTTAAAGATCATCTAGTCCAACCCCCTGCCATGGGCAGGGTCACCTTCCACTAGACCAGGTTGCTCAAAGCCCCATCCAACCTGGCCTTGAACACTTCCAGGGAGGCGGCATCCACAACTTCTCTGGGCAGCCTGTTCCAGTGTCTCACCACCCTCCCAGTAAAGATTACCTTCCTTATATCTAATCTAAATCTACCCTCTTTCAGTTTAAAGCCATTACCCCTTGTCCTATCACTACAGTCCCTGATAAACCATCCCCCTCCAGCTTTCCTGTAGGCCCCCTTTAGGTACTGGAAGGCTGCTATAAGGTCTCCCTGGAGCCTTCTCTTGTGCAGGCTGAACAACCCCAACTCTCTCAGCCTGTCTTCACAGGAGAGGTGCTCCAGCCCTCTGATCATCTTTGTGGCCCTCCTCTGGACTCGCTCCAACAGTTCCATGTCCTTCTCATGTTGGGGGCCCCAGAGCTGGACACAGTACTCAGGTGGGGTCTCACGAGAGTAGAGGGGCAGAATCACCTCCCTCGACCTGCTGGTCACGCTTCTTTTGATGCAGCCCAGGATACGGTTGGCTTTCTGGGCTGCAAGCACACATTGCCAGGTCATGGTGAGCTTCTTGTCACCCAACACCCCCAAGTCCTTCTCCACAGGGCTGCTCTCAATCCACTCATCGCCCAGCCTGTCTTTGTGCTTGGGATTGCCCCAACCCGTGTGCAGGACCTTGCACTTGGCCTTGTTGAACTTCATGAGTTTTTGTATGGGCCCACCTCTCAAGCCTGTGAAGGTCCCTCTGGATGGCATCCCTTCCCTCCAGTGTGTCGACTGCACCACACAGCTTGGTGTCATCATTCATCTTGCCTACCTTATTCCTGGCTAAAAGTAGTTGTTTGCACTGAGCTGTGTAGGCTTTTGCTGTGGTCATTTGCAGAAGAGGGGCTGTCCTGGAGGGTGACTCACCTTAAAAGTTGTTGACCTTGGTTAGAGCAGCATAAAACTCCTTGGAAGTCCTTGTAGAGCTCAGAATTGCATTTGTTATTTAACCTTAAATAAATGTAACATTAGTTTCTCTTTGCTGTGAAGCACTTGGCGCAATACCTGTGTAGATACAGGCGCTTCTGTTGAACTAAAGGGAGTTTTGGCTAAATTTAGACTGGAGGAGTAATGATGGATGGTGAAAATAAGATGGATTCTATTCGTTTTCCTTGTATGATTTATGGCTAGGCCAACTGCTAGGCTAAAAGGACGTCATTTGATGATTATTGCTCAGTGCCTTTTTACAGTTAATGCATATGAAGTAAAAGTCATTCAGCAAATAATGAATTCTAAAACATCCAATAATTGTAGATTTTCCATTTTTTTTCCAGTATTTGGAAGTGGAAAGTGCTGTAATGTAAATTCAGTACCTTTCTGAAAGCAGTAAAGCCATATAGTGAAAGATTGATGTAGAAGATGGAGACTGAGCCTTAACAATGTCCTGTGAAGGAGCTGGCTTAAAACACAACAGCAACACATTTAATCTTGTAAACTAATTTAACTCATGGGGGGCTAATTGTCATGTCAGTCTTTTGGAGCAGTTGCTGGGAGGATGCAGGCTAGCGAAGCTGGCTTGATTTCTTTTTTCCTTTAAAATTCTAACTAAAAACCAGTCTAAATCCTAAAGCGTTGGTTTACTTAAGGTCTGACTCTGCAGTTGATAGGCTTAGTGCGGATTTTGGATGCATAGGGAATATCTACTCTGAAAGTATTTTAAATACTTTTTTCTGGTTTTGTCCATTTGTGCAGACCAGTCTGTTCTGCTGAGCCAGCTCCATTGAGCTGGGACTCATCATCCAGTTAGCCCTGAGGACAATGCCAGGCCAAAATCACACATTCTAGTCTTTATCCGCTCCTTTAAGCTATTTAATTCTTTGCTTATCAATAACAATTGCTCACATGCAAAAACCACAGACAATGCCTGGTTTCTCAAACTGCTTTCTCTTGATGACCCAGCAGGTAGACCCCAATCACTACATCGGTGGTTTTGTCTCCCCTTTTTCTGTAGCGTGTCCTTCTTTTCAATAGCAGAGAGCAGAGCGATGGAGCAGGCTAAATATGCCCTGATAACCAGGGTACTTCTAATCCCCCATAACTGCCTCTGCAGCTTTTTCTTGAACAGTTGTTATACGTCGGCTTTATTACAGTCTTTGCTTTTCAAGGTGCATCATGGCCAGCAAAAAGAGCCGGATACAAGATTTTAAAGTCCTGCTGTTGCACTTCTTAATATAGCACCCTCTGAAATGTGCTGGAAGGGCTGTCTTTACCCTGTCTGCAGCATTGCCTGGCTTTCTAGCTGTCTCATCAAAAGCCTATTCCTGACATGTGCCGAGCACTTCCCGGGGCTTTGCTGAGCTCCCCCAGTGCTGTCACACGTGGTGACACTCTGGGCCCCACAGGACTGAAGCCTGTTTGAAAAAGCAGCCCGTGAAGCACTGACATGGGGTATGGCCACTAACAGCTTGCGTTGATCCAGATGTCCAGGTTGGGTCCTCCTGAAGCTTTAAAGGAGTAAGGTGCATGAGTAGGAGCTGTCATTTAGGTGTTTCAGAGGAACAGGGTGAGGTTTAAAGCAAAGGTTTTAACAAGATTAGAAATGCCTGCTGGGTTACATCCCCAGCAGTGGCAGCAGGAGATGCTGTTAGGACCAAACCTGGCCACTTCCTGAAGTCTGTTTGCTGCAGAATATGTTTTTCTTTTCTCCAGCCAAAATATTAGAGTGGAAGTAAACTACAGCTAGCTGTCAACATCTTGGGGTTTTCCAGGGGCTTTGACAGGCCCAAATGGAATACCTATGATAAAGTAGCTGGGTGCTTTTGAGGATGGACCAGCTCCCATCAGGAAGCATGGAGCAGGCATTGATAAAAGTCAGTTCTCGTACTGTTACTCTAAATTGCAACCCCATCACCCTTTCCATCCCCAGGTGAAGGTAAAGCTGGACTGCAGCAAAACCTCCTGGTGGGACCGTCACCTGTGCAGCATGTGCTGCTGCTCCAGGTTTATCAGCGGTGGCACGTTACGGCATATACCAGTCTGAATCCAAATATGCTTTCAGGTTTGCACAGATGTTCAGGCCAGCTGTTGCCTGCGGTCCAAAACCCCATTGCCCCCCATGTTTCATTTTATGCTCTGGCTTATCAGCTGCAGAGGCCACCTCTGAATTCCTGTCTCCTGGGGCGGTTTGAGACCCATTGCTGTTGTGGGTTGTGATTACGGTGTTTCTGGTAGTGAATGTGTATGGAACCGAGCTGTGGCCATGTTGCAGACTGAATGCTGGATGTCACTGTCATCCCACCGATCCCCTGCCGATTGCTGCTCTGGAGGCTTTGCCTGACCTTAGAGATGGTTGGAAGTAGCTTCAGCCCTCGGTAACAACAACAAAGGTGAAACGTAGCAAAGGTGGAAAAGAAGGTAGATGGAGAAGTAGCTGAGCTGTTGTTTGGGACCGAATCATCCACCTCTTTTCATGCCGTGCAGGTGATGTCATTGCCTGCTGCCCAGATGCCCCATGAATCAAGGGGTGTCACCCACCCCCGGCGTATAGATGTGCTGCCCTGTGCTCTTCCAGCAGGCAATTATTTACAACGGGGCAATGAATCCTGCGGTGGTAGGTTATGTGGAGTTATTTATGGGAAGGAAGGGGTCCCACAGCATTTCTAATTTCATGCATGAATAATTCTTGTGAGTCCCTGACATTTTTCTGTTCCCTCACGCCTGGGCCTTGTCTGGTGTAGAGGAATGCTCGTGGGTGTCAGGAGTGTCAGAGTTGGGGTCTCTCACATCACACCCAGTTTCCGTGGCCATAAACTACTCTGAAATGCCATTATTTTGTAGGAGCCCTCCAGGAATGCCTTTTAACTGAAGTCAAGTGTAGAGTTATTAGCAGAAGTCGTGGGAGCTGTTACGCAGCCCTGCTTGAAGCCAAGGGGAACTAGAAAGGTGGAAGGGAGAGAAACTCAAGACACGGGAAAGATGGAGGTAAGAAGAGATAATAGGATAATGATGTGCCTCATAAACACAGAAATAAATCCCTCCCCATCCTGGCTAGCTGAGCAGTTGCAGTCAGAAGCAGGTACAGCTGTTGCCTGTCCTTCGTTAGTCCCTGTGCCCAAGCCGCCTGTGTCTGTGGCCGGGCGGCAGCCGATGTGTCATGTCTGTGCCCCAAACTCCTCCCGCCAGCAGCATTCACATCACGGCAGCCGCACTCTCCCCAGAAGAGCATCGTTTCTCCCTTGACGTTGATGTAACTTGGCTGGTCTGCCCTGCATTTCACCGAGGACGGAGGGGAAGGAGGAGGGAGAGTTGCCTCAAGTGCTGAGCTCCTTTGGTCCCTCTTCAAAACCCAGACAGGGTAAAAGGGCAGGGATTTAAATGGCATCAGCAATACACGGCCGTGGCACAGCCAGCTTTGGGCTGGGGACTCTGTCCGCTTGCTGCTGCGCATGGCCTGTCTCGCTTAAAGCGATGTGTATAAATAGTGCTGACAGGAGGAGAGGCGAGACACTGAACTTCGGGGCTTTTTAACGGGTTATCTATAAATAAGTAATAACTGCACAGCACTGTGTCCAGTGCAAGACACCCCCTGGTTCCCTCTGTAATGCCTTGCTCAGACCACCCCTGCTTGGCAGAAAGGGCTGCCGCTCTGGCCAAAATCACACCAGAAGATGGCACAGGAGGATGAACAAGTGACTACAAGGGCAAATATTTAAAGCTTCATGATGTAACTCTGTGTTGCGTTTCCTCTGTCCCGGTATTTCTGTGCATTGGTGTTGCACCGGGCTGTGCCGCAGTACATCAGCAGGGAGGAGTTTGGGGGCATTCGGATCTCTAGGATTAGTAAGCCTGTCACTTTTGGCAAGCTTTTATGTAGGTATATTAAAGGCAAGGGACACAGGCAATTGCAAGTTCTGTCCTGTGGGAAGCGCAGGGATGATTTTTGGTTTTTTGGGTTGGTTTGTGGTGGTGGCTTTTTTCCCCCCCTTTTGCCCCTTTGTAGCAGCCTGGGGAAAAACCTAGGATAGAGAGGGATGTTTGCCCTGTGCAGGATGCTGCTTCTCCCAGCAAAGCCCTGAAGACACGCACCGAGCCTGTGGGCAGCGCCCGTCCCCTCCCAGAGCTCACACCTGCACATCACACCTCTGCCAGGGGTGGAGGTTCCTAATTTTTCATTTTGGGCGGTCTGGCCAGAGTTTCTCTTAATATCAGCTTCCTTTTCTCACGGTGGCCAGTCCTCGGATGCTTCCCTGGCTCTGCTGTAAGCATGCAGAGGAGCTGGCGTTCGCCTGGCGGGTTCCCAGCAGTGGTGGTGGGAGCTGCTGAGTGGCTCTGCTGGTCCCCTCATCTGGATGATGCTCTGAGGATGTCACCCAGGACAGCTCTGAGCCAGGAGGAGAATTGCTCACATTTGCATCACTGTGACATGAACTGAAAATCACAGTCTGTGCTTGAAGGGACATTGCCTTGAGAAGTTCCGTGTCTGTCTGGAAATTATGTTCCCCGAATAACCCTCAAAGAGTTAATAAGAGCTTGGCTGCGGGGATAGCAGTGCCACCCTTGAAGAAAGAGGGAAAAGACTGGCCTGCCTCTGGGCAAGGTTTCCATACTTGCCCTAAGCTGACCTTCCAAGGAAAACTCCTTCCTGCAGGTGTGAACCCCACCGTCGCAAAATGAGCACCAGCAGCTGGCGGTGGCCACAGGAGCTGCTCTGTCCTCTCTCCAGCCCTGCGCAAAGCAGGAACAGGTTCTACCTGGCTCGGCCCCTCACCCCTCCGTGGCTGGGTGCTGGCACCGGGGAGGACACAAGTGCGTGTTCAGGATGTTTTGGGGCGACAGAGCTTTGCTTGCTCCTGTGGAAATACTAGATTTTACTAGAAAACAATGGATTTTAAAAGTACCTGGCAGACAGAGCTTTGCTTTTTGAGAGCAGCACACTGCTGTTAGATTCTGGTTTTCGGGGTAGTGGTCCTTGAGCGCTGAGGGACTTAGCTGTGAGAACCTGCTATAGTCAATCGCGTAGGACTCATGGTGGTGGGGAAGGCTGATGTCTCATTTTCCCCCTCTCTTCTAGCAGTACTCTCTGCTATTGCTTTTGGCTCCAGTCTTTCCACCCATCCACCCACCGGCCTTTTATTCACCAAAGGGTGTAGAAGAATTTGCGGCAAAAATAAACGAATTTATTTTCACCCACCATCCTCGTTGGCTGTGTGGGGGAGAGCTGTGCAGCTCCTGATGGTGGAGGAGAGCGGGGAGGAGGCTTGCAAGCACAGCTGGGGGATCGCAGGGCATGCCCTCCTTGGGCAGGAGCGGTGGGTGCTTTAGGTGGAGGGTAGGCAGCCAGCGCGGTGCCACCGCTCTGGGGAAGTCCTCGGGGCCTGAGGCCAGCAGCGGTGTGTGGAGCCTGAGGGCAGCCTGCGCTGCAGGAGAGGGGTGGGCGGATTAGAAGAACGCTCTCTTTTGGTCCTCAGTAGCTAGGAATCATCCTTAAATTTAGAGCGGAAAGGCACTGCCATTGTGTGTGCTTTCAGGCCCTAAGTGCCATCAGGTGAGGAACCACGGCTGACCTTGCTGTGAAGCATGAACAACCCAAAATCATCTTCCTTGTTATGGTCATCACAGCCATTTTGTGCCTTTTTCATAGATGCATGCATGCCAAGTTTTGGGTTTGGGTTTTTTTTTTTCATAGAATGGTTTGGGTTGGAAGAGACCTTTAAAGATCATCTAGTCCAACCCTCTGCCATGGGCAGGGACACCTTCCACTAGACCAGGTTGCTCAAAGCCCCATCCAACCTGGCCTTGAACACTTCCAGGGAGGGGGCATCCATAACTTCTCTGGGCAACCTGTGCCAGTGTCTCACCACTCTTATCATAAAAAATTTCTTCCCTTATTACAGCTTTTGCCTGTGAGATCCTGAAGTGGAGACTCTGTGTGGTGAGGCAGCGGGCTGGGGGAGTGGAGAGAGCTAAGCAAGGTGGTGGTGGGCTTTCCATGGCTGCTTCTCATCACCTTCGCCTGTTGGCAGCCTGGAGGGGCCAGGTAGGATCAGGAGGCAAGGGACAGTCCTGCAAAGAGGCTTGGTGTTTGGGTGGAAACAGCTAATGCATCCAGTAGGTACCTCTAGTACTCCGGAGTGGTGTTCACGGGGCAGTTGTAGTTAAATGCAAGACATCAAGGAAGAACAGACCTTGGAGTGAGCTGGAAGGGCCTTGGATGACTGTAGTGATGAGTTGACAGTGGGACCCCAGATGATGGAGGCAGGTGACAGCAAAGGCAGAGACGCAGATGCTGCCACAAGATGAGTATCTGAAGGGCAGGGAGAGTTGTAGCCATCAGGGTTTGTGTTTATCTTTGCAGCAGTGATTATTTTCAGATAGCTGCGTGAGAGAGTAAAACATCAGCTCCTGCTATTAATAGCACTGCAAACAAGGCTGTTGCTCATTACTGACAGGTGAGGTGAAGTTAATTTTATTTCATCCTAGGTATGAAAAAGTGTGAAAACAAGATAGGCTCCGAGTCAATCCCCTCGGTCCGGAAAAGATGGGGAAGAGACCCCCCCAGCGCTGGGGGGGTGGCAATGTGGGGTGGTTTTCCCAGGGTGCTTTCACCTTGCTCCAGAGTAAGTGCTGCTGAAAGAGTGGATATGGTGAGGAACCGCAGCTGGGTAGGATTGCTGAAAACATGTTAAGTTTAGGTAAAAAGCAAACTGAAGATCTTCAGGTTTCCTGCTCTGAAACTGGAGGGTTTGCCCAGAGGAGAGGAGGTCTCAGCCCAAGGTCAGCAGTACATGGTGGGACCCCAAAACAGCTTTTGGTAGCAAATTCCCATCTGAATGGGATGCAGGTCCCTGGAGGAGGGATTTGACAATGCCACGGTTGAAAGCTGCTCCTGGGCTTGTAGCCACCTTTGGAAATTTGAGGTGTCTTTAGCAGGCTGAAGGATCTGGCCACTAGTGATCCTCAGAGCAGACGCAAGGTGGGCAGCCGGGTAACAGTCTTGGGGAGTGATGGCACTGGTGTAAACAAGAGCCGAATACAACTTGCATTGTTTGAGCAGATGTGTCCTGTCTGCTGCTAATTATAAGCGTTGCGTGCACAACACACACTGGGAGATGTGCCAGATACTATTTCTTTTCACGTTGAACTCAAAATCATTATAATTAAGCTTTAAAGTTGTAAGTAAAAACTAACAAGGAGTGCAGATTTGCCATCATGCTGCTTGCAACCGTGGCAGACCCACCGGGATGGATGGGTGTGAGGGTACGGCATCCATCCTGGAGGGCAGTCAGAGGGGGCTGGGGGTGTGAAGGGCCTTGTGGGCTCCTGCCGTGGCAGGCAGAGTTGGGTTTTAAATAGGCAGAAGACCCAAAAATACTAGAAACGTGCTGTTTCACAAATGTAGGAAGTGTTGCTGAGTGAGCTTTAGCAGCCTCTTGGGCTTGGTGGGCACAGAGGAGAGGTGCTTGCTGAGAAGGGAAAATCAGGAATAAAAGCGGGAAGCAATCGCATAACTGTGGGCAGAGAGGAACCTAGGCTGGTATCTCTGGTTTGAGGAAAATGAGACAGACTCGCCGAAGCAGCAGCTCCAGGAGGAGTTCCTGGGCATAGGGCTGGATGAGAGGGATGCGGTGGCTGTGCCACCGGCCGTGGCTCGGTGGGCACAGGCTGATGGCTGCTTTGTGGCACTTTTTGGGGCTGCCTCAGGACCGGGTGGGTGCTGGGGATGGTACCATGTACCCCCAGGGGAGCATCCCACCTCTGGTCCCCCAAACATGGGGGGACTCATGAACCCCCTTTTTGGACTACACCGCAGGAGCTGAAATTGGTGGCTGTGCGTGTAGGGGCGAGGATCACCGCGGCCCTGTTTTCGTGGTGTGCTTGCCGTGTGGCCGGAGGCATGATGGATGGGCTGGGGGGGTGCGCTGAGCAGAGCCACCATGTGATGAGCGGTTTAAAAACAGCGCTGCGGAGCGGAGAGCCGCCAGCTTTCAGCCCTGCGATTTGTATTCGGAGGGAAGGTGGCTGCTGGGATTCAGTGCTTCTAGGTCTTCGTCTGGGGTCGTGTCTGAATAAATTACGTTTTGAGATCCGGGTGAATGCAAGGGAGCAAGCTGCACTGTCAATGCGGCAGCAGAGGAGAGACATCTTAACTGCTCATGATAAATGGGTCAGGATGGGTCCCGGTGTTTTAAAAATTAGCTGTTGACCTAGATAGCGACAGCGTAATGACTTGCAGTGGGAACAAAAGCGAGCATCGCTGGAGCTGCGCATCGCTCTGAAGGTGGGGACGAGCCCGGTGTGCTGGGTTAGACCTGGGCCGGTTCCCTGCCCGGGCCCCCCTGCCCGGCTTTTCCTCAGCAGCTGGGCCGTGCCGTGGGGAAGCACGGAAGACCTCGGACATCTTTTTCTGACGGCTTCGCTGAGTCACAAGGTGCATTTGTCTCGCAGGCAGCAGCCAGGGATGCACCTCCCGCCGCCCCGTGATTTGCTCTCCTCCGGTAATGAAGGACTCTGAGCTGCCTCTTTCAGTTCCCCCCCCACTCCCCCATTTTGCAGGGGGAGCAGTGCTGTGCACCCCTGAGCACCCACCTGGGCTGTTTAACGCCAGTCCTTACGGAGATGTGCCATGTGTTTGGGTTGAGGCGGTTGGCAGGGTTGATGCTAAAGATGAAGCTGCTGCCCAAGTCGGGTTTTCTCCTGCTTAGCACTGGGGAAGAAGGCCACCGCCTGCGGCAGGTCATAGCGTGTCAGGGGTTTCTCCTGTGATGGGGTCCGCTTCCTCTGGATGAAGCCATGTTCCTCCTGAGCACTGAAAGTCAGTGCTTTCCTTCTTGGTGAGAGACCTGTCAGTGCCCCTCGTTAGCTGCCGTAATTGAATAGTGGCTTTCCTAGGTGTTAATTAAGCAATATCCAAGATAAGGTCACAGTTGCCCTGTGCTGACAACATGGGTCTTTTCAGTTCAATTGAAGACACTTTTCCTTCACCAGGACTTTCTGTAAAGATCTTTAGTTAAGACCTGAGTAATTAATTACTTGAATTTCATTTGTGGTTGGTATTTTTGTTTGTTTTGGTTCTTTTTTTTTTAAGTCCTGTTGCTGGTGGGGCCAAGCAATGCTGTAATATTCCAGAGTTACAGCAGTTTCTAACTGCATCGGGTTTAATGTTTGTTGCCCAGTACAAGCAGTGGGATGGGATGGTATCGGTGCCTCTCTCCAGAGTGGTCCAGTTTTATTTAAGCTTCATAACTGAGGCTGTGGTTGGAGTGCTTGGGACCTTGGGGCACTTGCGCCGAGCCCAGCTGGGTGCCCTTCAGGCTGCTGGACTTTAATTAGAATGGTTTTTGCTTTGACCTCTTGAATGCAGCATTTGCCCTACCGAGCCTTCGGCCCCATGGCAGAGCAGCAGTGCTGACCCCCCTGCACCCCCAAAAGCACAGCCTGTTCGTTAAGCCGCATCCTTGTTCCTGGAGCAGAGTGCCTGCTGACCGGTACCAGGGTGCAATTAAGGATGGGCTGGTTTTGCTCGCTGAAACTCTACATGGTTTTGACCCGAGTTGCTTGAGCACCATGTTTCCAGCTTGCGAGATGCTCTCACCTGGCACACGCCAGCAGAGGAGGAGCGGCAGCTCCAAAGCAAGGGGGACCTGGCCACAAGCACCCCAACCTGCAGGGAAAAAGGGGTGGGTGAGCCTGATCGTGGCTGTGCCTAGGAGATGCTCTTTCTGGGGGGTGTATATGGCATTTTCCCCTGTTGGTGCTCTGCTGGCTTTCATGGTCCCAGTTTCTCACTACCAGCATCTTGCTGCCCAGTTTGGATTTTCTATTTGAAGCTGTCTTAGGCAAGTCCTGCACTGAGCTCCTGGAGTCCACAAGAGGAGAATGCACTTACATATCCAGGCGTGCATGGGGAGAGGTCAGAAACAAGCCAGGCAGACGCTTATTTAGCCTTTCATATCAGGTCCTCGTGGGTGGAGAAGCGGGTGGCAGGAGGAGCTACTGGGACCCCTGAGCCATCAGGGCTGCTCTTGCATTGCACCTGAACAGCAACATCCTTACGAGTCCCAAAAAAAGGTTGGGACCGTGGCTTGGTGTCTGGTCCACAGCGGGCACAGGTTTCCCAGACCTAGGGAGGCTCCAGCACCTCCCCATGCCCCAGCTTGGGGACTCCCATCCTGTTCCAAGCTGGCTGCCTGCCTCATGCCATAGCACCAGGGAAAGGGGCTCAGCCTTTCCATCCCCTCACTGTCATCCGTGTTGGATCCTGCCCTCTCAAATCGCTGAGGATGCTTTGTGCACCACCCTGTGCTTCTCCCCCGTGGGCTCCCCGCCTGCGGGCAGCTGCCCCTGCTCGCTTTGGGGACTGCAGGTCTGCCCAGAGCACATTGGCAGCTTTTGGGTGACGAGCCCGGTGATGTGCTGCCTGCACCGCCGGCGAGCTGTTTACCTGGAGACGAGAGCCTCCGGAAAGTGTGACTCCCAGTAAAGGAGGAGTTTGGCAGCAAAGCGTACAAGGGGCTGCCTGTGCCACCGCCGGGACCGGAGGTGGGATGCAGCAAGCAGCCAAAGATGGGTTGTGCTGTGCTGGGTGGGATCCAGGACTCACTGCAGTGAAGTTACTGGTAGGACAGGAGAGCGTGACTGCATGCGGGTCAGAAGTTACCCATCATGTGCCACCATGAGCTGAGGATCGTTACCCGACTGTGATGGCAGCCAAATGCACTTCATAATGCTAGGTCCCTAGAAATCTTGTTTTGGTTTGTAGTGACTTTCCTGTGCATTTTCCTTGGGAGAACAACATTCCCTTCACAGTGTCAAGGGAAAAGAAAGTTTGGTCCTTATTTATGGAGGCCATTAGTCCCCACATGTGACAGAGAGGTGATTTCTGACCCCAAGCCCGGCTCCCATCGGTGTGTTCTGTCAACGGGTGCTTTGCCTGCATTGCCCATCTGGTGCGGCCGGTGGCTGCATGTGTTCATGTGCTGCTTTATCTCCCACAGGCTCCTGCTTCTGGGTCGCCGTCCTGGACGGCAACGTGGTGGGAATTGTGGCAGCACGGGGCAACGAGGAAGACAACACGGTGGAGCTGCGCCGCATGTCCGTCGACTCCAACTACCGTGGCAAAGGGATCGCCAAGGCCCTGGGGCGCAAAGTGCTGGAGTTTGCCATGCTCAACAACTACTCCTCCGTCGTGCTGGGAACCACGGCCGTGAAGATGGCAGCCCACAAGCTCTACGAGTCCTTGGGGTTCAAGCACGTGGGTGTTGTCGAACATTACGCCCTGCCGGGGATGACACGCTCCTTACTGGAGAGAATGTTTTTCCAGCTCCGCTACCACCGCTACCGCCTGCAGCTGCGGGAAGAATAAAATAACCCAACCAACCAAACGAAAAAAAAAAATTATCTTTTTTCCCTCCTCCTCCCCCTTCAAAAATAATAAATTACCCTCCTATTTCTCGTCACTGTTGATTTGCCAATTTTGGGTTGAGTTTTTGTTCCCTCATGTCATCTTTTGGTTTGCTCCGTGCAGCTCGATCGTCTGGCCGAGGAGCGTTCCTTCCTCGCATGCTGTAGGTGGTGGTGCTGGGAGTCCTGCGACCCGGCGGGGCAGAGCGGAGCGGAGCGGCGGCCTCTCCTTCCCAGGTACCTCCGTAAAGCACAGAAACTTAACTGCAAAATAGTACCACTGCTCTGGTGTACATAGTCTTCTCCTTTTCCAAATGTAAGATAACATAGTGATGCATTCATGATAGCGCGGAAATATTACTTGAATGCAGTTTTCAGTATTTCATGCACCAGTAAGTAGAATATGCATTCGTCTTACCGTTATTTACTGGTTAATAGTTTTCAAAGAAAAGGTGGGGGGTAAACCCCCCCACCCCACCCCAACCCGCTTGCTACAATGCATGAAGAGGAAAGCGCGTGCACGCACTCAAACACATCGCACTGCCACCACGGCACTGGTGTTGCACTTTTTTTGGATGTGCCTCATTCTGCCAAATGTCTGAGAGACCCTGGGTGCATCCGGTAACCACGACTCCGCTCCATTCCCCCCCTCCTTCCTAAGCCAGCACAGACTCGGACCGGCTGAACTCTGAGCCCCATTGTACCATAGTGTGAAGTTAAGATCAAACCTAAATATCTCCTGCGCTGTTCTGTAGCCATGCGTAACCTGCAGTCCTGGGCCAGACTCCGCATGTGCGTTGGACTTTCTCTTTGCTGCCTTTTGGGGTTCTTCGTTTGTTTGTTTTTATTTTATTTTTAAGGGGGTTTTTTTGTTGTTGTTGTTATTACTTTTAGTTTTGGCTTTTGCTGAATGGTGTCATTGAGGCGTAATGGAGGCTGCAGTTCCTATGGCAACACATTTGCACATTAATGTGCGCACCAAATCTAACCACTTCAGAGAAGCAACGTGTGACAGATAATAGCATTTTGGGGAGCACCGGGGTGGCGGGGGGGAGCGTACTTATTATCTTATCCAGCTGCTTGTTTGATAAATGTAGATGGCCTCACTGCAGCCTTCCATCAAAGGTAATTAACTGCTTTAATGATGTCAGATTTGTGAATTGTACAATGCAAAAAGCAATGCAAAGCAGATTCGGCATGTGTCTGTACCCGGTATGTATGTACAGTGCCTGCCAACTAAAGAATAACCGAGACTACAGCTTCTTCTAGCCTGAGATATCAACTTTTATAACTTATTTAAACAAATAGCAACTTTGCATGAATTACGTCTTGGGGGGGAAAGAAGATCGGTAGGTTTTAATTTTTAAAAAGTGGTATCAGAAGTATACAGAAAACCATTTCTGGCTGCACTTCATTTGGGGTGGGTGGAGGGGTTCAGCTCTGTTAGTACATTTAAAGGGAAAACCCCTTTAATTTAGTTCCTGGGTGAAAAAAAAAAGTTACTATTTTACAAAGTATTATGCGTGTGGGGGGCGGGGGGGGGAACCACCACCTATCGTGAAGAACCCGATGAAAGGGTAGAGCGTGCGTTAACCACGCTTGCGCTTGCAAACACAATGGAAGCATCAGCGGGAGAGCCCCAGAAGGGAGCCGGCGTGGGGCTTGCGGAGAGGAGAGGAGCCGTGGGGCGGACGGGGAGGGGGGCAGCGGCACGGACCCACGCGTGCTGGATGCTGCCCGGGTCTCGCTCGTACCGAGCAGTGCCCTTTCCTCTCCAGCCGAAAGCTTTCCCGGCACTGAGATGTGCCCGGCGATGCTGGATGAGAGCAGCGGGGAGGGGGGCTCGCCCCATCCCCACTGGGGCCGCGGACTGGGCACCAGTGCCGGGGATGGAGGGGCCGTTTGGCACAACCCCGGCAGCGCGCTCGGTGCTGGGCTCGGGCTCGGTCCAGCCTGTAAGGAGCCGGAGGGGCAGGGTCCCGGTGTGTGTCCCAGCAATAAGGGGGGAAATGAGGACGGTGAAGGGCACTGTAGCAAGAGACCGTGAGTTTAATTAACAAAATTTCTGTATGGGGCACTATATTTTTAAAAGTCTTTCTATGCTGTACATTTCTCCTGAAGCTGAAATAATGTACTGTTGGTAGGGGTTTTTGTATAGTGTACAGAAATTGGCAGAATATTTTCTTGCTGCATTCAGTGATTTATTAACCGAAGTAAAATAGACAAATATAAAGTGTTAGCAAAAGTTGAAAGAAAAAAAAAAAAAAACCACAAAACAGTTTGTGCCTTTTTTAGTTTATTTTTCTGTTGCTATATAATCACTGCACTAAAACCTTTCCAGAGGGGAAAAAAACAAAAACTAGTCTCTTAATAAGGGAGGAATATGTAAAGCCTAAATTGAGCGTTAATTTTTTTATTGGGATATTTAATTAAAAGAATGTTGCTGGTTTTATTTGATACCTGTGCCTTTGTAATAAAACTCCACATCCTGTCAGAAAAGCCAAACCTGGAATAAATCCCACCAGATCCCACAGACGCAGAAGTACCATCAGGTTACCAGTATTTTCTTTTAAAACATGTAAACCTTAACTGACGATATTACAGTATCCGATCGTAGTACCTGTTGAGTTGCTTGGGAAAGAGGTGCTTTGGAAAGGTGCAGCTTTCGGGGTGCTGTCTGCGTTCCTCCCCGGGCACGCCGGATGCCGGAGATGCACCGATAAGGGTTGAGTCGTTGCCACTTGGTCGGTAGCTGCTGAGAAAATTTCTTCCCTTAACGCTCCTGCCAGTTGCTTTGTGACAGGGCTCTTTGGAAAAAATCCAGCTGGTTGCTCCCAGCTCTCCAGCCGGGACAGCTCGTTTCCGAAGGAAAGGGCTGGCTGCCAAGTAGGCTGAGTTTTGCTTTCCTTGGAAGATGGAGAGGGCTGGTGGGTGAAACAGCACTGATCCCAGCCCTGGTTTTTACTGGGAAGCCCACGTGGCTGCCAGAGCCGCATCCCTGGTAGCAGCAGTGGGACGGGGGTACGGGACCTCCGGCGTTGTTGCCGCTTTCCCACCCAGAGCGGCTCTGAATAGGATTAGACAAGGTTGGGCTTAAAAGCATCGAGTGATACTGTCGTTTCATCTGCATTCACGGGAAGTTTCCCTAAATGTGATGGCTCAGGCTCAGCTCTGGAGCCAGAAAGTCGCTGCTCTGCATGGCCCCTGGGCTCTGGACCATGCCAGGCTCACCCGCTGCCCTCCCCGGGGTCCGGATGCCTCGCCCCCCCGCTGCCTGGGCCAGCGTGCCGGTAGACCATGGTGCAGCTCACGGGGTGACGTTTTGAGGGTGAACCGCCTTTAGCGGATCCATTCGTCTGCTCTGCCTCTTTCAGGGTGCGCTGGTTTAAACAACACTGCATGGAAAAGACCCCACAGCTCATCGCTTGTGCCCCCCAGTACTGGCTTTGCAGCCCCCCTTGGGGACCTTCTTGCTTCTCCGGCACCAGATAGCCGTGATCGGCACAGGGCACAGCACTGCATCGGGACCTTCCCCATCCACCTTTCTCCGGGCTTGACCATCACCTCCTGACTCTCCCCATCCCAGTTCAGCAGCTGGGTGGGTGCAGAGCAGCACAAGATGGTTGTGGGTTTGGTCCTGAGCGAAAGAGCTTGTGATCTGGACCTACTGCCAGAAACTCCTTGAGATCCTATTGCCAGTTGTCGAGTCTTAATTCCAACAGAGACTCACATCAGTGTGAGTTGGGAGGTGGTTTTTCCTTCCAAGGACACTCCTAGCTGGAGTGTGGGGAAGAGTGGAGCATCTCTTGGGTTTTACCTTTAGCTGGTATATGTCATGGCTAGTAAGATCGCTTCAGATTTGGGTGGAGGATGTGCTGGAGATGCGAAGGAACTTCCCCCAGCTGTGCCAGGTGCCTGCTTCTTTTACTTTGCTGTGCACGTGGGTTGTCACAGCCCACTGGCCTTGCACTGCATGCCGTGCGGTGGCACTGAGGATGCAGTTTCCTTGCCTGGCAGCTTTCTCCTTAGGCTTGTGGCTTTTTCTGCTAATCCCTGTGCAGTAGTGGGCACTGCTCGAGTGGCCTCTGCTCAGAGGGGACTGGGGCAGAGCCCTTGCTCACTGGGGAAGGCACCAGGTTTGATGTCCAAAAATCTTAAAAAAAAAAAAAAAAAAAAAGTGGTGCGCGGGGGAGACTTTGCATTGCCATAGCTGAGGTCCACAGCCTGGGGGCTGCCCCAGCCCTCTGGCACAGCCTGGGCCATTCCCTCTGGAGTGAGTGGGAATGCCCTGCACACCCTGAGCAAACTGGCATCTCAAGCACATGCAATATTTGGCAATAAGCTCTGTAGGAAGCTTGGCCCCGAGTGGATCCAGGCCAATAATGCTGAGCAATCCAACGAACAAAGAAAGTGGTTTCTAATCTTACTTGAAACCCTTGAACTGGTATTTGTCGTAAATCCATGCTGTGTTTTCCCTCTGTGAAGCAGACAGCACCTGCAAGATGCTTAGAAACGGCAGCTGTAATTCATTTCTGCTGGGAGAAGCAGTAAAGTTTGGGGCACTGCCATCAGCCAAAAGCTGTTCTCTTCCCTTACCTCGCTGTTACTGTGCAGCATGTGGGACGGTATTTCTGAGCAAGCCTTTACCTCTCCCCGAGCATGCTGCATGCAGGCTGTACCCACGCACAGGACTGAGCACCGGGAGCTGGGCTCTCACCTGCACGGTCCATCCGCTCCCGTCTCTGTGGCACGTATGGCTCAGGGAGCAGCTAGGGAATTCGGGGCTGCCGTGGGGCACTGCCTGCTCGGGGAGGAGAGATGCACGACCACGGGGTACCTTGGCTGTGGGGCTTTTCAGGCTGGCCACCGTGGAAGGAGGTAGCTGGTGGTGTAGTCAACCCCATCAGGGAGAAGCAGGCTTGTTTTAAAAGGTGTTTGTTGGAAGCAAGATGAACTTAACAGTGTTATTTGGAAACTGTAAGGATGCTCTTAGCACTGCGGGGTTGAGCTGGTTGGCAGCGTGCAATGGGGGTGGCATGGGGCGCAGAAGCAGGACCAGCGTTGGCGATGCTGCAGAGGCAGTTGCACCCCCAAAGCCAGTGGCACAGCTCGCAGGGCACAAGTCGTTTTTCTTTTGCTATATGCAGGATGGATGCACCTGAATTCTTAAAATCCCAAGGGCCAGCTCTGCATCTTGACTCGTTTCAGCATGGCCCTTCAGCGAATGCAGGGGGGAAATGACCGTGGGGACGTCTGTCCCGAGGGCTGGGACCTGGACAGTCATCTCCCCCCTGTGTTAGTCCCCATGGGAAATGACGATGATACTTTAGGTCACGACGTCTGAATTTAATAGTCCCTGTGCAGGAGAAGCAGCACTAAGGGTCGGCAGGTGGCTGTTGGGGTTCAGATGTGCTCGTTGGGGACCCGTGCCGCATGCATGCCGTGGGAGCAGAAAGTGCTCAGTGCCTGGGGGGGATCAGGCCCCTTTCTTGCTGTAGCCAACTGTGAGAACAAAGTCCTGTGGTCAGAATTCCCAAGGGAACTGTGGTTTTACAAAACCTTGTCACAATTCTTGCTGCTGCCCGTTGCTCACTGAACCATATCCATCCGTGATGCAGGTCTGCTGCCTTTTAATTTGCCAGATTTGCTGGCTGAGGTGCAAATGGATAGAGACTGACTGCAGGGATTTCCGAATTGCCAAACACACAAAGGCAGGAACCAGCTTCGGTTACCTCTGAATTAACAATCTCATTTTCGATGTGCTGGGAGCCTGTGTTTCATTAGCGCTAGTGTGATGCTGTTGGTATGCACTCTATTTAAAGCTTAATAAAGGCATTTTAATTCCACACTAACTGGAGTCTTGCGGTGGAATATACTGTACCGCATAAAGAAAACGAAGGGATGCAAACTGTTAAATAAGCTTTAAAATGCAAAAGGATAATTTTCTCTCTTTTTCTCCCTCAAAATAGATCCACACAGAATCTTGAGCAAAAAAATGGTGTGCTCTTGCATGCCTCGGTAATAGAGACTATGCACAGAGCTTATGCTTAACTTCCACCAAAACTGCTACCTGAATGGTCATCTGGAGTACCTTTCACTGAAAATAAAATAAGAGAATAGTTTGAATAACAGTTTAGTTAAAACACAGTATCATTTAAAACAACAAACTCTAAGTCAGCATTTGGAGTTTAATGACTGTTCAAAATTGCTGTTCAGTGCTGTCTTTGTATTACATGATGGTCAGCTGCGGGAGAGCATATGTTTTTAACATCTAAATAGTAGAAGATGGACTTATTAAGACCAAGAGCATAACAAATACATAATGCAACTGTAAATTTATTTACGAGTAACACGTTTGAATGCAGAAGCAGCTACTGCTGTGTAAGCGTAATAAACATATAGCTAACGTTGTTTTCAATTTCTTTTCCTCCAAAGCTTAGTCCTTTTGACTTGTAGTATGTATATTTGCTTTTTTTAAAATATAATTAGGTTTAACAAAGCATCTGTTGCTTTGTGAGTTGTACTTATGATTGTGCTGGGCCGTTAGCTTTAAGCAGTTTGTGTGCTTGTGTTATTTTATTAAAGGAAAAGTCTTCTTGAGACAAATGCGGTAAAGGTAAAGGAAAAAAAATATTTTTTTGGTAGTGTTAAGCAGATGTGTGGTATGCATTTGGAAAATGTCCAATGTCGGTTGAAAAAAAAAAAAAAACCTGGAGCTAAATTGCTTACCAGAACTGCTTGTGTTTAAGGCAGTGGCTTTTTAAGTTCATGGCTTACAGGCTAAACTCATGCCTAAATAGAAACTCGGATTCCCCCGAACAGCCTCTTACTCTGCATCTCTTCACCGTTGTACAAGACCAATGTGAAATTAGTCTTGTGTTTTCTATGTTCAGCATAGTATGTACTGTACTTTGTAACGGGAAGTGGCTACAAGTCCTCAAAGAAAAATGAACATATTTTAAAACAGCAATAATTACCACTGTAAAGCAAATGAGCACGTGGGGGAGAGCACAGGGAGATAGTTAATGAAGATGATACCGTTAGGAACACACTGGCGTCAGTGCTGCTATTGCACCTGGGGAGCAGGATTAAGTACTAGGAAAGGCCATCGGTCTCTGGGACTGGACTTCACCTTGGCAGAGAATTTGCCCATGTGGGATCCCTCCGCCTGAATCGTTCTTTGGCTTTGTAAGTCCTTACGCAGCGCAGGTTTTTCACCGTAGTTTTAAGGGTGAATTATTGCAAATACCGTTCCTGGTGGGGGAGACAACCACGAGGAAGAGCTGTCAGAGTCACACAGAGGAAGGTAAATGCTCATTGCCGCACTCTCATACCCCAGTGTACTCTGCTACTGCACTACTGGGGCTCAACAACAGCAGAAAATAGAATTAATGAATATAATTTTCTTATGGAGGGAAGCAGGAGTCAGCTCTGTTGGAAAGCTCTTCACATACCGTCAAGGCATATCGATACAAAGCAGTTCCTCTAGCGTGACAGGACATGGTAACGTGTGTGCAAGTTAGCCCTTGGAGTGCTTTAGGCATTTGAGCTCCAGCCTACAAAGCGTTATCCCGACGCGGCGTGGTCTCTCCATCTTCCGTCGGCAGAGCCCCGGGAGCCGGCCAGCTCTCGAGGGACAGCAGGGTGTCCTCGGGCAGGGTCAGGCGAGGTGCTCTGGACGAATGACTTGTAGGTACTTAAGTTCTGTTCCTGATGGCCGCTGTAACTGTGAAAATTAACCAGACCTGCTGTGATAAATTTGGTTATATAAGGTTTATTTGGTTAATTTTTTATAAGTGAAAACTGAAAAGATGAAAGAGAATTGTAATATGAAAGCAACTGCTGTAAATAATGTACGAATGAATAAAATCTAAAACTTATGTCAGTTTTTTCCTAAACTGTATTGCTGTCGAGTTACTGACACCGCAGTGCAGACGCTGCCTGCATCTTTTCCAGCTCCTGCTCCAGCACGGGCAAACACCACTCGTTCCTGTTTTCATTGATAAATAGGGATATCTTTATGTGTCATGCATGTCCTTGGATTATATTTCCACGCTGTTCCAGCTCACTGGCTAATGCTAACACATTCAGAAGCATAAACGTTCTCGGAGCTGCATATAGTATATGTGGAGCCACCCCTGGGCATTGCATTGCCGGCACTGCCCTGCGATGGGACCGTGCCCAGCCCTGGCCACCAGCCACGGGTCTGCCTGATGCCCCGTGCCTCCATTTGCCAGTTGAGCACTGACACCAAAAGCCCACCTGAGAAATGTCCCATTGGAGCAGAGAACAAAACAAAACCTTGCGGTGTCTTTTTTTCTGCCACCGAGGACATGAAGCCATAGAGTGAACTTTATTGGTGAGGATGCTTTTGTGGTGGAGATGCATCCGTGGGTGTCCCCCGAGCCACACAAGCCCCTTTCTCTTCCCTATGCCTGTGCATTTCCTTAAGTAAAAACCAGCACAAATGGGCCGTTCCCCGCTGTTTGTGTGTTGGACCTCCATGAGGCTATTTCTGACCAACTCTTGAGCATCTCTGTGAGGCAGGGAAGCGCTGGCCTCCGATTTGGGGAGGGGAAACGGGGGCTCCAGCCTTCGGTCCAATTAGATATGGTTGGAACAAGCTGATTGCTGCTGAAATGGCCTCTAAGGATGTTTGCTCCTGAAAAGCATTTTTTGGTGGTGGTTATAAATGCTGCCGGGAGAGCCCTGCCACCCAACAGCAAGACCCCCTGGCAAAGCGGCTCTGGAGATCACCCAGGCAGCACCCCCAGCAAGGGCACTGGGTGCTATCACCTTCCCAGGGGTGCAGGTTGAGGCTTTGGGACGTGCAGGGTTATCTGGCTGAGCAGTCAGCCAGCAACGTGGAGCATAAGGTTAATGCTTTTACCGTATGGATCCAGCCCCTATTGCTTGTCTGCTTTATCCAGATGTGCAGACACCCGATAGCAGTATCTCACTCAGAGGAGGGGTATATAATACACCTCTGGGACTGACAGTGATATGTGGTGGGATTTGGGGGGGTTCTGGGGGGAAACAGCTGCAAGTTCATGCATGTGCACAAGCTTTATTTTATACCCAAGCTACAACCCCCCTCCCACTAAAACTGCCTTAGCAAAATAAAAGGAAGGTGGCAACAAAAGCTGTGTTAGTTTTAGAAGCTGTATTACGAGTGTGCTGTGTGTCTTAAAACACCCCAGTTAACCACTATTTGGGCTCTAACTCTCCACTAACAGGCCACACATCCCTGCCCTGGTCTCCTTTTCTTCCCCTTCACAGTGGCTTGCTTCAGATAAAAAAATTAAAATTCGTGGGGACAAGGACTTTGCCCCCATGCCCTGTGTTCCCAGGTATGTGCCTCATGTGCTAGAAGAGACCAGACCTCATGATCCCTTTCCCTGTTGCAGGCTCCCCAGCACACCCACCACCTATATACACCTCAATGCCTCCGAAAAAGCCAAAGCAAACCAGCAACACAATTTCCCTCCAGTCTTCTCTGTGTCCCCACAGCCGCAGGGCTTGGGGTCATTTCATATCTAGGTTTCACCAGGAGTCATAAACTGAACCTCCTTATGCTTATCTCAGCAGCAAGGGCTGATCAGCAGGAAGGAAGATTACGTGACCCTATGCCTTATGGTTGTGTTTCTTTTAGTACAGGCTTAGCTGTATTCTGAGTATGTCAAGCAGGGTATATTTGGGATGCGACACACTTGTGGCAGTGAACGTGGTGAGTATGCCCACCACGGTGGGACACATGGTCTGGTCACGTAGCAGGACATCGAGCCTCGCTGCTCCAGGCTGCGTTTCTACTTCATCAGCAGCTCCCCTTTACAAGCCATCCCACCACCACCTGCCAATCTCACAGAAAGCTCTCACATGTCTACTTGGCTTCAGCCAAAGGAACCGCTGCTAAATCTAGCAACAGCCTGAGTCTGCTTGGAGTGCTCCTGAGGGCGTGCAGGAGTCAACCTGAAGTTTCCATCACTTGTTTGGAGTCTTTCACCGAGCTTGCTGTTACATTTCTATCTCTACTCCCTTAAGCATTTCCCTCGTTCACATACACACACACACACACACACACACACACACACACACACACACCCCCCCTTAAACAAATGTAAGCACCACAGTTACCAGCTCTTCCATTTTAATAAATAGGAAAAACTCATGTATTCCTGTGAGGGTGAAGGTGTCCCATCCGCAAGATTATTTTTTATTGCAGTTATTTACAACACTACTGGCCAAAGAAGCAAAGCAAACCAGCTTCTTTTTTCTGCCCCATGATCTCAAGGTATGGCCACACTCCTCTGGGAAGCAAAGACTTTGGAGAAAGCTTCCTTCCGAAGTGGACTCCTCATCAAGCAGGCTAAGGCACCGCAGGATGTTTGCTTGGCTCCCTGAAGTCCTCACAGCCCACGGTTTGGCGTAGCGCTTATGTGTTATTGCCAGGATGCATTCAGGCCCTGGCAGTTCTTCTCAGCAAAGTTTTCCAGGTTGATCTTTCTGCAAGGTGAAATCTGTAGAGCTATAGCAGCCCTGTCAACAGCAATTACGTATAAAATGTTGGAATATCAGCTATGGGTATGGGAAGAAGATGGACCATGGTCCATCTTAATCATTTTTGCTAATACAATTTCTTATAAAAGATGTCAAATTTGTCAAGAAATTAACCTATTAATTTTTTCTGTGCTTGGCTGCATTTGCAAAGTCAATAAAGTAAATTCAACACCTGAGGTCAGTTTAACAGAAGAGGAATGAGCACTGTAGAGAGATGAATCTTCCATACGGATCTCAAAGGCAGGGTCAGATGAATCAGGCTCTAGAATTGCTCATTTCTCTCCATTGCGACCAGGCCAAGGTGAGTCTAGACCAGCCCAGCAGTAGATATCTGTCCTAGAAACACCTAAGGTGAGATAAATCCTAACATGATGTCTCTGTAGAAAAGCTTCATTGTACCTGAGAACTCAGGGAAGCTGAAGGACAAACCGTATCAGGTTTTTTTGGCAAATATTCATTGGGGCTTTAAAGGTAACTGTATTCAGTCACCAAAGCTTAAAGCCTTAACAGTGAACTATGCTTCTGGTTGTTAAAGAAGGTTTGGTGCTGTGGTAAAGACAAATTACTTGCAAAAACTCAGTCAGTCATTAGTCTGGTCCAGCTCCTGCTGCGTTGGTTAGCTGCATTGTGGCTTCATCTACTAGAGAGAGTGTGAAAATCAATTGCTCACCACTAATATTTATAGGACAAACTAATTACTTTTAGATTTTTTTTTCCTAAACAGGAAAGAACGGATAGAGTAGGAAAAGAAGAACAAACAGCTGCTTTGTGTGTCTCTGTAGAGAGGTAGTGGGATGAAAGAAAGGAAGACTACAGCAAACTGAATTACCTTTGACTCCTCTTTATTTGTTATATATTATCACTCATATTTTATCTTGCACCAACCCTGAATAATAGCCATTAAAAAATCAGGATCATTCTTCCAATTCAGTTGTTTAGGGACAACTGTGGTTTACATCTGGTGGGCTTTTTTGTAAAAAAAGAAGCTCCTACAGCCTTCTAAGATGAAAAGACCTTGTTTCTCAAATACAGGAGAGAATGGTCGTGTGATGAGATGGGCTTCCAAGATTAATCTTTTGTGCTCTCTTTGTGAAAAGGTAAAGAAAACAAATTAAAAAGTAGATACTTAGTCTTACAGATTGTGACTTCTTTAGGAACATTTCAAGGAACAGAAGAAAAAGCCAGAAGCCAGTGGACCATTAAAAAAACCTTTAAGTAGTTGTACACTAGGAAGACATTTTGGTAGAGCACCAAGGGGAAGAGGAATAAGGTTCAGTACTGAACCTGGACCTACCAGGTGGGTCACAGGGAAGGCTGTTCTCGCTAGCAGCATCAAAGTGTCTGAGGGAGGGATGAGCAAACATTTACAAATGCTTGTTCTCAGCCTTTGCCTAGCATGTAAGGTGAAGAACCATCCATTCTGCTGTCCCATCAGTGACGAGCTCCTCCTACTGCTCTTAAAGACTGGGAGGTCCCAGAGCTACTGCAGTCATTAGAAGGGGGAGGTCGAGCCTTCAAACCCAAGGAGATCACAGCAGAAAATGAATTTAGGATTGGATGTTCTCCTCAGATAAGGATTTTCTTTTTTTTACTTTTTTTTTTTTTCATGGTTATAGAGGAGCTGAGCAATCCAAGAGGTTCTTGTAGTTAGTCCTGTTTGGACTGCTTTGGTGTGACAAAAGCCCCCTGCCTTGAAAAATGACCTCATGCTGCATGTAAAAACTGCACAAATAGCTAAATTTGCTTCAGCTCAGAAGGTGGGTGAGAGGAACCAAAACCAGGACACTTTGTGCCAAGCCTCTTAAAGCTGAATGCATGGCATTTGCTCGGGGAGCAGGATTATGTCTGCCACTGTGAAGGCCCTAAGGCAAACGTTCTCCAGCTAATACTGTAAGTAAATTCCATCATGAATATACACAGAAACAAATGCATGACAGAGAAGCAGTTCTTCCTTTCATTTTAGTGCAGTATGTCCAGCAAAATATCACCTAAAATAACTTTGAGGTTAACCACAGAGAAAAAAAAAAACCACATTACATTTTATGCGATTCTGCTTCACATTGCAAATATTAGCTTTCTGTTCAAAATATTCTCTAATGCAAGAACGAGGCCTAAAACAGGCTTTTCATTATTATTAGCCTGTGTATGTATGTCAATTAATCTAACGACTCATAAAAATATGTGTATTTCTATAACGAAGCTACCATTTTTTTCTCTTATGAATGTACAGATGTATATTATACACCCACCTCTTCCACTGAGTCCACTGTAATAAAGAACCCAACCGGAGATACTCCTTTTGCATTGAGAAGGGTGGTGAATAGGGTTCAAATGACAGGGAAAATTATACTAACCTACCGCTACCTCCATTCCCATTAAGTTATGTAGGTGTTTGTTATACATACCAGAAAAAAATTAGCTCTGTTCATCAGATTCTATTTCAGATAATGTTAAGTGGGACATCAGTGTCCTGGGAAGGGTGGGGAGCTGAAAAAAAGGTGAACAAATGAAAAAATGAAAACCCTTGCAAAAAAAAAACAAAAAAAAAAAAAAAAAAAGAGGGGACCCCCCCACACACACTGAAAACTAATTTCTACAAACGCAATAATGTGAACAATTTCCAGTAGGTGTTGTGCTACTTTGGTTCCCAGGCAGCAAAAACTTGCATGGCTGGCACTTAGGCACATTAAACTGCAGCAAAAATGCCCTTGATATGCTATTAAATTTTCACAAGGCTGAGGTGTTTTTCACTGATGCTAGATCTGAACTTCTTATCTTTGCAATATTAGCCTCCTAAATGTCAGATCATACCGATGATTATCACATACAAACGCCTTCAGTCTGGCCATCGGGAGGAGGACTGCAATTCCCCTTCCTGCTTCAGGTCTATGCAGTGTTTAAAACCGGTATTTGAGATTTTGGGCATGCTGGCAAGATTCCCTCACTGTGACTTGCAGAAATACTGCATTTAGTGAAGGCAGATGCTAGTTTTTCAGTCTCATTCTAACAGAAACACAATAGATTTTGATATGAATAGTAATGTAGAAATACAAAGGACATGATTCAGCTGGCTAAACATAAGGATGTAGTATCGTTTGAGACACCCTATGTTTAGATGACTTGAAGTGAGCCCAACCAGATTGTGTGCATTGCTTTGGGAGAGCTAATAAGCTGGAGAGGCAAGCAATATTGTTGTCTTCTTTACTCTCATGCTGAGTCATTTAGGTTTATTATATGTTATGTTTGCATAGCAAATATGAGGAAGTCAAACAGATAGCTTGAGCACTTGCAAGTCATGTAGTCTAAAAAGTAAATATCTTTTCCCCCTAAGGGATTGTTTGTCTTCCTAGACTCTGAACATCTGAGAAGCACAGTTCAATCACATGAGTATCTACAGTAGCCTTTTAATTAATATTAGTGTCATGACATCTCTGGCCCTAGGAATGTGCCCTGCCGATGCATAATTAAAAATAAAGATAGATTTCAATAGGACAAATAATAGTGAAATGAGCAGGGTACACGATAAAACAGTTCCTTTGTCATTCACTTAAGCAAAATTAATCAAAACACTTCAATATGCTAATAAACTGCAAAATTATTCATTGAGATGGTTTGTTCCTTCATCATGTCACAGTGTCAAAGGATTTGTCACCAGAGCTTCCACAAAGATTTTCAGTATTTTTTGCATATGTAAAGAAGTCTTAAGGGAAAACAGCACAGAAGCTCAGGCCCTACAAAAGGCCATGTCAGATCTGTAAGAGCTGTGAATTTAACATACATTGAGTGTGTTAGTATAGAATAATATATCTAAGTCTGTCTTATTTTTCCTCCTGTACGCTAAAACTCATTCTTAGAAAACTATTTGTAAAAGTTGTATGATTAAACTGAAGAAATATTTTTTCACCAATGTGCTATGCCTAACACTCTTTGTATGTAAACAACTACGTGTTTATTTGCAGGCTATAAAGCTCATTCTGTAAGCAGTCGGGTGACTGGCCAGAGGCCACAGAGCTAGTGCTTGTAGTGTTGCATATTATTGTATAAAATTTGTGTTAGGTGAAGAATGAGGTCAAGGTAAGGAACAATGTTCAAGATGATTGTTTCTTTTTTCCCCTTCCACTAAATTAGAGAATGTTACACACATCTGTTTACATTCACTTTACTGCTAATGAGTTTAATAAAGGTTGCATGATTTACATGTTGTAGAGCTGATGAAGGCAAGTTCAAGCCACTTTCACTCTAGTGCATCTAGCTCTGAACAAGATGCTGTAAACCAGAGGGATTGTAGCTGCAGTGCAGTCTTCAGAGTGCAGTTCCCTGACACGTGGTGAGGTTAACTCTGCCAACTGCATGCATTGTAAGAGATGGGCTGGAGTATCTTTGCCGCCCTTCCCTCCTTTCCTTCAGGAATACCCATGGAGTGAGGCTTTCAAGGGATTCCTCAGGGTCTAGGAATCCAAAGGAGGTGTTACAGCAGGGAAGTAAAACGGTGCAGAGCTTCCTACTACTGGAGTACTTACCTTCACGAATGGCTTTTGCAGCCCACGCTGTGCTCGCTGCTGTTGCAACACCGCTGAGCTACCGACACTGTGCGGAGGATGAATTCTTGTTACGAGCATGGAGGCACTTGCTGAAATTCAATACAGTAACTTTTTGGTTAGTTTACTGGGACATGAAGCTCTTTGAAGTGAGATACCTATCAGTGTTATCTTCCTGGTAAAATGTTTTAATTAAATAAAGGCATTTAGTTCCTACTTAATTATTATTTCTGGGAGTGCTACCAGGGTTAGACATTTAACTTGTAAATGCCAAGCATTTTGTCTATCCTGCTCAGTCTGATAAAACCTATTTATGACTTCTACCTACATTATTACAAGTCCAGGTCTTCAGATGGGTTGGTTCAATTTCCAGCCCTCACTTTTGGTTTACAAACAGATGAAGAATCTGTTGGGCTCTGGCACTGGAGTCTTTTGGGGTGGACCGTCAAAGGTCACAGTCAGTGCAAGTGACTCCAAAACAGTCTATAGAGATGAGGCATGTCAGAGTCTAAGGAAAACAAGAAATTTAAGATCATTTCCCATAAATCCCAAAAATCTATACAGCCTGCCTTGGTAACAGCTTCATGCTTGTGTCCTGACTACCATCATTGCCAGGGGCTGCATTTTCACATTCCTGTGCCATACACCGATGGAGCAAGAGGACCACTCAATCTTTCCACAAGGAACTGATCTGAAAACGTCAGTTCTCTGTAAGCAAAACCCAAGATCTATCCCAATGCATACTGTGAGGAGGAATGCCTTGGCCTGTAAGCAGTAAGAAGTCTGGAAAAGTAGTGGTCTACAGACCTGATGGCTGAGATGAAGTTTCAAACAACTTCAGGCGAGAAATTGTGATGCGCTTCAAGATACACGCTGAGAGAACTGCTGTAAATGGTGTATTCTGGTTCTTCTCTAAACCTCTTCCAGATGCTAAAGCTACAAAGCAGGCTTGAGACTTTGGATGCCTCCACTGATGTCCAAGTTCAAAGTTATATCAGTACCAAAGGGTGCAAAACCTTTCTGTTGCTTAATCGTGGGAAGCAAAAACATACGCATCTTCATGTTTTCTGAGTTGAGTCTTTTCCATGCAGGTTTCCTTTAGCCTCTGTTTTACCAGCTGAATTCTCTCATATCACTAGTCTTTGGGGAAGGGAACCCACATTTTTCAGTTGCGTATCAAGAAGGGTTTTCAAAACTGACTTTTAGTCCAATAGCTTTATGAACCAGGCAACATGGCTTCCCCATTTCTCCAAGGCAGGGAAAGGAAATATCTGGAGATTAAACAGTCTACAATGTGAGGTTCATGTAGGCAGTAAAAGGATTTCAATTCCACAGTTTCCTCACTATTACTAATGTGTTTAACTGCATCACAAACAGGACAATACTTTAAGCTGGCAGATTTGGAAAAAAACCCAAGTGTAAAAAGAGACTTTGCTGTTGCTGGGGAAAGAATGTCCTTGGGCTAAGAAATAAAAAAAAAAAACCATCATTGGCAACTGTTAGGTACAGAAGTATCAATGAGCAAAAAAGAGCAGGAGGTAGAGTGGGATGGGGAGTGAATAACACCTACTGCTAAGATAATTTATTGAAAGAACTGAAATATAAGGAAACTAGAAATGAGTCGTAAGGCCAAGAGATCACACAAAAATAGCTTAAATGCTCACTCTTGAGGCAGAAGATGATGGAGGGGAAGCAAGGACAAGAAAGTGCACCCCTGTCTCTGTACCATTAGTGTGGAGCACGAAGAAGGACATGGAGGATGCATAATGCAGGAGTGATGTTAAAAGGAAAAAGCCTTCTAGCTCAAGGGCAAAAGAAAGACGTGCATTTCACTGGTTTGTACCTATGGGCAATTACACAACGGAGAGTTAATTCTGATTTACATACAATGACATGTTTAAACCCATGAAGCATTCCCCAGATTGGAGACTGGAGAGAGAGTCTCCTCTGTGGGGTATGGTAACTTGGAGGCTGGACAGTCCTGCTCTTTTCTTTTTTCTTTTTTTTTCTGAGCTCTCTCTCTGGCAGAGCGAATACTGATTAGTTCATACACAGTGGCCAGCCCCAAGAGGGAGCACAGAAAGCTCCTCGGCAGAACATTTTGTAATCTGGTGGTTCATGCATTCCCGTGGATGATGGATGTTGAAAGCCTTTCAGGGAGAAATGTTTCCTACACTTTGTAGATAAAAGGACAGGAGCAGCAGCAACATCCATTGCTCTGGCTGCCTTTTGAATGAAGGAACTGCCTCCTCAGTGTTAGAACGAAAAGCCATGAATATCAGTTGTAAGGAGGTAAATCCCAGAAGGCGGCACTTAAATTCCAGAGGGGCAGAAACAATCACACTTCCCTGTGCACAGGTTTTTTGTGCAGGCTCCTTAGGTATTCAGAGGGCTGGCAAACACAGGATAGGTCTTAGGCATTTTATGGAGTGTTAAGTATACATCTGATCCTAAAAATGCTACGTGACACTAACAGCCTGCCAGTTCTTGCTATTCCTGCCAGGCTGAGTAATGCTCAGTAATCCTGATATTAACAGCTGATAAAAAGAGGGGTCAGTAGTTCATTTGACCCAAACTGGACTTAAGATAAGCAAAGATAAATTGCCCAGTTCAGTAGGTCATTTACAAACTGGAATAGCTCCCTGCCTGGCAAGGATGGACGCACCAAATGCATGAGTGGGAAATGGAGTGCTGCATCTGGGGTGGGATACACAAATGCAGTTTATGGCCAACTAGAAACGTAAGGTGCACTGTATTGCATACAGAGGAAGCAAAAGCTAATACATTTCAGATTGTGCCTCTCAGGTCCTGATGGCTTTCAAAGGACCCAGCCTCATGCTAACCTTTGAATAAGTCACAGGAGTGTAGTTTTGCTATTTCCATGCTCCCAAATGAAGTGACAGCAATAGTTCTGAATAAAGTCTTCAGACAGAAAAAGTTCAGTGAGAAGCGAGAGAAAAAAATCAACATGTGGATGTCTCACAGTGATGTTATGAGTTCTACTAGCTGCACCACGCGTTGTATTTGGTATTATGAGCCTTTATGCCCATTTTGTGATTTGAGCTTGCAGGTTGCAGAGGCATCTTTTTTTCTCAAAATTGAAGGGGGGGGGGAATCTCTAAAGTCATAATCATGTACCTTAAACATATTAGGATACATAGAAATAATATTTTAAGAAATTTAGGTGTTGCCCAACATTGAAAGAAACCCAGCAATTTCTAATGGAAGACTGATGATCACAAATATCCTGCCCAGTCTTAAGAAACTGTCTGCAAATCAACCTGGGAATAGTGTTTTCTGTCTTTATGACTTAACGACCTTGTAATTTGTGTCTAGGGAAAAGACCCTAATTTGTACTTCGCCGTGTTTAAACAATCATATAGTTTACCATGTTACATATGAAAGGGGTGACACTGGGTAAGGGAATGTGTCAAAACCTCGACCAGCTGAACAGCAAGTCACATACAAAGTCAGAGATAAAAGTTTCCAGTGCCGGTGTCCCTGGGAGTTTCACCTTACCTGGCTGAAGATGCCTCCCTGACACTTGTGGAGGGGACCGCTGTCACCAGCCCTCAGCCAGTGACCACCCATCCTGTCCAAGAGCTGTTTGATCAAGATGTGCCCCATTTCCAAGTTTCCAGTAAAGCTTGATCAGCAACACATTGCTGCAGTCATTCCTGTAACACGCTATCCATAAGGAACCGGCAATGAACAGTCACTGGCATGTAAGGAAATGTGCAGGAAGAAAGGGAAACAACAAAGAGAGGCCTGGAGAGCTTGAACGCTACTATTTTTTGCTTGATCAAAAGAATAAGATACTTTAAAGATCAATGTTGGGTCAGAAGAAAATCTTTAACCATTTTTTTTCAGTATGAAGAAAAATCCACCTGTACTAGTTGAGACAGACTCCATCAGAAAATTCCAGTTCCTCCACCCCAGTAAAACCCCAGTGATTAAAAAATATCATTACAGACTCTTTCCCTGACGCAAATTAGAACCTGACACTGTCATCCAAGTAGACTGCAGAGCTGGACGGGGTGGGTTTCTAGCTGGAAGTAACTCAGCAGGAAAGCAGGGTGCTTCTGATCTGCTACTGGCAGCTACTTAGACTCACAGAATAATTGAGGTTGGTAAGGATCTCTGATGGTCACCACCTCCAAGTCCCAGTTGAAAGCAAGGCCAACTTGAAAGATGGGTATGGCAGGGAGCTTGCCTTCTTTTTACTTAGTACAGAGCCCGTCCAGATCTAGTAATGTATGTGGTACTGGAAGCATCATCATTTTGCATTAATGTCAACTGAGGGTCTGATTTGCTGATGTCATTGAAGAGTCAATGACACCTTTTCTGATCCTACATGTGCTGTTCTCAAGGCCTTAACTCCAGAAGCCAGAACTAGAGTTGGAAAGGATCCTAATGGGTTGCTGTGCTGGTTTTGGTTCGAATAGAGTTAATTTTCTGTATAGTAGCTATTATGGGGCTGTGTTTTGGATTTGTGCTGAAAACGGTGTTGATAATCCAGAGATGTTTTTGTTACTGCTGAGCAGTGCTTACCCAGAGTCAAGGCCTTTTCTGCTCCTCACCCCACCCCACCAGCGAGCAGGCTGGGGGTGCACAAGAAGTTGGGAGGGGACACAGCCGGGACAGCTGACCCCAGCTGACCACAGGGATATTCCAGACCATAAGACGTCATGATCAGCGTATACAGCTGGGCTGGAAGAAGAAGGAAGGGGGGGACATTTGGAGTGATGGTGTTTGTCTTCCCAAGTCACCGTTACACGTGATGGAGCCCTGCTTTCCTGGAGATGGCTGAACACCTGCCTGCCATGGGAAGTGGGAATGAATGCCTTGTGTGGCTTTGCTTGCGTGCGCGGCTTTTGCTTTACCTATGAAACTGCCTTTATCTCAGCCCATGAGTTTCCTCATTTCTACCCTTCCGATTCTCTCCCCCATCCTACCGGGGAGGAGTGAGGGATCGGCTGTGTGAGGCTGAGCTGCTGGCTGGGGTTAAACCACGACAGCTGCTCAGCTACTGTCTCTGTCCTGAAGCAGGATCAACTAAAAATAAGTATATTGTGACACGTTTGTCTATCCTGTTCTAACAATGTATAGTAATAAAGATCCAAAAGCTCTGTTCGAGTCCATTCAAATGCTTAATTATCACCAGCATTCTTTAGAAAGGCTTGCTTAACATCTTCCCTCGTTATACCTTGCTGAAATTTAAGCCCCTATCTTCTCATTCTATCTCCAGGGGACCTATAGAGCAGTTTATTACCATCTTTATGACAGCCCATTTCATACTGGATGATTGCTTTTAGATCTCTCCTCAGTCTTCTCAAGGTTAAATGACTTAAATTCTTTCAGTCTTTCCTCACAGGTGATATTGTCTATAGATCTGCTCGTTCTTGTTGCTCTCCTAAGGATTCCTGTTGCTCCACATCTTTTCTGAAATGCAGTTCTGAAAATTGGGCAGAGCATTCAACTGAGCCCTTGTTGGGGCTGAAGCGAGTGGAAGGATTGATTATACTATTCTTGATCACTGTGCAAACACCTGCAAATCTCCAGATCTTTTCCTGAAATTGATACCTAACTATCTGTTCCCTACATTTTGGGAAATACGTTGCCTACATTTGGGTAGCTAACTGGTTTCGCTTATGTGTGATGTTTTGCACTCATCCTCACTGAATCGCTTCTTTTTATTCATTTTATACTATTATTCCACTGTGTTAAAATCCTTTTGAATTATAAGCCTGTTGGCCAGAAGGATTTAAAGGAAGATTTAAATTCTATAAAAGCAATATAAACAAGACTCAGAAGCTTCCCAGAAAAGAAAGAGATGACTCATTATCAGAAAAATATTTTGGTTTATTGCGCAATTACAAATGTCTGAACAATGAATGGCCCAGACTGGAGGGGTAAGATGAATTAAAGAGGGGACAAGCAACCTGATTACCGGGGAATGGAAGGTGTTAAGGGATATGCAGAATGCCAGGAGAAGGTTAAGGTTTAGGTCACATATGAGAAGAAATGAAAGGACTAAAAAAAATTCAGGTCCAAAAGAAGAATCAATTGTATCACAAGCCGTAGTATCAGAAGCAGCACAACATGGCCAGAGAATTTGACTAGAGCCCAACATTTACAACACTTTTTTAACCTCATCTGTGACCCACAGAGGCTCCGAGGGAAGATGTTGACTTCTCCCAGCTCATGTGTTACAAAAGCTCATTATATTTAAAGGAAAACCTCCCTGGGAAGCTTATTTAATTTAACATCACAGTTCAGCTGAATGGATGGGAAGATAAACAGAGATGGGGATTGCTGGCAGGCGAGTAGGGTGGCCCAGCTTTCAAACTGCTGCAGAATTTATTCACTGTGAAGAAATGAAGTTCTTATAGGTGTCCTTCACATGCAGTTTGGAGTCAATCATCAGTCTGAGCTAGCTTTGGGGCACAGCTTAGAGTTTAAACGAGAAGGAAAAAAAAATTTCTGGCAGAAGTCCTGAGGAGACTTGTCTTCTTCATCTAACCAGATACCAACAAGCTATTTAGGATAAATTAGCAATTAACTAATTTCTGGACTCAGCTGCATGTGGACTAATGGATCAGTGCAAAAAGGCCAAGGTAATCCAGGGAAATATTTAATTTTGCCTCAGCCAATTCTGTACAGAAATGCAGCGTAACAGGCAGCATCCACTTGTGGGGAGGATGGAGGTTGATTCTCAGGAGCCTACAAGTATAGTTCTCCACTTAACACACAAATTGGAAAATGGGATTGTAATCTGATGCATGACACTTTTGAATAATTAGAAGTGAGAAATTCAGTGCACACAGCAGATGAATCTGCCAAAAAATGAAGGGGGGGGGGGAGAATTTCTACAGTCAATTTTTGATACCATGGAAAAATGGATCATGAAATGAACAACTACAGTGAAAACAGATTTAGCCAGAAAATAGTCTCCAAAATGCTATAAATGCATAAATGCCATGCCAAATGCCATTTTACCTCGTGGACAATTAATAGTGAGAGTTTTACTGCCAATAATAACGGTATCTATGAAACGCAGGGGAAAGGTTGGCAATGGATTAAATTATCAGTGTAGGTAGCAAAAGCTGAGGAAGAAAGAATCTAAAAATTATCCAAATAATTAGCCTTGAATGGAGAAGGTGACTTGTAAAAATGCACCAAAAATGTGTACACGTTGGCTGGAAGTTGGACCTCTAGAATTCAAAATGCAAGCTGAGAGGATAACAAATTGCCTGGACTTACAGTGGATAATAAAGACACACTTGATAACAGGAGAGGGTCTTACAAAACTGGGTGGTAGAAGTGCCCTTCAAAGATGTCTCAAGAGAACCAGCTGATTGTAGGCCACTGTTTTCAGTAGAGATGAGCTGATCGGGCTGGGGAAATTTCCCAGGAAGGCAAAGACAGGACATGATTGAAACTTATTTTAAATCCCAGAGACACCCTGCCTACTACAACTATTGCAGAATGGCAGAAATAAGAACCGATTCCTTTCTACTCCCTGAATGTTTCTGACAACCTGCTAATACCAAAAGGAAGTATGCCAGCCAAAAGAGAGCCCATGAGCCAGGGAATATAGTAAATGCTGGCACAGAATGAAGCAACACAGGTGGGAAGGAGGAATGAAATCCCAAAACATTTCTGGGGTTTCTTCTGGTACGGCACTGTATACTTTAATGAGGTACAGCCGAATATTTGAAGGGAATTTCTGGTTTTGTCTTTCAACCAGATGACTGCTGTTGTCCACCTGAAGAATGACACAGGCTCATAGGAAAATTCGGGTTGGATGGGACCTCAGGAGGTCTCTAGTCCAACCTCCTGCTCACAGTAGGGTGAGCTATGAGGTCAAGACCAGGTTACTCAAGGATTTATCCAGTCTGATCTTCTAATGGCAAAGCAAGAAGAGGCGTTTTAGGCCATTGAGGAAGTATATCAGGAAGGCATAATACAACCTCCCACCCATTCTTTGGCCTCCTTTTCAAATAGGATTAAACGAGAAAATAAGATGAACAGGTTCTGTTGACTCCCAAAAATGAAATTAGTTTACTTTTAAGGGCTTTTTCTTAATCATTACCAAAACCAAATGATGTCCTGGATGCTCTAGCAGATTCATTCTCTTAATCTACTCTCAGTTTTCAAAAACTGAGGTTTTTTTTTCCCCTCACATTCAAAATGTCTTGCTTACATAAAATCTGAGACCAGTTTTTGAACTATGGTTATTATCAAGTTGGACCAACATTCAAGATCATAGTCCTGCCGTTCCACAGTGTTATGTGGACATTAAAAGATTCAAGTCCTGAGCGGATATGTATTGGCCATGCTATGCCCATGCTAATGCCAGCAAATAGCTGTGCTGTTCCATTTCTCACAGACATTTTGAGTTAAAGTGTTTTCAAATAGTGTTCATTCCCCACCGCTCCACACGGCAAACAAAAAGATTTACAAATGATCTAAGGGAAAATTCAGGTCACCAAAGACACAACTGAAATTAAACCCAAAGACACAAATTGGTTCAAAAGGGGTTATTACTGTGTTCAGAGAATCAATTAATGAAATTTCTGCCCACAAAAGATAACTGAAGCTAAGCAGAGCCAGCTATTCCCCTCTCCCCATCTATTCTGTGATCTCCCACACTCATTGATCAGTACTTTTGTAGGGTTCTGCACTTCAAACGTAAGTCTTGTTTCTTGCTCTCCCGTACCTCTTCATAGGTTGTGAGAAAAAGGGAATAATTTCAGAGATCAAATTGAGAGTTTTAAGGATTGAAAAGGGCTCTTATGATTGCTCCTGCTCCAGCCTACCCATGTTTTACAGTCCCTTTCACACAGAACCAAAATAACCTGAAAAGGTGGTCATTTATTATAATAAGGGTCTTGAGTTCCCTGGTGTGAAATTATTGTGCCACCCAAAAGCAATTCCTGGCAGTCATCAGATACAGAATATTTTTACCTGTATTTATTTGGGAGGAAGTTTGTGGTCAGGACTGGCCTTGCTTCCCTATAATGGCTCTTTACATTCAGGTATGCTGCGGGGTAGCTTGCCTAGGGTTTGGAAAAACTGCACTGCCCTGATTTTATAGTTATACACAGATCAGTAGACAAGTGTGCTAAAACTGACGCCTTGTCCAGAGGACCTTGTTGGGAAATGAATTGCAAACGCTACCCTATCGTCTTAAGCAGCTTATTCAAGGAGATTACTGCCATGCTAAAGAGATATATAGTTCTGCAATTCCATAATTTGAAAAATACAACTGTTTCCAAAATCTGTATTGCCCTATAGGATGGAAGGCAGTGGGAATGGATTGCAAAGTAAAAGAAATTGTCCCAAAGACTCAGCACTCTTCTCAATATCTGTGATCTTATGAGTTAAAAACTGAGGAACTTTGAAGCCAAAGCACTTCAGTGAGGTCTGAGAAATCTAATAATCCACAAAATCTATATCTTAAAGCAGTAGCACAGGGCAGATAGTGAAGACTAGATACCTGGCTATCCAAAGAGAACAGAACCAAAAGATTGGAGAACACATCCCAGTATTTGCAATTCACAGTACAGCAGACACTGGTTGCACATACATCAAAGAGCTCTGGTCTCCACCTAGCTATGCTATAAATCTATATATGTTAATTCACTCACAGGCTCCAATTAGAAGAAAACACAGTTTCTTTACTGGAGAATCTGGAGCACTGGAAAGATATCCTGAGTTTATGGTATGCATCCTGCAAGTTGTGGGGACACAAACTGCACCAAGTCTTGAGATCTTGGTCATCAACAATCCTCCAAAATTATGCCAGTTTGCCTTTTGCCGTCACACCAGTGTATGCAGAATGAGCCCTCGGACACGTGTGATAAAGTGGTGCTCTTACTGCTTGGCTCTCTTCCTTTTGTTAGCTGACTCTTTGGAAATTTAAAACCAGGAAGAAAAGTTGTAAAACCAGAAGGGGCAAACCTGGGGCCCAGAGGAGCTCACAGTCCTTCTCTGTGACACAAGCAGAACAAAATACTGACTTTGCCCACTGTATGACAACCTATACAAAGTGCATGTGTCTGGGGAACTGTGACTGACAGTCTTTTGTGAAGGGCTGTGTTTGAAAATTTGTTCTGTATGGTGACTTCTGCTCTTCTGCAGCTTCATATTTGAACAGATGTCAACTCAGAACAGGATCAAGATTCTTTATGTTCTTAAGTGTGTACTTGTGTTTTGTTAGGCTGAAAGGTATGCCTAGTATTGCTCGGGACTTGAAAAATATGCTATCTATCTAGTTTAAAAGCATGCATCCTAAGAAACGTACACAAGGCGGAAATCAGTTGGGAAACATACAAAAAAATGTTGACTTCTTTCCTATAGTAGTAAGGTTAGCAATGTAGCCTTAGAGAAGCAAGGCTTAATTAGTACAGGCCTCGTGAAAACAGTAGGTCTTCAAGAGGAGAGAAACAGATGAGAAAGTAGAACATTTCACACTTATTCAGTGCCATTGCAAACACAGAAGGCTTGAAAATGGCAAAAAGCAGAAGAAAATTCATGCAACCTCTTCTCTGCCGGAAAGGTCGAATCAGACCCTCTGCTAGCATGACCTGGTGCAGGCTGGACTCTTCTCCAACCAAAGAGCCGACCCCCAATTAATATGTAGAAGGTTCTGACTTTGCTTACATGACCACTGCTAATTTTATAACTATAAGAATCAATTTTTAGAAACGACTGACTCACTTCAGCTGACAGGTTACGTATGATTAATATGCAACATAAGAAAACAATGTTTAATGCCTTCTAGCACAATGCAGAACTGTTTAATGATACAAATTAAAACTGCTGCAAAATTTGTAACTATACACTTTTAAAACTCGAATTATATTACTTCTATCATTTGAGGTCTAATGCTGAAAGATACTGAATGCCTCTTGAAAGTTTCGTGCTTGACTTCTAAATAATTAGTAGACTTTGAGGACAGTTTCATATTCCACAAGCACAGAGGCAGAATTCAGCAACCAGTAATGTTATGAAACAAACTCATTTAAAGAATAAACTCTACAGAAAACAAAAATATCAATAACAAATCCAAACATTAAAGTAGAAGCCTGAATCCTAAAAAGTATAAGGCTGAATCCTAAAATTTATCTAAACAATATTTAGCACTACATCAGTAATAAAAATAATAGATCAGGCAAGACTATAATACTTCCTCTAAAGTATGCTAACACTACAGTGTACAAACTGAGTTTGAAACTAATTGAATTGCAAACAATCTGGTTATTTTTAATGCATTTAGGCATCCAGGTTTGTTTACCTGTTTTGCTCCAAAATCCTAAATATAAATTAAGGTGGAGACTCTTCACTTCCAAAGAACTCTTTTTCTAAGTCTGTGGAACATGACATTTAATGCGTGATGCAAACCAAGCAGCTGCCTTCTACTCACAAAATATAAAATAAACTGAACACAACAGTTCAGCCCTTGCTGATACAGTTCAAATAGTGCCAGATTAGAAGTATTTTTACATAGACACTTCACAAAATATTTAACATTAAAGTTTAAACATCCATCTAACTCAAATATATTTGTCGTGTTCCCAAAGGGTTAATATTGTCTTGCTTCATTTCTTACATGTAGTAATTTAGCTCTGAACAAAAGCAGCTCCCTGCTGGTTACCTTGGCTAAAGGAAACACAATGAACTGGTAAAAACCAGTTTTATCTCACTGCTGTTGCCTAGGGCTACAGACAAAATGAAGTAAAAAAATTCACATGCAGAGTATTAGGTGCTTATGAAAGATCCAGCAGCGCTGTTGCCTAGTGATTCAGTGAGGAATCAGCATAGGCCAATGAGGTGTACGGGTACTGAATAACATCCCCGATGACTGCTTTACATCTCCTGCAATTCTGTCATACACCCCCATGATTTCCCAGTGGTAAGAATCACTTTCAAGGGAACCTGTCAGAAAAAAAAAAAATAAAAATTTAAACAAACAAACACATCACACATAGCAAGATTACTATTTTTGCTTTTCCCCTTGGATGTTGATACTGCTCTAGATTAAATGCCTATCCAATATGAAATGTTCTTCATGTCTATTAATACTTAATTATCACTACAATTTTGATTAAAATACCTTAAGACTAACCTTCAGTTTTGAAATTGCAAATACATGTTACTGAATTGCAAAGAATATGCTAAAGCAAAATTCATCTTATTACGCTTTTCAAAAGAGCTACAAAATCAGAGTGTTTATAATCAGCAATTTGTCAGTAATGCATAAAGATACTAGGTGGTTTTTACCATCCACTTTTCCAATTCTAGGGTATTTGTGTTGTTGCTTTGGTTTTATTTCAGTTTGTTTTGCAGTTACTGGTGCTCTATTACACAGTAGATTTTCTGACATGAAAGCTGCCTCATTAGCAAGGACTATATTTTGGAAAAGAAGCTACTTCAAAGATAAAGCATCCTTTTCCTCAAAGAAGAAAAAGAAGTCTTTCCCTATTAAGACTGTATGTGCGCTCTACTTTAGTGACATTTTTCCTCCATATTAAAAATAATATTCATATTAACAGAGCACATAATACATATTTAGTTGAAGTACGTGTGCTGAAGGAAAGCAGGAGCATTTCACAAAAATCTTTTTATCTTCAACATCCCTAATCCTAAAAGACATATTCTTACTGTATAGAAGGGTAAACAACATGAACAAAAATAGGTTTTTTTAAAAGATCACTCTCAATTTCTTTGCTGAGATCAAGCTGTTGATACTTTATGTTTTCTATCTGGCCCCTGCCATTGATCCATTCGTGATTCTTCAGAGGAAGATGAAGTATCTTCATGATGCATGTAGTCTAATGTGCAGCAGGAGTAAAAGTATGTCATGACTTCTACAGTAATTTGCTCAGAAAAAGGAGACCAAAACAAGGTTAATAAAACATGTGTCTCCCAATACTTCTACTGCCTATTGAAACGCCCTAATCTTTGAAAGCCCCAGACAACTACCTATAGTCCAAGAATGTGTTTCTTTTCAGCTATTAAAATGTAGTTGTCGTTTAACAGAGAATTACTATTCTCATAGGAATGACATATTGAATCCATTTGCTAATGCATCGAGATGAATTTGTCAGTGTGTGATACTAGACACCTTAGGCAAAGGTGAAAGAAACTGTGTTCTAAGATGGTGTGTCCCATTTTGTCCAAAGGACATCAAAATCTTCTGCCAGTTAACGGTTAGTGTGAAATATATAACACTAAAACGATATTCTGCCCATGTAACTATGAACACTCTCATTAACCATGTAAACATTTGTCTTTCTTAGAAACCTATTAAATTGTTCATATTTTATTTCATGGCAATGACTTCCTCAGGCAAAGTATGAACAATGTTGTCTCTGACAAAGTCACCAAAACTGGTCTCCTAAAACTATCAAGGAAGGACTATGGTGTTGCTATTCTCTTTATATACCATCAGTAACACCATATTTGATTATTTTAATAACCTTACAGCAGCATAAGTGCCAGGTGTCTAATACTGTCATTAAAAATATTTAGATGTAGTATACCTTGAAAAACAGTCTTGGTTCATTTTTCAAGGAATTTGTAACAGAAGAAGCTAGGCAAGCACAGGTGTACAATGCAAAGTAACATTGCTTACAATGTAAGCAACCTATAGAAATGCAGTTTATAAAGCTTGGGAGTGTCAGTGCAAGAAATGTATAATCCCAGTATGGCCAAAAGGTCTCACTTGACCAAATCTGGGGAACAGCAGTGCAAGTTCTTACAAGGGTTAAGTGAACAGAGAGGGGGAGATTCCAGTGTGGGAAGGAGAAAGAGTAATTTAGATCTCAGATACACCTCCTCATCCTCTCTCAGCTTTCGTGGGAAAGATGGGCTTCGTAAGGACCCGGAAATACGTAACTGCAAGACCTCCAGAGAAAGCCTCACAAAGTGGCTGGGATGCTGAAATAGATAGAGAAGATCTGGAGGAAGAAATATAAGCTAGAACTTATCTAGTAGTTTTCTTGTCCAACCATTTCCATTAGTGCAAGTCTGTATGTTGTAACCATCTCTGAAATAAATAGAATACACTTTTTCTTCCCGCAAATCTTGTTCAGTTATACTGCTGAATGAGTGATCTGGAAACACCAAGTACTCCATTCCTTAGGAAACAGCAAACCCTTGGACTGTTGCTCACTTAGTAAGTTTAGGGATTCCCAGGAACTATAGCCCTTTATTAAGCAACAAAAGCTGAGCAGTAGGCTAGAGTGAAGGGTACCCATCTTGTAGAGAGAAAAATATAATTATTTCATAAAATAATTACAATTAGGTCCAATACACAGGTAGATACAACAGCTGTGTAGCTATCTATCTACTCAGTTTTTACAGATGTTGTTCCAGTAGATGATGTCCTATACTTTAAACAGTGACCAATGATTTTGTCTGCTTTATGTGTTAGGCATCCACGTGGAAATGTTAAAAAGACCAATTTTCTAAGTGAAAATTACTGAAGAAAGATCTTTTGCAATAATTTTTCAGCAGTAATGAATGCCTGGCACATTTAGAAAGCCTATTAAAGGCACATATTTCTCACTCTACCACACCCAAGAGAAATTCCATGGCAATGAATGAAATAGATTTTGAAATTACCATACTACATTGCTAAGACAAAGAGTAGATGACAATCACACTTTCCAAAATGGAGGTTGAGTTTCTTTCAGTTATTTTCCTTTAGAATTTTTATAGTCATTTAAAAAAGCAATTACCTTCAAATATGAAAGTGAAACTGTTGAAGTAAAAGGCAAAATAGTTGTCTCTAGATTCTTAATATGATGACAATAACATACAAAACTCAGCATGCCAGAGATGGTAATGGAAATCTAGAATTGTCCCTACCTTTAGTGGCACTTCCAAGGCTGTCGTTTGCTGAAGGGACTCCATTGTTCTTTTTACCAGTGCTGTAAGGTAAATTTGAAACCCTACAGCTTTATTTTCCATGTTAGAATTGTTATATAGGAAAAAAAAAAATCACATGCTTTATATTCTGTTACATAATACCGACATTTCTACATAAAAAAAATATTTAACCATTTACCATTTCTTCAGATTTTTTTTTTAAAGTTAAATTTTATCTCTTGTGGAAGGTTCAATTCCTTATTTTAAATTGAATTTTAGGGTGAAATTTGGAGAATTATTTAACTTCTATATTCCATAAATACAGAAGTACAGCACTAATGTATTTTATATAGAGGTACACCATGTCTGAGTGCTGTATTTCTGAGCTTTCAAGTTCAGTACTCTTAACTATATGTTTGGTGACATTTTATATATTTTAATTTTCTTGTGCAGCCACAAAACTCAATCTATAAAAAATAAGCTAGGAAAAAATATACTAGAAGTCTGAACTCTCTAAAATATCTTATTCTTCAAAGTAAAGAGATCAGAGTCAATTTAAAAAAAAAAAAATCTTCCCTGTGTTATACTGGAGCTATCAAGAATCTAAACAATTAAACTTTAGTACGATTTATGTAACTTAACAACTCATCATGTCATAACACTATGCTCACTGTTACTGTAAAAATGCATCTATAATTATTCCTAATCAATCATTTGGGATCAGAGATGTCATCCATGGTCCTGCCAATTAGCGTTTCGCTTGACAAACAAGCTGCTGCAACACAATATTGTTCTAATAAAAAACAAAGAGAGATTCAATGGATAAATCGCTTTTAAAAAAGAAGTAACTTTTGGCTAGTGAAAGTGAAATAGGAATTCCAGGCAGCCCCAGAATAAAAGTTATTGAGCAACCTCCATTGCGCTGACAGGATGGCTAAGGAATACATGTTGTCATGTGCCTCAGACTTGAGAAATACCAGGGTATGCAATATGTGGCGATAACTGCTGGACCGGAAACCACATGATTACTTAGAAGCTTTCTTTGAAGTTATCCCTCGATGCGCATCACAGTTCTTTTGCAGCTCAGGTTAGATGCAAAGGAGCAACAAGAACTCTAGGAACCTGCGTATGGTTGTTGCTCTGGCTGCTGCTGAAACCTTTTCTAATGATGCCAGCAATGAAGAGGAGTATGCAATGTTTTCTGTCACATCCGTGACACTGAGGCTGGCTTGACAATAACGATGAGGATAACTAGCTTCTGCCACAGAAGTGGAGTGCTCAGACCGTGCTGGCTCACTCAGACTTGCGTGCTAATGAGCTGTCATAAGATCTTCCATGAAGTCCAAATTATGCAATAACTCAAAAGATCAGCGGCTGAAGTGCCAAGGCTGAGGAAAACGAGACATTTGTTGACACATCTATGTACAGCAACACCTCTGTATTTGCTTTATGTTAGATTTGAGGTAGTTCATGGCCCGGTGTAGGATATAGCATTGTTTTTGGTGAGAACAAACAAACATTGCAACCACACATTGTGAAAGGGGAAGTGCTGGCCTAAATAATTATCCATTTAAAATCCAGTCCAAGTCAACATGGCTATTAATAGAGGAGTGTTGGACTGCATCCATCTTGAGAAGCCCACTCTGAATTTAAACAAGCTGCCAGCTCCAGGAGGTCAGCAATGTAGCAGACGTCGGGGCACTTCAACCAGGTGGCATGCCTTCAGAAGGCTAAGTGGATTGCCAGTCAGTCCCTGGGTAAACATTTTTTCCGTCGGTAAGCTCCCCACTCAGCTACGACTGCACAAAGCTTTTGTGAGAGCCTAACATCTGGATTCCACACTTCTCATGCAGAATTACTCAGCTCTGTATGTTCCACTAAAGCACTTATGAAGGGCACACTCAACTCTGTGCAACTTAACATTTTTTGAGCTGTTAGACAAACATACAGCAATAGAGCATCAGGGCAACAGGAGGAATAGGTCTTTTTGACAAAAAGAGCTCCAATGAGTCAGCGGCATTGATTCATGGGTTGAAAGATGTGAGCAGTATGATAAAGGGTGCTGTCTGCATATGCGCTGAGTTAGACCAGTTTTCCCCTAGTTCTCTAGACCTCTGAATTTGACTAGTTCTCTCCCATACAACTGTTATCCCCAAAAGGGGATTCATGATGGCAGTTATGATTGCAACACCTTTCTCTGTTGGTTCACGCAGTTTTCACATTAAGGCATTCGGCACAATCAGAATTCTGCTGCATTCTTAACTGCTCTTAATTTTAAAAAGCACAGATTAAAGTGGCCACATCAGTGAACAAACCTAATGGTTCCTCATTCACTTTGACAACCCATTAAAAAACTCTCCATGGGTCTGCTCCATTTTCTTCATTATTTTTTTCTGTGTGAGTTTGACTCCCTGTTCTCTTTCCCATGTCACACTGACTTCTCCATCTCTTCCCAGAGTTTGGTGGGTGGCATAGTAAAACCATTCATTTCAAGCAATCTGAAGTTGTTTTGCCTGCATTTCAGCTTTCTGAAATCATACCTTTGCAAGTATCCAAAAGATTTGCCTACATCTACTTTACAACAGATTTTGAATGAAATAATAAATATATAATGATAACAGAAATATCAAGAAAAAGCAGCTGGATTACCATTCCTGTTCAGTAGTCGGTTAAGACAGTCAACAGTGAAGAAGGAAGCATTTAAACTAAATGACAGCCTTTACACAAAAATAAATAGGTAAACTGGCTGAATACATCTAGGCTGGAAATTTAAAGTTCTAGATTTTCAAGAGATGAAATTCTGGAACAGTCTCCCAGTGGGAGTAATTTTTCATATGGAGATGATCATTTATAAAAGAGACCATATGGCATGGTGGTATGTAATTGCAGGAGAGGTCCCCTTTAGTCCTATGTATATAATATCTGATTCTCCCACTACTCTCTCAAATCTCCTTGAAAACTCTCCTCTTTCTCAAGGCTCAAAATAAACAATACAGACATACACAACTGTATTTTCTTTATCTCATATACATTACAGAGTGTGGTCACTAACAAAAGTGACCACAATGTTTAAATAGATCTGTCTCCACCACTCTTAATTTTTTGTTTCTTTTCTAAGATTTAGATTGGAGGCTTTTGGGATAATGACTATTTCTGTTCAGTCAAGAATCTAGTATATCTAGGGCACATAAATTATTAATTTTAAAATGTTCCTATGCAGCCAGCCATATACTGCAATGGCATCTGTAAAATGCTGTTCTCCCAATGTTTGCAACTTATCTTTCAAAACCCATAGCTAGCAATTATGAGATCTGTTGATTATACTCATCCTGGAATGCTTTGTAAGTGCTAAGTTTGTCATGTTAAAATATTATGTATTAAAAAAAATGGTGACAGCAAAGTGAAGAGATCACAGAGGAACTGAAATTTTAACATATGTTTTAACATATATTAGATTTTATTGATACCGGCCAGAATAAATATGCTTATTGAAAGTGTTGTGAATAGAAGCAAAGACACACGTCTACTGTGGAACAAAAGCTTATTTGTCCTTATCGAATCAAAGACATTTTTCAAGCTCACTCACCTATGAAATTATGACTCCAGAAACATGTCAAAGCTGGCGAGACATATGATCTATGGAATACGGATTTTTGCAAATTGAAAGCTATCTGGAGGCATCTTTAGTTTATGCACCAGTGTTTTTCAAGTTCGAAAAAGGCAGCTCAGAGGACAGAAAATGTCACTAACTTGTGATGACAGTTCATTCTTTTGTCCTTCTGTTACTTGAGTCCCCTTTTGAACATGTGCACTTTTTTATGCAGCTGCCTCAGTACCCATTAAGTGGGAAACTGTAGCAGAATAAAATGAAAATTCATGGAATTTGTACATAAGCCAAAAATTTGTAGTGGCAAATTTTAAAAAAATCTAAGATACTGTTCTTTAGGTAATAATAATCTTAATTGATCTTAATATCAAAATAAATAGGCTTAGTTTATTCTGATTTTTTTACTTTGACTGGTCCTTTTGGTGTTCTTACATTTAAAGTATTTCAGCTGAAATATTTTATACCTGGTAAAATATCAGGAAAATTGTCTAAAACTGTATTTTTTACATGTACCAAATACAAGAACGGATGCAGAAATTAACTACTTTAATTCTATCAGTGATGTATGATTATAAATGAGTTCTAAAAAAAACCACCTTTAAAAATTGCCCTAATGCACTGTGATATTGAACACAAAGTACTGGAATACACACATTTCTACAAAAATATGTTATTTCAAGTAGTAACTGTCTTTCATTTAATTATGCCTCTCACTAATGGATGCAGTTAAGCAAGCATAGTGACAGGGAACAATCCACAGTAATCATCATTGGCAAAGTTCACCTTTCAAATCCACCAGGTATATATGGAATACACATCAGAAGCCAGATCTTACAATTGTAACTATGGGTAACCCTGTACTGTAACAAATAAATAATTATTCTGCATTTCTTCACCCCAAAGTGTATTCCTCCTTTTAGCAGTAATGTATTCAGAATAATCCAAGGGCAAAGAGGCATTTGAAACAGAGCATGGAGAGGTAGTCTCAGAAATAGTCTCCACAAAATGAAAGATTGGGTTCTGCAATTCCTGAATACCCTTCCAGAGTCCCCAGCCAGACTCACAGTTTGATGTGGGGACAGTGTATCTACCTGATTACACAGACTTCAGAATTCAGAGATGCTGAGCTCTCTCAGATCCAAGAGCCCAGTTTTTAGCATTCCCAAAATATCATCTGCCTTTCTGCTTCCTGGGCTGCTGGAGAGCTCAGGATGTGAGGAAGCCAGACAGGCAAGCTGGCTAGAAACCAGGCAGATTATTGATGGCAAAGCTGACAGTCTTCTGCCAAAACCAAACCAATTTCTGCCAAATGTTTTGATTTAATCTTTCCAGGCACCCTTTAATAGAAAATGAGGAGTTTTAAAAAGCTCTCTTGCTGTCTTGTTCTTGCCCTAAACAGAGAATTGAGGCAAATAACATGCCATATCTTTGTTGAAAATTACACAATTCAGAGTAGTACATGCTTTATTGTATTTCAAAGTATGTCAAAGCTTGGACACTCAAAGCCTTGTTATAAATAAATGATGTTTTGCCTTGTCCATTCAGAGTGAACCATATGCACACTGTAAAACTGTGGGTGATGGATTCTGTTTGAAGAAGGTATTCTTCCAAAATACAGATAACACCTAAGTTACATGCAGTTATTTTGAGCAAAAGTAGATATTAGAAAAAAAGAACACCTTATTGCTTGCCCCTTGTTTATTAAATTCAAGAGATTCAAAATCATCTGTTGGGCATAGATTATTAGGTGCACTATAAATTGGATTTCTGTATACTGCAAAGTACTGAAAATTCTTATGGTGGCCTATGAAGTCTTAAGCAGGAATAGAGAAAATATCAGCATTATGATTGCCTTGTGGCAATTCTCAGCCTCCATCAGGAGAGTCTTAGAAGCAAATACACATTTTAATGTTGTAAAACAATACAAAAGAGACACTTCCATAAGGGAAATGCTGCTGAGAAGGCTTATGTTCTGTGGTACAATCTAATTGAAATAATACTATTTACCTTTATGTTCTTCATTTATAAATCTTAAAAGTATTTTAAGATTTCATATCCATTCTGCAAACAAGAAAACTGAGACACATATATTTGTTGTTGCTTTTGTGAAAAAGTAGATCAGAAGCATGACTGGAATCAGAATGCAAACACGCTGAATAGTAGGCCAGTGCTTCTTGGATCACACTAAATGCAAGAAACTAACAGCACTGAACTGTGGTCCATTAAAACCATCAAACACTACTCTTTAGCTTTAAGTCCACGTCTTTCCCTTTACTGAGCTTTGTGACTGTACAACTGAGATTTCTCTCTGGATCATTAAGCTGCAGACTGGAAACTGCAAGTCAGCAGATTCTGTAATTTAAAGTTTCTGAATGGACAAAAGCTTATTAGATATGTAAAGACAAAGCTGACAGCTAAAGAATATCGGCAAATAAAAGTAAGAAGAGTAAGGACTTAAAAAAGGGAGAAAGAACTTTGGGTAAAGGGATGAAAACGGTATTTGGACTTTCAAAGCACTAAAGTGAATTAGGAGCACACATCCTACTGACACTCATTCTTTTGTTTAAAACTCACATACCTAATTTGTTATCTTAGTTAGCAGCTCCTGAAATAATTGGAAAAGATTAGGAGAAAACAGTCTTCCTATTTAGTTTCATCTGAAAGGAATCTAGGTCAACCGCTCTCAGACTGCTCTGTGATGTGAACCAAAACGGCTCACACCATGGACTGGGGACAATAGGGAGATGTGCTTCATCATCATACTTCTGACTGGAAGTTAGATACTAGTGCACATGCACCCTTTCTCTGCCTATTCAGGTCAAGCAAAATCCTCGCTAATGACACTGAAGGAAGAGCCAGCTTCAGTCACTTTTAAGACAACTTGGATTAGTTCTTTTACCAGTAGTAAAACTATTTGCAAAACACAGAATCACAGAATGGCTGAGGTTGGAAGGAACCTCTGGAGGTCATCTGGTCCAGCCCCCCTGCTCAAGCAGGGACATCCAGAGCCAGTTGCCCAGGACCGTGTCCAGACGGCGTTTGAATATCTCCGAGGATGGAGACGCCACAACCTCTCTGGTCAACCTGTGCCAGTGCTCGGTCACCCTCACAGTAAAAAAGTGTTTCCCGATGTTCAGAGGGAACCTCCTGTGTTTCATTTTGTGCCTATGCCTCTGGGCCTGTCACTGGGCACCACTGGAAATATCCTGGCTCCATCCTCTATGCCCCCTTCCTTCAGGTATGTATATACATTAAGACAATCCCGCCGAGCCTTCTCTTCTCCAGGCTGAACAGTCCCAGCTCGCTCAGCCTTTCCTCACAGGGGAAATGCTCCAGTCCCTTCATCATCTTTGTGGTACTTTGTTGGACTTTCTCCAGTCTGCCCGTGTCTGTCTTGTACTGGGGAGCCCAGAACTGGATGCAGCACTCCCGGTGTGGCCTCACCAGTGATGAATAAAGGGGAAGAAAATGAATGAATGAAGAAATGAAGAAGGAAACGGATGTCTTAGGTTGATCTTTAGTGTTAAGGAAAATACATTTTATCACTCTTCTGTTTTGTGGTAAGCCAGTATATCTGAAAGTTACTGCAAAGCAGAATTTTCTTCTTTTCTTTGCCTCTTAGGGCAAAGTAGAGACAAACCTAAAAATCAGTCCTCGATTAGCAGAATGAAACAAACTTCCATCTTGAACACTGAAGCTTGGCAGCCTATGTTAAGTGCAATGACAATTTCCAAGGTACCTCAGACCTCTAGACTGCCCAGGTCCATTTCCTAAAGGTCATCTTAGCAACTTCAATTACATGGTGATAGCTTTGGAGCAGAACAAGGAATTTACAGGTATGTTTGTTCTACACACTGCAGCTAGACATGGAGATACACGAACTAGTTACACTGTGGTGTGTAGAGCAGACACATCTTGAGTATTTGAATTGGACTCTTTGTGTTTTCAGAAAAAAGCCTCTAGTCATCATGTTTCTCTAGTGGGATAATTTATTACTATTATTCATACGATGGCTAGAGGTTTTTTCTGTTATACTGGAAAAGTATTGATTTTGCTGAATTTACTACAAATTCATACTAGTAACGGAGATCAGAATTTGACCCGATGAGGGTAGAAGCTGTGATTTTCTATATGTATAAACAACCATGAATAATTTTTGTCTTTTGGGTAGAATATTAGCTCTATACTTAATGCAAATTGATGTAAAATAAGATAATAAAAATCCTTCTATGCTGTCTTACAGATTTCATTCAATATACTACACTTTCTAACTCTGAAACTATGGCACTCTTAGACATTGGCCTTTTCTGAGTAGATGCTGCAATCTCTGATAAATTGCATGGTGCTTTTAAAATTTAAACCAGATTTGAACTCCTGTATTTAGAGGTCAAATGTTAATATATTAACCTAATTCATTACAATGCCCCTAATACATTGAACTTAAATATTTCCCAGGTTCTTTGTTTTGATTAGATGGAGGTTTAATGTTCTCATTATGAACTAATACTCACAAGAGGGATCAGTGATGAAATGAGACTAATATGGCAAATTATACTGTTTAAATGAACGCAACACAGGGAGGTGAAATTAATTTTTTCTTAGATGCTTAGGTTATAATGGAAGACATTTCTTGTATTGGTTCATTTAAAATATTTGCAAAATTATTCTAATTGTTTTAGCCAAAGGTATTGTTGACCTTCAAACTAGACCAAAGTTTGTGAATAAATGTTTGGTGCCTACAGGAATAAATCCACTACTTACTGGAGAAGAGACCCAACAGCCTCCTATGTGCCCTCCTTTGCTAGCTAAATTTGTACCAGATGCTGAGACAAACTCTGGCTTAGGAAATAATGTCTGGAAGTAAGCCAGATGAGAGGATAAAGACGTAGGCAGAAACTTCTACTAACCCTTAACCTTGAAAGTCCCATCATAAAGTTTTCTTAATATAAAAAAAAGCAGTAAACTAACTTGGAAATTACAGTACATTGTATTCTTACATTAAGAATTTCATACTTTATGTAAGTCATAAGTATTTAGGAAGTTACTTTCCAAGCCATTCTTTTTAAGCTGATTTCCTTCTAAAACCCTTTGAAACCTTGGAGAAAGTATTACTATTTAGCTTTACAGGATTCACACATGGGATGAGGGAATCTTGATGAGAAAACTAAATACAAATAAGCATGTTGATCAACTCCAGATGAGGAGTATATCACATTTTATCTACATAAGAGCCAGTGGTGGAAAACATTCAGAAAAATCTGCTTAGTATACATTTTCTTAATCATGAGAATCAATGTGCTTCTTCCTGTTACATTAATTCTTTATCCTCTGAGAAATGACACGTTATAGGGGAAAAAAAGGGGGTAGGGGAGAAAGAGCAAGAGAGATTGTATTTACCTGAAAATTCCTGGATTTGAGAATCTTCTACTTCAAACAACAACTCATCATGAATCTGGGCAATTAACCTGAAAAATTTCAGAGACTTTAGATAACAAACGCAAGAAATTTCTAACAGTGCTTTCCATTCATATCATCAGCTAAGGGTCACATGTACAATGGATATGTTAAAGTGAAAATAAACATCCTAAGAAAATGAAAAAATCATTAATGGAGTTAAAAGGATTGCCACTCCACGTATTCTGAAAACATAAAGGCCATGATTGTAAACCCAAACTGTGCTTGCTAGCTTATAAATGTCATTCAAGGATTTGATGACGTGACAAGGCATTACTTAAAACCAACGTAATTTGCAGAAAATTGCAAGAAATTATAGAGACAGGCTATGTTTTGTTAATATAGCTTGTTTTTTTCAAGTTGAGCCAGAATAAATGTGGTTGCAAATGGGCAGTTTTACTAACGCAAATTAGGTCAATAGTAAGAGCAGTTGGCTCACCGGTATACCAATATTCACTCTTAGTTGGCCAGTGACTTGAGCCCTTTCCAGAAAATAATCTTTTCGCTTAAGTGCAAAGTAGGTGTCCTCATGCTGACAAACAAGTGGTTTGAAGAATGAAAATGTAGGCACAGACACACAACCTGATCTGTTGCCTCTGCTATCAGGACAGTTGCCTTCACAGGGACAGAGTGTACAGCTGAAAGCAGTAACATCTTGAAAGCCATGCAACTACATGTACCTGAGTTCTTCAGTTAGAGCTGTTTTGTAATGAGTTTATACTGCTGCTTTATTTTTCTCTTTGTCTGTATTAGTTCTGTATTGATAGGTCTCTTGCATATGGACTGTGACTTAACTGTTCAGCGCTTACAGAATAGGACCCTAAATTGATGGTTTGGGTGCAAAAGTACTTTCACAAAGGAAATAATAAATATATTTGAATGAATCAAGTCCACGGCAGAATAATCTAGCACATATAATCCCTGAGTGTAGTTCTCACTCAGGAAGAAAAAATACTGCATATCTGATTAGACTGTATTCCTACTAGGTTTATTTTATTACTTCTTTAATTATTGTAGCTGGGAGTCTAAGTCATGAAACTGTACCACCTATTTCCAAATTGCTTTGCAATTTGTACATAACATTTAAATTAAATGTCCATTTTAGACTTTTCTTAATACCTAGCAGTTATTCAAGTAAATAATTCCTTACAAATGGCTGAAACATCAATATGGTTACTACTTATAACTTCTCACAGCTTTCAGGAAAATATCCTAAGATAGTTTCACACTGCCTTAAATTACAATGTGACATTGACTAACAGTGTGGTGAGCTCTAATAATAGATCTTAAATTATTAGTCACTTACAACACAGTCAGAAGCAGAGTGAAACAGATTAACATATTTCTAATAGGAAATTGGGACACAGGATACAAAAAGAAATAGATGAAAAGACCAGGATCATCTGTAGCAAGAGAATACAGTTACATGAAAAGTTGTAATTTCCAATGCAAGTAAATTAATTAAAGCAAGAGATTCCTCGTAATCATTGAAATGACATGGAAAAAGATATAAATCAGAAAGAACTGTGAACATTAAATATGAATATACTGTGAATCAATGGAATAAGTGAAAATAATTGCATTGATTAAACCAGTGCAATAAAAATGTGATAGACTGGTTATTATTTGTACCAGAGTAGTGTCTCATGCCTTCAGTCAGGATTAGAGCACCATATATTCTGAATATTTGAAGGTAAGGAAACGTCCTTTCTTAGAAGAACTTACAACATACACTAAAAATTTTATCATAAACTTATCAGGATTTAAGAATGGAGGAAAAAGAATTGGATTTCCAAAACCACTCAGCATTGGATCAGCTGATCACCTCATCTCCATGCTAAAAGTAAAACTGAGTTCAGGAGGAGCAGGGTTGGACCAGAGATCAGTGCTACCTTATGTGAGTCAGAAAACCTGTGGAAGCAACATGAACTGAACTCAAAATTTCTGTCTGGACAGCACAATACAGACTTGACACAACTCTACACGCTCCAGTTCATCCACTGAAAGCAGCATAGCTATTTTAGCTTGGGTCTCCATCTGGGCTAAATGACCCTGTTTCTCAATGCTTATCATCCTGAGTAGCACAGCCTATTGGCTCCGTTATATTGCCAGTTAACTGAGGAACTGCACAGAGTTGCAGAATTACATCTACCCCATCTTAAACATCTAGTGATTAATTTGAAGTTCAGGACAATATTCTGTCTGCTAAAATACAGAACTAGAACTGAGCATTGCTGGTTCTCTGTCTAGCTCTGCTACTCTCCTGCTAAGCAATACACATTCAATTAGAAAATGGAATATTTATCTCAGAGATGCGAGATCTAAGAAATAAGTATTTCTAATACACTTCTCTTTTCAAATGAAAGACATTACGTAAGTTTTAATTAATGCTAAACTTGATCTCCTAGCTTGATTCCAAGAAATGGAATAGTATACCCTATTTCCTCCTTAATGTTCATCAAACAAGTTAGATTTTTTGTTATGATCTCTTACCTCTTTTTCTTATCAAACTCACACCAACTTAACGGGTTCTACTCTCGCAGGTTTACAGTACAAGGCCACCTGAATTTTTTCAGGATTGTTAAAGTAATAATACTTGCATGCAATATGCTCTTCCACAGAAGGAAGTGTTCAATTTGACATCAATACCGATGAAAGAAAAAATCAAAGCAATTTATACATTCAAAATTCATAGCTTTCACTGTTCCAGTGCATGCACCCACCCACCCGTTGCATACCTTGAGTGAAAGAAGTTTGGAAAAAACCCTATACTTTTGCTTAATAGCTTAACTGAATCATCTTCACTTTGAAGGAATATTGAAATAGCAAGCTTCTCTCATTCTCTCTTGCTAAAAGGTATCGTAAACTAGATTAGAAACCGCAAACCAGGCAGAGACTAGTATTTTTGTTGTTCTACAGATTATAAGAATGCCTTTGATTTACAGGCTAATATTTTATTAACTATTTTCTTGATTGCCTGCAGATTAGGCACCATTTTTGATGAGTACACACATGGTTTCTTTTTACTGAGAAACATGACCTGCATCTGAGTATGTCTGTGGTGTGGAATGGAGATACTGCTACAACCTGCACCTTCAAATGCAGAAGTATTACTGTGATTGCCAGTCTGAATGTGGCTTTTGACATCAGTTTAGTGTGCCCAGCACACAATATCCTTAAACTATTATGCTGCACTATAGAATTTTAAAAAGAAAATATTTTTTATTCTCTTCAACACTACATTCATTATTCATTCAGTTTCCTATGAAACAACACAGAGACTAAACTTCTCAGGCCTTCAATGGTTCCACCCAGTTGTCATTACTATATCATAATTATATTATTGACTTATATATGCCAAAACAAATTAAACTATCATAAAGATTTTCTTTCATAGTATTCTATTTATGAGGCCATATTGTCTCCTTATAGTATATTTTTTCCCAGTACCAAGCCAGTTTGTCTAATATAAGAACAAATGAGGATTTTGTTTGTTACTGTAAAACAATATATTCCAGATCTGGACCTCTCTGTTCTAAAGTACAGAATTGCAAGTTTTTCCATGACTGCTTCAAATGTGTTGCCTAGAAATAAGTACACTATTGAACTGACTTCAACAAAACAGCTATTACCTTATTGGTGAGCAACTGTATTTTTTTACCATTAAAGGAAACAACATTTTGTCTAAACTGCAAATGAGAACGCTGTGGCATGACGTGCTGCAGACTCTATTGTAGGAATATCCTGTAGAAGAGGCCAGTGTAGGATAGAGGAAAAAAAGACAAAATCATCATAGTATTCTTTCTTGGAAGCTGTTTTTTAACAGCCACGTGCAGTGTTTCAGGCTGTTACAATGTGCCATGAGATGCTCAATCTAATTAAATTCATGCTCCTTCTATAGTCAAGGGACAAATGTAGGCTCTGACTTAGATGTTCCGAACTGACATCTGGAAAACCTCAACTCTATGCATTGTCTTTGTGGGGGTACCACCTCCTATAACAGCTACCTACATTGGATACCTGAAGTTAGACAGAGAACAGCCTTCTGTACATTTTTGTATCACCAGGGAAATTTTTACTGCTGTTAATGACACACCCAAAGCATAACATGGTCTAGTTTTCCAGACCGGTCTGCATGAAGATAATGCAAAATATAAACCAGCAATGAATTCTTACAGACTAACCGTTGGTTAATTTACTCCATCTTTTAGTAGCAAGCAATCTGGACCCACCACATGCCTGTTCCAGACCCCTCAAAACTCACCTCAATCTCAATTGCTGTCTCTGCTCGCTTCCCTCACCATAGCCCCCGACACTCCCACAGGAGCTCTAACTAAGGACAGGCAGCACAAAGGAAGGGAATGAGACAGGCGAAGCCATACCTGTAAGGTGCTAAGTATATTGCTCAAACAATACCTGAGAGGAGCTCACACACTACATCGAGCTACCTGGTTCAGGAGTTTGAACAGAAAATAAATTAAAGTAAGGTTTAAAATTGGGTAACTGGGAAAGCTTTAAATAAGAGGGTCCGATTGTCATGCATAATACAGACCTATGATCTTAAGGGTCTTTTCCAACCTAATTGATTCTATGATTCTATAAGGAATTCAGGGCACCTTATTCTGACTAAGAACCAGGCTGAGAGCCCAGACTAAAATAGTTTAAGATGCTTCCTGTTGGTTAGCTCCACATCTCAGAAAAAAAAAAAGGTGTGGCACCATCAGGTTGTCTGATTCTGAGCTAGAGTACTCAAATGTAAAACCTCCATGAAAAATTACACATTTTCTTTCTAATGTGAAGAAACACCGAGAATTAAATCATAACTAAACAGGAGATTTCCTAAAGCCAAAGGATTCTCTTTGGAGAAGGAGCAAAAAAGATAAGTTATTTAAAATCCATCATAGCTTATTTGTTTGAGTAAAAATTCTAGTTAAACTTAAAAAAATAATAAATAATGCATTACTTAAGAACACAAGACAATGTTAATAGTTAACTTTTTATATAGGTACAGTAAAAAATGTATAAACATTAAAAAAGTTACTAAAAGCACACTACTTTAAAAAGGGTATTAATGATCACGTGGTAGCACAATAAACACTCTAGAAATACTTTAAAAAATCCATCATTTTCTATTCACATATGGTTTTCTTCTTATTTAAAAAAGCACTATCTCCCTGATCATTGAAATTAATACCATTTTCTGATACAACACTATCAGATTTTGTATCCCAAATATTAATATCCTTGTCTGTCATCCTATGTTATCCCCTTTTTTGATGAATAAAATAATCATCCAACTAGTAACATCACATTTATTCATTTTGAATCTGAATCCTCTAAATGCATAATGGGAGACTTCAAAATTGCAGATAGGAGAGTACATGGTTAAAAGCTTTGTATATAATGATAAGTTTAAAAAAATTCCCAAAAGAGCATAAAAGCTGTTAAGTGGTTAGAAAAAAATTGTAAAAAACAATAAGGTATTTTGAAATCAGATAAATGGGGAAATATGAAAAAAAAATAACAAAAGAAAAGATGGTTTATGTTCTGTAACTAAAACCCAAGAACTTAATGACTTGAAAATTTGATAAATTTTCATACTTAATAAATTCATAGTGAATAAAATAAAATAATGGTTTAAAAGGCATGTAATGAAACACATTGCCAGAAAAAGCCAGAATGGTTGCTCATGTAACAAACACTTGTATGGATTTCAAGAACATTTAGAAATGATGACATACAATGATTTTGGGGGAAGAATCTTAAATCTTCTGTTTCAGAACTTAGACTCATCCCCACAATCACAGCAAGATGAAAATCTGCAGACAGACAGGCTATCCTGCTACAAATCTTACACCTTCTTCCTGAAGCATCTGCTACTGGCCACACTCCGTGATAATGGACCAGATGGATGTTGGATCCAATTCCTCTTAGAAATCATTATGTTCCTTACACTAAAACTGTATTATTTTTTTTCTGATACTACTAATACTACCTGTTATTTAATTGCATCACAGTTTCCCCATAAAAGTACACAGATTCCAGTGGAAAGAATGCCTATTAAGTTGTCATATAACTAAGGAACAAGGCTATGATAATTTTGTAACATTTTGTAGATTTTTCAAGTTTCTTTTGAAGCTGCATCTATAAGGATTTCTAATGTGGTAGTATAAAAGCTATAGCTTAAAATATATCATGCCTGCATAGATGTTACCCGCATTAACTTTAAGTTACCTCTTTCAGTGTTTCCATAATAAAGACCAGGATATTTTGACATTTTAACATTTTAACTATAAAAATTCAGCTAACTTGTGAAATTTGTTTTCTCAGCAGCTACATCATGAAGAGCAGGAAACTCAACAGATGGTTAATTAAAGAGAGTAGAATTTTTGCATGTACTCAAAGTGTTTTAAAACATACCAATCTAAAAGGTGACCTACAAAGGTTTTTATAAATGAAAATTATTTATTTGTGTTGAACGACTGACATAAAGGAACCCTGAAAAACCTGCTACATCATGAATGCCCTTTTTGGCTGTGATATTTAAGCATATGAAATATATTTAGCTCTTTCTATACAGAATTAATCATTCTGACTTGATTTGGCTCATTATGCACGAAGTTTTCAGGTAATAGTTCACCATCTTGTGGATACATGCAAAATACTGCTTTCAATACTTGATGAAAGTAATGATTTTTCTAAGTCAGCACGCCTAGAAATACAAACTTATTTGGTCATTGTGGGAAGCAAAGAGCTACATACTGGACTGGGACAGCAGCTATGGAGAGGTCACAGTCATTTCTGACATAGCAATATGATCTAGGATGTTTCCTTCTACTGAAACAAAAGCATACGTCTGTGAAACAAAAATCTTATTTTCCTCTCAAGCAGAATCCAAAGCTTTTATCTTTTCCTTGTGATTCTATTTCTCCAGTATTAGGCTGAGGATAAAGTTGCCAAACTTGCTAGAGTTAATACTTTAGAGCAGATATGCAACCCTATACTGGGAAAGTGTGGGCAGAGTACCGCAGCAATAAGCATTTACTTGAAAATTCTGGATAACTGGTACAGAAGAAACATGAGTAAAAACAATTCTTTAGTTCCTCAGGAAACAGATAAAGGGACCTAAGTTCTATGTCCAGAAATAAAGAAAATCATCACACATGGCAGCAGCACTAAGCAGTTTACTGAATGTATTTGGTTGAAGCTATGATGTAATCAAGAAGTTGGTTTTATTAGTATGTCCTTTTTTATGAATCTGAGAAACAATAAGCAGCCAATAAAGTACTAATGCTTCAATCCCTACACACCTTATGAAAATGCCTCTAGGTTCTTGTGTCTAACTAAAACTGAAACCACTTCCAACAAATGAATCATTTGTGATTTATCACATGATTTGTATCTGAAAAAAATCCAGGTCACATAACACAATGCTTGTTCCTGGGATGATTAGGGCTGTTTCTAACTAATTTAGCTATCTGTGTAGAAGCAAGCTGCATTTACAGTTCAACAACTCAGAAAATCATTAGGTTGATTAAAATGTTTGTTCCTTGAGGAGGACATACAAAACCTCGAACATCCACTGCTGCTGAAAAGGAGCTGGGATCAAGAAAATAAGATCATGCCTTTTCCTTTTATTTGCTGGTGGCTCCTCCTTTTCGGATCATTCATTTATATCTGGCCTGTTGCTGAACCTGTCTCTTTAACTGGGTTCCGGACATGCTGAGAAATAAAGCTGTGTGTTTGTGGCACAGGTCCAGAGCTGAAGGAACAATAAATTGGTGAGAAAGCAGAATTGCTGGACTCACATCAAATTACTCAATAGTTCTGTAGACTTGTTAAATTTAATTTGCATGTTGTTGGGATATTATCATCTTTAAAGACTTTCCAAGAAGTCCATGTAGCACCAGGTAGACTTTGGGTAACATCAGTGCATCTTCAGGTTACGAAGTCATAATTTTTACAAGAATTGCTATAGGCAGCAATTCTTCCACAATTTGCCAGCATCCTTCTTTCTCACCAAGTTTCCATGTGTCTTGCCACTGCAATGACGTTTGAAACACTGAAAATAACTACAGCTGTCCATCTGAGTTCACCAAGTACCTTTCTACTCTCATGAATTCCATAAATCTTTCTTTCAGCTGCTACTGTATGCCTTGATCTCACTTCAGAGGTTTCTTTGCTATCATCTGCCTGCAGGAAACATTGTGTGGAGGTTCTGTGAATTGTATGAGACAGGTAAAAGCTGGCACTTGAATAATTTATGTCAGCAGCACATTTTCAGTAAGCAACTTGGCCAGCAGCAGCAGAACAGCATCTTAAAAAAGACCTAGGTAATATGGAAGAAGTCTGAAGAAACCATTTTGATTACTCCTCAGTGCCACACAAAATGCAGAGATGTTAACACTGATGCCAGTAGTTAACCCATACTAATATCAGTTCTTTATCATACTTATTGCATTTAATGCTACTTTTCCCCATTTCTGTAAAATTATTTCCCAGTAACTGATTGACTTTTTATTGTCAACAGCATAATTTGCTAGGCTGGCATTTGAATTAAAAGATGAAGAAACACAAGGAGAAAAATGAGACTGCTACTTGATAGAACAGCCATTGATCATTCACAGTGGAATATACTGTTTCATCAAGAGGGCCTCTCTGATGAAGCATCATGAAAATGTAACTTGATTACCTTTCCCTGACTTCCAAATGAAGTATCATATGTGCAAACAATAACTGAGAATCTACTGACTACTAGTCCTACAAAAATGAAGTTTCATACTGTTGGGTCAGAGTTTGCTCACAGCTGAACAGCTTACAACGTGTGAAAAATGAATACAGTGCTGTCACTGGAGAAGTCTGCAAACATACCTGCAAACTAACACTAAAAAATGTAAGACCTTATCTAGAATTAACTTTTTTTTTTTTTTTCATTTCCAAGGTAAGGAAGACAAAATGTTAAGTGTTAGCCCCTACTTGGCTATGCCTAATAGGATACTGTCCCCCAATGTAAAAGTGAGTTCATATTCACTTCTAAAGCATATATAAAAGATACTTCTCTTTGATATGCTGTTCAAAGTGAAAACCCCATTTCCAAAGTTCTGATAGAGAAAAAAAAATACCTACAAGTGGGTGAAGATAGAAGAAAAGATAGTAGTGTGCTATGTTTGGAATGAATATGATCTGATGTGATGATAATAGGAGATTGATTATATTTCTCATTTTGGAAGAGCTACTGTGCATTCCTACTGTTACAACACCACCAATTATGTATACACTTCCTTTTAACAATATTTTTGAAGCACTTTACAAAGGATGTTAGGATCATTATCCTGATCTGACTGCTAAGAAAATCAAGAAACAGACCACTGAAAAAACAAGTAACTGAATGTCACCTGACAGACAAGTGGAAACCCAAATTTTCAAGTTTCAGTCCTGTACTCTTTTGGCAAGACGACAGTGATGCTTTCAAATGCCACCATCCAACCAGGTGAGTGTTCACAGAATTTATAAAGGCATTGATTGTGCTTTTCTGACAAGCCTGGCTTGTAAGTACCTACTAAATATTACAGCAAGGAGCCATTAGTGACTATTAAAAGGCTCTACTTTAGCAAAGCCATCCAGTTGTTAATGGCTGGCAGGAGTTCAAAATTCCAATTTAAAACAGTCTGTCTCTTTTAGATGCCCTTGCAGTCTTGGTCTCTCCCAGCTGTGACATTTATGACAGGAATAAGAAGGATAGGCAGTGATACTTTTCTGTTGTCTGGTGTAGCCATTTCCCTATGCTTCCACAGCACAAGGGAATTCAACATGTAAATCAATATTTCCCCTTGTCTGTTACCTTCTTAGCCATTTGGTGACACTACTTCTTTGAAACAAATAGTTTTGAGAAAGGACAACCCAAATAAAATTTTCTGTTGAGAGAAGAAAATATTCACGAGCTTTATCAGACACAGCATTAGTCACAAAAAGCTTTGGTTTACTCAGAATTACAACAAACAGGTAGTTATTGAACCTAAAAATCTGCATGCTACATAGGAACTGCAGAAGGGAGTATGTCCTTTGCCCTCTCACCACCTCCACTTGCCTCCTCCATTAAAGACTGTTGGCTGCTTGTCCCAGAAGGCAGCTGCTCTATTGCTAATCCAACTCAAAATTACGCCTGCTACAGAAATTATCAACCAGGCCACAGCTGCCAGATTCTAGTACCTTTGTACAACTCAGGCAGCAGAAAGAATTATAATCAGCACAGAGAATCTGCCCCAAAATGTACAATGCAATATGTTATAGTCCATCATCCAACGTTTAATACATAAATGTATCATTGTCTGGACACATGCAGTATCTCCACCAAAGAACCATATCCCATTTCAGATTTGCACTAGAAGGCCACTTATTGTTTCTTTTTCGGTAATAGTTCAATGGTATTTTGCTCAAAAAGTTGCAAGAACACTTGAGAGTGTTACTCAGAACAAGTTTTATTTTTGGCATAGGAGTGACTCTACCTTTGAATTCAACACATGCAATTTATATTTGTAATTAGAAATTACATTTTGAAACATTGATCAAATAACACTGCTGTGTGTAAATGATACACACACAAATACACAGTATTTATAGGGTTAGATATTACACATAATTGCAAAATATGTGTGGAAGGCCAAACCCTGTTACTTTTTACTGACCTAAACTCCCACTGAAGTTCTTAATATATGATTGCTACAGCTAAGTTTTTATGATTTCCCCTTCTGGATGACAACAGAAACACTGATGTTCTGCACTACCTGCTATCTCTGCTTTTATCTGAACTTCTACCGCAAAAACTCATGTTCTACTGGATTGTTTACTACAGCATTACAAAAGATGAGATTCCATTTGTTTGGGGTTTTTTTCTGCATGTTTGCCTTCAAAGTATCTTTCTGTTGCAGCAATTAATAATGCTCACTGACTCTCTGCACCATCCTCTCCATCCTTTATTACAGGAAAAGCAGACTTGATTATTTCTGCTAGTGGTGTAAAAATCTTGAGGACATTCTGTGATCTCCTAACCAACTATGAGCAGTCACAACAGAAGAGAATCATGATGACCTAGCTTTTCTTTAGCAAAGGAAAGCCATCTATACAAGAATAAAAAATGTTCATTTATTTTGCTTGACCACTGGTTTCCTGATTCCTGTTTTTTTCCCAGCCCATTGAATGTTCAATTCCCATTGTACAATACACTCAAAATACAGGAAGGATATGATCAGCAGGCTTGATTTCAAAGACGCGGAACTACCACTGAACTAGATCTGACTGAGTTTAAATGGCCCCAGGGCACTTCATCGCCTTGGGATGGATTTACAGATCCAACCATTTAAGCACAAAGATATAACTTTGAATGTATAAAACCATCCCACAAGTCCTTGCTTGTTAAAAGATGCAGAGGCATACATGATATTTCTACAGCTGCTTAAAATGCCAGAAACACATTCATTTCAACTACTTTTGTTTTAAAATCAAACAGTTTTGCAGTCATTCATTACTAACCTGGCTGTCAAAGTCGGAGAAATGACAACAGAGGTAAAAATCTCCACCATAGCCATTTTACAAAGATCTGCTGCAGATCCTATGAAAGAAAGTGATCTGCTTTTAATTTAAAGCATGCAGAAGGAAAATGTTCTTCTTGGAACTATAGCATAGGAATGGAAAACATCTGAAGATTCTGAATTATAAGAATTTGCAAAACTGGCAGATTCAATTCATGTAATATGTGAAACAGATCATAAGACTAATAAATAACAAACTAAATAATTACATGTTAATTAAAACCAGAAAATAATAATATGAAATTATGTGGTAATTAAAGGTGAATTTGTCAGTCATGGCCAGGAGTTGAAAAATTGCTTTTTATAAAAAATGTCTGAAATTATCTAACACTAAATTGGAATTAAAATTTACCTATAAATCAATTAAAATTTAATGTCACAAAAGGTTAAAACATTGTTTCAGCACTACATTTTCATTTGGAAAGTTAATTTTATGCTTTTTCATATTTCCATGTGTTTGTAATGTATATTCATTACATTACAGCGTTAAGAGCAGTGGTGCATAAAACAGTGTCATGTTACATAATAGATTACGTGTTTCTGGTGATCAAGAGGCAGAAAGATTCTCCAGGCCTGCAGTTTGGTGAAGGGGTCTGTTCTGAACCACGCAACAGGGGTTTAATACATTTTACATAAAGATTTATCAGATAAAATACAGAAACAATCCTTTAAGTATGGATTGGAAGCCATAATCCTCCTTGTGCCATCAGATATCCTAAATGTACTAGAGGGTAGACATCTTCCTTTTCACACTCCCATTCTTTCTTCCAAATGGTTCAACTTGCACAGGAGGGATAAAGAACAGCCAGGTAGGCAAATGGTAAGGGTACTCTGCTGGGAGATAACCACAGAATCATGGAATCACAGAATCACAGAATATCTCAAGTCGGAAGGGACCCACACGGATCCCCAAGTCCAACTCCCTGCTCCTCGCAGCACTACCTAAAACTAAACCATATGACTAAGAGCGTCATCCAGATGCTCCTTGAACTCTGACAGGCTTGGTGCCTTGACCGCTTCCCTGGGGAGCCTCTTCCTGTGACCGACTACCCCTCCCAGTGAAGAACCTTTTCCTAATGTCCAATCTGAACTTCCCCTGATGCAGCTGCATTCCATCCCCTCGTATCCTATCGCTGGTCACCAGAGAGGAGATCAGCACCTCCTCGTCTGCCGCCCACCTTGAGGAAGCTGTAGACTGCGATGAGGTCACCCCTCAGCCTTCTCTTCTCCAAGCTGAACAAGCCAAGTGACCTCAGCTGCTCCTCCTAAGTCTTGCCCTTGAGACCCTTCACCATCTTGGTCGCTCTCCTCTGGACACAGTCTAATAGTTTGGTGTCCATCTGATATCGAGGCGCCCAAAACTGCACCCAGTGCTCGAGGTGGGGCTGCACCACTGCAGCGTCGGGTGGGACAATCACCTCTCTTGACCAGCTAGCGATGCTGTGCTTGATGCACCCTGGGACATGGTTGATCCTTTTGGCTAAGAGAGAATATCTAAGAGATCGAGAAGCTAGACTTAATGCCTCTTCCTTCTTCATGGTTTTCTATGACAAACTGCCTCCTTTGAATCCCACACTGAGGCTGTTTTACTCATTAACTATACCAAGTGCAGATCCACAGCTGATTATTGAGATGGCTATGTCTAATTGCGAATTTAGCCTCTAATACCTATCTCGCTTTCCTGTTCAAATGATGTGTCAAACTGATTCAATACAACACAAAAAGGGACACATTGATATAAAAAGGAAGAAAGGATGTTTCAGCAAACGTCAGGAAATATCTTCTTAGTGATTGTGAGAATAAACTTATAATTTAGCATGTTATATGTTCTATATGTCTTCTTCATGAAACAATGTAAAATAACAAAATATGAAAGAATTCTCAAATTATTTTTTTATGAGATATTATTTTTATGGTACACTAAATATTTTAAAAGAAAATAATTATATTCTTCTGGTGGATTTTGCCACAAATATCAATAAATAATAAAAATTAAAATAAATGGTTTGCTCTATGCAGTTAGGTAGAGCTGAATTATAACTGAAGAATATTATGCTGTACATTAGTAAAGACTATTGAACTGGGAAATATTCAAAAAGAGAAAAAACACTGTGAAAGAACTGTGGGAAATCCAGTTGTAAGCTGGAACTCTGCGTGCCTCTCTAGTGTCATGCATTAGAAGAAGTCTTCTGCTATGAGTTGCTGCTACCATAACAAAAATGCAAACTGCTTAAATTAATTAGACTATTAGATATAATTATAAACCACATACATTAAATGCAGTTTAGCACGCTAACTATGATAAAATGTTTTAGCATAATTTAGGAAGTTTTTACAGTCTTAAAATATTATCTCATAGCTGAAATCCTGAAGTTAGATTGTTGTAGTCTAGAATGAAATTTTTTATAAAATTTGGGAATACTGAGTATTTTAGACATTTTAATCTATGCTTCATCACACCTTCTAATTTTACATGTTTTGAATAACAGTTACACTATTTTTCATCAGATTTGGCCTTCAGTATTATTTGAACAGACAATGAAATATGATAATCTTTTTATTGTAGCTACATAGAAGTAAGGGTTTCATAGACAGTCCTCTGATAGCTTTGCCTCACCTCCAAGCTCTTTGGACAGATGGACATAAGCAAGTGCTGCTCAGAAGGCTGTGTAGCTTTATTAATGCTACACTGTACACTCAGCAGGACTCGCTGTATTAGCTCAAGCATTGTGCCTTCAACTGGAGAGGGCTGCTGGCCAGCTGGATGGAAACCCAGGTAAACCGAACACAAGTCTCTGGAGAAGGTTGTGCAGGCACGCCCAGTGTTACGAACGTGCAGGCTTTGCTGCAGATTTTATACAGATATTTTAAAATTCTACAGTTGAGTGCCTACTACAGCAAGGCAGCCATGACTTGAGCACAACTATTACTCAAGCAACAGGGTAGGTATTAGAATTCTAGCTCTGTACATATCCTTGTAGAGACAATACTTAAATTCAGTTACTGATTATAAGGAGTGTCAAACATGACATAAATACTTAAGTCATTTTGAAAATGAAACATTAAAATGAATAATATTTGGAGAGGAAAAAAAAAGAAAAAACACATGGTCCTTTCAAAAGGAAAATCACTTCATTAAAAGCACGCCATCACCATGTCTAGAAAGCACTTTTTACTTGCCTATAAATTGTACACTTCCAATATAACTTAGTAAAAACCCTGTCAGCATCATCCAATTAAAAAAATAATTCTTCAAAGGAGTGGCTTGGTAGGAGAGATCTCAGTCTTGGACTGCTAGCTCAGTTTTTATTTTTTTCTTTAGGTGGCTAAATTCTGTACACGACTGAGCCCCAAGTGATTTAAACAGACTATGTTAATGCATCAGATTAACATTTGAGCACTTCATGCTGATTTTTACATTTCCAATCTATATGGCAAATTTGCAATGTTTTTCTGTGAAAAAACACTTTTTTTTGCCCTCCAGAGAATTTAGTTTGAATCTTCCTTACAAAGAATGAGTTGGGTTTCAAAACAAATAATAACAATGCATGGTTCTTTTAATGTTGTATATATCTTAAACTAAAGCTATCTGGAAAAATAAAACCTAGAATCTGTAAGCAGCATAATCACAGAAACCCTTTTGAAGTAACAAAGTATCAGAAAACAGAAAGAAAAATGTTTTAAGACAATACATCTGAAGCACTGAATTCTAGGTATTCTCTCTACACATAGTTTGTATCTATAGCTATATTTAATTACACAGAGCACTACAGTGTATAACATTGATACTGTTATTAGTATTATGATAGTGTTCACTGGCCATATCCAAGATAGATAGAATACATCATTTAAACTTCTCTTTTATAGTAAAATTCATGCCTCAGGAGTCTACTCTAGTAGACTACTAGAATATTCATTCATTTTGAGATTATCAGAGTTGTGTCCACTAAAGCCAAACAGACATAAAGAGATAGGTAGGTAAGTAGGAAGGTAGGCATGCAGTATTTTACCTTGAACAACAAAATTGACAGCCTGCCTCTCCGCTTGAGTGCGTAGTTTGTAATCCTGTGCATTGATATTAGCCAGTGGTCTTTTACGTCCCATTATGGAAACCACATAACCTTGTAGGATTTAAATACAAATTAGTATTCTTAGAGTGATTAAAATTAAATGTCAAAAATTCTTTCTGAAGATAATATAGATTTTTACAATTATGTGCTGCCTGAGTCAATTTAATATTTTGCGCTCTGAAAATAGTCAGAGCTTCTCTCATTTAAACTGTAAATGCTTATTGTATTTTTGGACCAAGAATTATTTCATTCAGAGAACTGGTACATGTTACACAAGGAAAACTTCTGTTCATTAAAGCTGTACTTTTATTAGGAATGTCTACTGATATACCAGCAAACTCTCTCTGTGGGAGATGAAACTATAAATACCTAGCAGAATTAGCTATCTATTAGCAGCCATAATTAGAGCTTTCCATGCAATGAATAGTTTACTTGGGAATAGCAAAGAAAAATCAATTTGTAGAGTAATTAAATCATTAATGAATATCTCTCAAAATTATCAAATATTTTTGGGGGAAAAAAACCCAAAGTTATAATTTTTTTCCCATTTTCTTTATGTGGTATTTTTGTGTCCCTTTCACAGCCAAACTTCCTTAACTCTAGTGTGATGGGGGGGTTCGGTTTAAAAGAAACACATGAAAACACAGTTAATACTTTATGTTATGCCTAATGATGTATTTTGCCAAAACAACTATTCTGGAGAGCAAGTGAGAGGAGTTGAAAGAGGAAGAGATGTGAGGATCGTCTTGTCAAAATAACACACACAAAACCTTATCTCAGCTTATCTTCAAAACTAAACTTCTTATTTTAAGAAAAATGAAAAAGCATCCATGTTAAAAATATAACTTTATAAAATCTTCCATTATACTTCTGATCATCTTGACTATCCATGAATTGTCATTAGATACCATGGAAGTTCAGACTGCTGGAGTTTCGTCTCCTCTTTGGCAACCATGTGGTAAGGATACCTCTTCAAACACAAAGTTATGACCTTACTATGGACAACACATACCCAGACTTATGTGCAGGGGATGAAGATGGTTCTGCTGAATTAATGCAGCTTTCTGTGAATTAGTGTATTTCCAGGAGTGCTGATACTAAAAGCACCAGTTTGGGGATAAGGAGATGAATTATCTGGAGGTTAGGATATTCTTTGGCAAATCAGTCTTCTCAATTTAACTAAGATTTTCCATGAAGAACAGTATCTAAAGATGGAATTCTTGAAATAAAGGATTCTCAGGGAAAAATAGATTTACTGTAATATCCTTATTCCTGTGTGGTGTGTCTCCACAACAGAATCACCCTTGCAGTACTCATAGCTGATTAGCATCCCCAAACAAATACCATCTTTCATGTAATAGTGGCAGAGTATGCTTCTGTGGTCAAAGATTAATCTGCAAACACATATTTGAATGAGGTCTTAAGGTAGTCTTTTTAATATGTTGATAATTTCATGAAAAACCAACAATATAATAAAACATACTAATACACTAACAAATATATCTTAATCACAAATTAGTATTATTTGTATGCTTATCATATCTACACAGAGTATCAGGCATTCATAACACCTAAATAATATTAGTCAGGTGGGTGCTGTTCACCTTTGAACTGCAGTTAAGTAAGGACAAGTTACCTTATAATGAGCTCACTAGGTTGGAATGTTTTTGTTGGAAAGTTGGAATCTGAGGTGGATTAACAAGAAAAAATATTAAATTATGTTGACCTGCTGCAGATTTTTTGAGCTTGTACAACCAAATCAGATTGTTCTTCTGCCATTAATGGTTAAAAAAATGGTTGATAAATGGGAGTGAGAGGAGGAGTAAGTACTAATTAGACAAGCGTGTTTCGATGACAATCAAGGACATTAGTTATGACACGCTTGTCTACTAAACTCATAAACCAGATTCTTTACTGCAGAAGTCTGGTTATTGAAATTCATTCACCTTTAAGAAAAGAATGCTATGTTATTTTAAATAGATGAAAAATATATAATAAATGTGTAATATTTTGCTAGATATGTTACGTTGGGCTTAATTATAGCTAAAAATAGATTTTCAGTAACTTCACTTTTCTTTAGTAATATTAATGAACAAAGGAATGCAACTGCGTGACTCAATGACAGTTCATGCTTCAAGTAGATTTTTAAGCCCTACAAAGTACAAAAAAGGAATACTACCCATTTTCATGACTGGAAGTCAGTTACATGTTTCTGTCATGACGCTCACCCATACAGTGATGGGTAATATTACATTGCAAATTTACTACTTATTTCTACAAAATGTCTTAGTACTGTACACCCTATTAAGAAACAAAATAAATCAATTTTGACAGTTCTGCTAATTAGCTTTTAAAAGGCAATATTTCAAGCAGCTATATTTTCTCTCCTCAAATTACTGCACTCCTAGGATTCACTAAATATAAATGAATATGTAGGCTAGCAACAAATTTGATGCAAGAACAGTTTGCAGCTGCTGGCTCCAGGAAGCACTCTGCACACATCTGTCATCACAGATACCACCTGAACTTCAGGAACATAAAGTCTGACTGACGCAAAGAAAAAAATACATTAAAAAAAATTGGCTCTGTAAATTGGTCCTTTGACTAAATGGCTGAGCTTCCACAGTCCAGGAGCCATGTAGCATATTTATTAAGTAAAAGATTCCTTGGGCTTTTTTGTGTTGGAGTACATTATATTTCAAAATGATGCAGTGTAACTTGACATTAAGTAGGGTTCACTCTGAGAACAGATGTCTTATTCTGTTAGCATCTTTCTGAGAAAAGGCAGACAGGTTTAACCAGCTCCTCTTAAGTTTAAAAAAGAAAAAAACCTGATTCATCAAGAAATTATATTCCATCTTTTTTCTCGTCCTGTAACTATCTGAATTTGGGTCAAGCTGAATCTTTGTCTTCACCACTGTCACACAGTGCTGATCAGTATACAAAAATATGCTTACAGACTTTGGATTACCTTTATTTCGGCATTGTTCAATCGTTTTCTTTGTAAATTCATGTACTTTCTTGTATTTTTGCATAAAGCTCTCTATAAATTGGCTGGCTTGAAGAGGAGTAATTCCCAGGCAGCCAGCAAGATGTTCTTTACCTGGTGGTAAAGAAATTACCGTTATTATGCAATAAAGCAGAACAAAAATCCACTACATACAATAGCACTGTTACATTCACAATTAGTGGAGGATGGATCTGATATACTACAATCATATTTCAACAAAGCAAATGTTTAACTTTGAGCTTGAATGTTTTACCGAAGTTACTGGACTAAGAATATATTTAATAAGAAGTATATAAGAAGTATGTAATCAAGAAATTCCTAGTTATAATTTATACCTATAATGTGGTTGAAATCTCTTTTGTTCACAGAATAACTTTGTTACTTTAAGTATCATTTTACTAGCTCAGTCTTGAAATCTGCAAACTTTGAGGAGCAGATAAAGAATTTGAAATCAATTTCAAACACACACAAATGTGAATGAAGATCTAAAAGAGAATGGCAATGTGGCTGGTTGAGTTTCTTTAGATTTGGTGTAGAAGTCATAGAACAACTTAACTGCTGAAGCAATCAGACAAAGCCTTATTTTAGAAAGGCCGTTAGGAGTCCCATGGATTTCGAACAGTCTTCGGCTCCTCAATGCCTGTAAAAATCTGGGTCCAAGTTGTGAGATAAAAGGGTTGGAAAAAGAAAAAAACAGAAAAAGTGTTTCAACAGAGAGAGGAAGGAATAATAGCTTTTGGATGGGATATAGGTGCACAATATATATAACGTTGGATCTAAGAGCATTTATAGAGAAGGTGGAAAAAAGCTGAAGACAGTTTTCCAGAGTGTGAAAATATAAATTAAGAGCTACAGTTTAAACACATTTATAAACCAAACAGTTCCAGTAAAAATAAAACATGCATCAACATTAGTCATATGAGGTTTGAAAGACAGATATATTTATGTCAGCTGCAGAGCAACACAAACCCAGCACTGTGTCCGCAAATAACATAAGCTGAGAGGCGATCTCTCAAGGCACCAAAGGCATAGAATAGTTATTGTCACAGTAATACTGTCAGGAAAAATTATCTAGCATTTTTGAAAGAGAGAAGATTTCAGCCACCTAAATGCCATCACTGTCAGTCTGATGTGCATTTCAGAACAATTCTGTAGCATTTTGTTCTCAGTCATGCCAGGATCTGCACTGAGCTGCAGGAATACTAGTCTGGACAAGGTGCTAGAAGAAGAAATTCACAAGACATCCAGGATGACCCTTGCTCAGCTACTATAGGTCTGTACTTTTATTTGACATCTAATTAATTTGCATTTTCTTCCTGAGTCAGCAAACGACAAATCTATCTGCTAAAGCACATATTGTTAACAGCTAGGAGACTGCTGTGGCTTCCTTAGAGAACTGTAACATCTACGTTTGTCCATGTTATCCATTTAAAGAACTACTGATATACAGAACAAAGTATTGCATAAAATAGTAGGAAAAATAAGCCACAACATCGGAAAGGAAGTCTGAAAGGTTCCAGGGAAATGCAGTTCCTGGGAAGCAAAAAGAGAGGAATGTAGAGCCTCGTAATTGTGTCAGATCATGTTCCACAATGCTGGAGCATAGGCCATGCGAAGCAGCGCTCGGGAGCGGACTAAAGCTTCCCTGAGCACTCTCCTTGAGTTATCCGTGTCAGGGGAATTGTTAGCAGCAGCCTACGAGTTTTAGTGTTTCCATTCTGTAATATCATCTTTCAAAACTGAAAATATCATTAGTTTCTCTGCTTTTCATTTAAATACCTTGACATCCCTCTGTGTCAATTCAGTGCTTGAATATACTGCCATTGAATGGAATTACTCCTTATTTTACAGATGTTTAAGTTGTCTGTACTTTAGTTTTACAAGATGACTGGGGCAGAAGCAGGTGAATTGAATTGCTCCAAACCAAGCAAAAGACAATAATACTGTCATCCCTCTCAATATTTGCTGTATTTATTGAAGTACCAACTCCTAGACATAATGAGACTCTTCTTTCTTTATTATACTATTTTCTATCCTCCAGGATTATAGAAAAGACCTTGAAAATATGAACCAAATGTAACCTAAAGCTAAGAAAACAAAAAGAAAAAAAAATTACTATTTACTACATGAAAGATTTTCATTAACTCCTGTAAGCATAATATAGGCAAGCTCCTCAGGGAATGTCTCTGTATTTTTCAATCCCAAAAGAAGTGAAATAAATATTATTCACACTCTTCAGTTGTATCAAAATGTCTCCTTAATGACAAGTTAGCCATCTTTTGAAGGGAGACAAACGGTGGGTAGAATTCAGTCCATCAATTTCAGGTAGCTAACAATTATTTTTTGTCAGCCCAGTTTCCATCTAAATAGTTTAATGATATCACTCCATGTTATGTCTTCATTAGGATCTGATCACACTACCAATGAACTGAAGCATCTTATTATCTTTCAGATGCTTCAGCTGCCCTCATTTGAGAGAGAGGGAGACAAAGCACAAACAAGTAAATGGAGATACTTAAATCAAGCACTGCTGCACTGAAATGTGTGGTGCCTGGTACAAAGCAAGTGAGGGAATGCCAATACTCTGCCTAATCTAATAATCTAAATTCTCTATAGCATGCACAGACGACATAGGCTCTACTGAAGGAGACTCTAGCCCCAGTAACTGAGGCATTTCCTTTTCCCCACTGACTACGTACAGAGCTACAGACCATTCAGATGGTGGTGATTCAGTCTGATTAAGTCAGGTATCTGCCTGTTCCACCCAGAATGAAGGGAACAGATAGGAAATGTGTAGCACCTGCATGGACCAAGGGGCAGGGGTGCTAATGCTTGCATTTTGTAAAATAATCTAGTGATGAAAACATTCAGGCTGCAAACAGGAGATTTGATTCCAGTCTCAGCATGGGAAGGTCTGAATTTACATTGCAGGGAGCTAGTCCTGGGCTTTTTTAATATAGAATTTAAACACAGATGTTTAAAATGCAATACAGCTGAATGTAAAAATACATGTGTGTCTATATATATTCTTTTATATATATGTATATAATCTACACCCCTATGCATAAAATAGATATTCTGGAGAGCTAAAATTGAAGTGTTTTTCTCCCCTTCAATCGGCTCTAGATGTCCCTGCTTGAGCAGGGGGGCTGGATCTGGTGACCTCCAGAGGTCCCTTCCAACCTCAGCCATTCTGTGGTTCTATGAATGTGTTTTGAGACAATATTGAAGATCTTTTAATTTCATTGTATTTATTCTCATCTCTGTCTATATACTGACAGAATGCAAAATCCACTCAAAAGTAAACTCATTTTAGATAAAGACAAATGCTTCAGTTACATCAGCAGCAAATAAACACAAAATCAGAGTAATCTTTGTACACCTCAATGTGGCTGTATTAATTTGGTAATTTTGATACTGGGTAGATCATTTAAAAATCCTTGATAAAAATAAAAATTTAATATTCTGACAAACTTTTATTCACCTTTAGAAATTCAGTCTACTTGTATAAATTATGTATAAAGTATGAATCTACTGTAGCCGGGTTTTTTTCTAAAAATGCCTACCTGCTCCATAAACCACTGAGTAAACTACACGCTTTGCTTGCTCTCTATCAGCGTGTTTCACTTGTTCACTTGGAATCCCCTTCCTAAACAAACAAACAAATCATACAATTTCAGTTAAAACTAATTTAAGTTGTTGTCCCCACAGAAAGTGTATTAAAGTCAATAACCATTTAATAACTACATACTTGTAAGATATGAACAGAAGGATGTAAGGGCTTTTGTCTTCAGCCAGGAATGCACAACTTTTTTATAGTGGTGATAGTCCATAGTAAAAGAAACCCTTAATTTTAATCTTCGTCTTCTCCTTTCCTTTTATTTTTAATCAAATTCTTGGCTAGGAAAAGTCCTACTACTATATTAGTAGTTCTTTAGGTTGAAGAGGATTCAATATTGACCCATGAGAAAAATTAAATCTTTCCAGCAACAGCATTACTTCAAGACATGCTAAATAGAGAGACTCAAAGCCTAAGTCTGATCTAAAGCTTATTTAAACAAAGGCTATATCAGGGGTTCACTAATAGGAATATCCAACCTTTTATCAAGAATAATGACTGATAACAGCATGCACTGAATCTCTCCATATGTCTTACAGAGCTCCACAATAGAGATGCTTCATAAAACAGAAGCACTGGCTGTTTCTTAACTAGAGAGTGTAGCTAGTTTACTCCCAGCAGTATGGTCCTTCCTGGTTCCCATTCACTCACCAACAGTCCTATGGAAAGGCTAATGGATTTAGCAATTTGCAAATAAAAAGCTAGGACTCTGCAACTGACAAGTATGTGCCACCTATACTTTTCCTTATCAAAATGAAGCTTCAGAAAGAATGCTGACATTATTGACAATTGAAAACACCAAAGAATATTGATCATTTGGTTTAAATTGAAGTGCATTGGGGAAAATCTTGATCACCTACTCACACTCTGAAAACAAATACCTACACAAATTGTATTTGGAACACAGAGATGAATTCCTATCAGAGATACTTGATGACATAGGCACAATTTGTGAATAAGTCTCCTCATGAGTCTGTTCATAATGATTTGGTTGCATTTTTAAAAGCAAAGTTTGCTATGCTTTCTTATGAAGGTTTTTTGCCATGAAAGATGCTTTGTCATGAATGTTTTGGCTGATGAGCTTTGAGAAAATGGCATATTTCTGTGTATCTTCTTGAAGAAGAGTCTTTCACCATTATTATGATATTCAAACACCTAGAAAATCAGCAGAGCCACAAATTTTTGCTTGCTTGGCTGATACACTGATTTTAGCCAAGCCTATGCACAGTGCTGGTATAATTAGGGTCTCTGAATGATAAACAGGTAGACCTTGAGTGCAATGAGATTTAAGTAAGTCCTTATGGCAGTACAGATTTTTTGAAGAGGAAAAATAAAATTGAATATGATTTCAAACCTTCATTGGGCAAATAGCCTTTGGTTTTGTAGAAGCTCACATTATTCCTTTGAATGCTACTAATTGCTCAAAGATAAAACAGACTTTTCACTGCTCGTTTTAAGGCTGAGAAACACGAAGAACTGGATAATCTATTACATAGTGTTTTCCATCTGTAATGAAGACTATTCCCACTTAAGTCAATTGTTCCAGTAGTTGGAGACACTTATAGTTTGCTGCCTTAGTTATGCCAGGTCAAAAGTTCATGACTCTTTTGAATGAAGTAGGTTGAGATTCCCAAATGTACCTGAATAAGAGGACAAAGTGGCAATTGGAGCTAATAAGTGCAGAATTAGGAAACCAGACATCATTAAGGATTTCCTGAAGCAACCTCTGGCAGAAAGTCTGCAGGAATTTCCTGAAGAACCTGGCATAAAGCTACATATACACTTGAGAAAGCATCTATCCAGAACCAGGAGGGAAAATAGAATCTGATAAGAGAGTATATCTTACCTGAGGACTTTTCTGAGATGAAGAACGCTGAAACTAGGGAAACAATACACAACATAATACTGCTTTCCTAATACTGCATATTTGAACTAGAGGCCTGAAGAAGGCAAGACATAGGAGTACAGCAATAGAGTTGACTTGCAGATTTACTGAAGTCTGGGGCTTGAGGCAACTGAGAGCCAAGGGCTCCCAGTAGGGGGTATGTTAGCTGCTGACTTCTCTGAAAAAGAATGGCTATAATAGAAATTAACACAGTGGGTAAGAAGTCATGGGGATCTGTAGAGGAACATACATACTTATCAGATCATGGTACCGGGGAAGACACAAGGCAAAAGTCTTGCTGGGGGTGACTGGTGATTCTAGAGAAGCTTTAACAGTGAAAGAAGACACTAGAACTTGATTATGTGCACAGCAAGACCCACTGCTAGGTTTTCAAGGATGATTTTGCATTATCCAAGCTTCAACTTGACAGGGCTGACTGAGAAAAACAGAAATAGACTTATTGCTGTAATCATGATAGGCAGTGTCAGGAGGAAGATCCTGTGTTTCCACTGTAAGCGATCACAATAAAACCTTGCCTAACACAGTTATTGGTGCAGCTGTACATGCACCATGTGATCATGGCAATCACAACAGTCACTTAACATTTCCTGATCTTTGGTTAGCCATGAAATACATGAGAAGCAATTAAAATTTCAGAGCTTTATGTCAAATATTTCTTTTAATATAATGGTAAAACCAAAATGGTCAGTCAACACCTAGTGTGTCACAGTGGGAAATGCGAGCACTTGGCAGAGAGGCATTACATCTAGCACTCTATATCTGTAAATTTATGTACCGCATTCAAGACACTGGAATAATAAAGTATAAAATTGCCATATAAATCACAAGTGCTTGAGCAAACACAAGTCATTAATCAAAAGTATTCCTTTTTTTTCTAATAATGAGAACATTTTTTTCTGTTTGTATTGACAATGATTGGTTTCTACCTAGGATACTTGATTCCTTCTGTAATACAGAGTGGCATTCCTGCAGTTTGAGGTGAAGACTATTCCTTTGAATAACAAAATTGGGGTGGGGTGGAGGTACAATTTCTCAGAAGCACAGCAGCCATGTTAGAAATCCGCAGTGGGCCCCCTTCTTCAGCCTGTTTCCTCTACAAACAACTTTATATTTGTGATAATTAATTTGTTTTAATGGGTACTGTGAGAACCTATTTAAAGGTAAAACTTTTATTTTGGCTTTGGACTTATCATGGAATACCATGATATTGAAAAAGAGACATTGTTATCTGCTTACTTGTGTAAGAAATTTTTAAGCTACTATCACTAAGCAAGCTATCTAATGCATGAAAATACTCAGCGCTGAATTGTGGTATGATGTAGCGGCTAGGCCCAGACAGTGACATGGAGGCAGACTTCAGTTCACCCAGTACTGTATGTACATCCGGAAGAACAGGAAGAACATTAATGCAGTGTAATAGAAACTGATGCAGAAAAAAAAGCTCAAAAGAAAGAATTTGCTGCAGGTTTTGTTGTGGAAATAGCACAATTTCTGAAGCCCTACAAAAAATATAAATGCAATTATTAGTTCTAGCATGAAACATATTTTTCCATCTTATGACATACTTCTCATTTCTCTTTCTCAAATACACTATTTGTTCAAGTTCATAATCAATATTACCATCATCTTCAAATTCCTCCTGACTTGCCATCTCCAAATGTGCAATATTTCACCTCCTACATTCCTGTCCTTGCCTGCATACTTGTCTCAGTCTATTTCCACATGCCTGATTTGTTTGTCCTCTACCTTTCTTCATTTAGTTTTTTTTTTCCAAGTACTGTGCTTTATAGTACCTTACTTGATACATGTCTATTAGGTAGAATAAAAAATGGACTTCAGTGCTGGAAGATATGCTCAGGTTAACAGATCTTACAATCCTTGGAAGGAGTTAGCAGAGCTAAACAATTTGGAAAGGTCTGCGAGGACAGCAAAACAACGTACAGCTGAAAACTGTAGAAAAGTTGACAAACATAGTGAGAGTAGAGATATAGAAACTCTTTAAAAAGGTGATTCTACTAAGAACTGGGCTGTATGCCTAAAAGCGAATAGCTGCCTAATTCTTAGAGTGAAAAAAAAGGAGAAAAATTTTCCAGTGAAACAGTGACGAAGGATAACATCAAATTATTTTAAGAAACATACAGTGCAGATATGAAACTTGAAAAACGGGCATATGTAATTTATTACTTTTTCAGAGATATTTTGAATATTTTCTATAATTTCTCCAAAATTCACTGTATGTTTTCATATATTAATAGTGTCTAATGGACATCTCAAGGAGTTTCTGCTAATTAAGCCTTAAGTCTTTAAAACATATTAACACCAAGTTTCTTTATACTCAAGAAAAATATGGCAATCATATCTGTAATTTAAAAAAAGCTTAACTATAAACTAGAATAACACATTTAATACAGAGTAGAGATCTGGATGGATTTGGTTTTAGCCTGTACTGAATATTAAAAGGAAAGAAGTAACGCAAATTTTAGTATACAGAAATGAGCACACACAGCATGAAGTATATGAACACTAAAAAAATCAGAGAGGCTACAGTGCATAAAGTTTGAGCAATGCCAAAATAAAACTTTGAGAACAGGTAGAAATGGAAGGAAATCAGTCTTAAAAGAATGCGATAAGACATTTCAGCATTTCTGGGAAATGTTCTATGGTGACGGAAGTCGTCTGTTTATGTACAGGAAAAGGCAGAACAAACTTCTCAAACACAATATCTGGCAGACATGCATTGCCTTGATCTGCACTACATTCCAGCCAAGCTAAGCTCAGTCATAATAGCCACAAAGCTCTTGGCCGCTCTCCTGCATCTGCCAATTAATCCAAGTCCTAGCTGTGAGTTGTTGATGTGGGAAACGAGATGGAGTGCCATTAAATTCATTTTATACATGGTCATTAATGTCCAATAAATGAGTGAACATATGAGTGAATATGCATTCGTTCATCTGACTGCTTTTACAGCTTTTTTTCATTTCATCAGTGAACTATATAAATCTCTCATTTTTAATCACCTGTTGCTATTTAATAGCAGATGAGGGCTGTGTATTTTCTAAGTTTCTGCCTGGAACTTTGTGTTGGCATATGAAACTGGTACAGACAATTTATGTAATTAGTGACAACTGCAAGCTTTAGAAAAGCTCAGTTTTACAGTGGTATTGCCACTGGATAGATCATGTAGGAGGTAAGTTCTGAAAGCTTACTTTTTCAATCACACTGGCCTTATTATACCTAAAGGCAAGCAGAATATATACCACAACGTATGTGAGCATCCTAAACATACGGAAAAGATTGGCTACACGTAACCTGGTCTGCTCACTGTTAATGCAATGCACAAGAAAAAGCAATGTTTTTGAAAGCTGCTATTCCATGACTAATGGAAAATGCTGACTAGGCTCAGGCATACATTGTCTCAGGCATTTTTACAGTAACACGTGGAAGCAATCTTGGAACAACTTTTGCCTGGTTAATCTCTGTTACAAAATATAGAAAATGAAGAGGTTGGGAAATGGTTTCTCTGAAGCCACTGTCATATCAAAATAGATCACTACTTTTGCCTCACATGTCAATCAAGAGTCAGGCATAAGGTACACACAATTAGCCCATCTAGATATTTTTATCATACACTGTTTTAATGTATAGTTTGATACAGAATGTCCAGTGAAAACCACATCTATAACCACATATATATGCCTTCTATAACTATGAGGCATCTATACAACTATGTTCTAAACAAAAAGTAGCTAGATTGTCTTTCTCATAAGAAGAGCATAAAGACATCAGGACGAAAAATGAAATTTGTCTAGACTGCCCAGAATAGTGGAAATAAAGTTAAGATACTTTTCTAAAAAAAGGAAGCATCCACAAAGACTGAAATGCAGACTAACATCTTGTCAGAAGGGAAACAGCAGGTGAAATAGCTAACAAAGATAGAAAGACAGACCTTTCTGATGTAACCTAAGTATATATAAAGTTTTTTATTTTATTTCTTTATCTATGTCACTTCTAAGCACTTCTAATGCTTGTAATCCCATTTTTACTGTAACCCAGTTTGCATAAGTGAGACATAAGGTTACAGAATAACTCAAAGAAACTCTTCACCCAAGGATATGCACCAATAAATTAATCAATAAACTAGGGCATTGAGATATCGTTAGTAGTACATCAGATTGCTCACACCTCCTCCTTATCTAAAGGGTTATACCACACAGGGTCCCCATTTCACATATATTTATTCCCACCTGGCACTGGGAGAGGCAGAGCTGTCTTCCAGTGGCCACTGCACATGATGGAGAATCTCTGGAATGGATGTCCCATGTAAAGATAGGGGTCACGTACTTAAACACAGAGGGGAAAGGGTCACAACCTCACACTCACAGAGTTTAAATTTATGTTTTATTTAGTTTAGAGGTTTTTATAAAAGCTTTTAGTTGTGTTCAACTTCTTTGAATGAACAAAATACAGCACTGTCAGCTTGATGTCATCCTTCCTATACTACAGGCAGCTCTGCAACATTTTTGTCATTGTGCCTCTTTTCCTCTTTTTGTATGCCACCCTACCAAACTACATTTTAATTTGTTTTATATCTATTTAGCACCAGGAAAAGCTTTATAACCCCTGTAAAACTCTTTTGCAAGACTCCAGAAGGACTTTAGGATTTTAAAAGTCCTTCCAATGGTTAATCATAAAATAATTTATTTTGTCTGAGTAGCCTCTATAGTTCATTGCATGAAGATTTATTTCATTAGTCCTCAACCTTCTTTTAAAGAGCATGATATCTATCTTTCATGTATTTTACAGAAGATAAAAACATATCTTTGCAGCTTGCTCTGTGGTCCAGAAGTCTTCTGTTGCTACATTTTAAAGTAGCAGGAAACCAGATAAAGAAATTGCACAAGGTCATGTCATAAATTATAGCTATCATCAGTAACAATTTGTCGAAAGATTCATTTGGGAGTAAAGTGATCCATTACCTTTATTAAGATATTTACTTGCATGTTGATGTCCCAGATATTGGATACTGAAAAGATAAATTAGATAGCAGTTATTTTCAGTGCTCTTGACAAAAAAGGTCACTTAGAGATTTTTCTTTAAAAATGCACAATTCTGGACATCTGTCAGTTAGAACAGAAAGTCCCTGACATTGATGAAGATGCTTGAAAGAGCACATCCTACCCTGCAACCTTCACCTTTTTCCCTCTTCACGAACAAAAAAAAAGGGCTTTCTTCTCACAGCCATAGTCTCTCTTACATAGTGAATGACACGGACACATGGTATTTATTTCTGAGTCATGTGATTACTGAAGGGTCTTTGGGTCTACGAGCACAGAATAAAAGGAAGTCAGGGTAACTAACTCCCAGCTTCAGGTGCCAATGTGAACATCAACAGTTTAAGGGGTTTATACAAACAGATTAAGGGATCTATACAAATTGGGTGACATAAAAATTGTTCAGGGGCCATCTGTATAAAACAATGTCAGGGACCAAATGTAAATTAATGTTCTTAGAGTTCTTCATTTATCACATGTACTATTCAAGCTTTTCTGTAAGAGGCTTCAAACAGTTAAGAAGGAACAAAAGCCATTTTGGGAGATGATACAGGTAGCTGTAGCAGAGTATCAAATAATTACCCATCTTGGACCTGTTAGAAGTCTCATAACTTTGTAAAAAAAATAAATGGATCTTCAAAGCAGCCTTTAGACAAATAACAGAAAAGTGAAACAGAAGGAAACAGATTCTTAACATATAATCAAAAGATGATGCAACTGCCATCTCAGATATTATGTGGAACAAAACATGGAGCTACAATATTGTTACAACAATGTACGGTTTGCTCAGGAAAAACAAGCAGGGAAGAAGAGAGGAGATGTCACACTATATCAAACTGCACCTACGTTGTTCAGAAAAAAATAAGAAGCCAACTTTTAAATATCTTGACAGGGCAATCAAAATAGGAAGAAATCAGTCATGCTATATATGAGAGTCTTGAACAAATGGGCTCTGCAGAGACAGATAAGATACTTCATATCCCATCTCTTTCAATCTTCACTTAAAGCACCTCTTGCAGCTTAAATTTCTATTATGCCTACGATCACACTGAATTAAAAGCAAAAGTAAAAGTGAAGAATGAATTGCTTTTGCATTCTTGATTTCATCAAGATTTAGCTTGACACTGAAGTTAAAGTTGAGTTAAATGAAATCAACGGAAACATTTTATTAAGCTCTGGAGTGTGCTCATAAAATGTTGCATTTTATCAAAGTCACTCTAGAAGGAGATGACTACTTGGAGCAAGCTTTTCATACACAAGAAAGCCTCTCCTTGAAATTAGCAAAGCCAAATGTTATCAGACACCACAAAACAACTGAGGACTGCCCAACCTCCTCAGAGCTTGCTTTTTCACTAGTTTGTGTGTTAGTTGTGGTGGTGACAATTCCAAAACTTTATTTTTCATTTATTCTAGAATGGTAAGAAAGCATTTAATGTGCAATAATAATAAGCTTCTAACGTGACATAAAATTAAGCTGTCTGGTTAAACTTGTAGTTAACAACCTGGTTTATTTAAAGTTATTGTTTAGCTCTTCTAAAAACAAAAGCCATTATGCTTCCTGAAGACTTTATTCCCTCTACCTTATTATCTGCTAGTCTAAACAAATGTCACAGCTGCACTTCTCCAAGGGACTGTAAACTACAAGGTGAAATTTCCATAAGCCACCATACAGACAGTCGGTCAGAGTGCAAAGCAAGACAAGTGTTAAATTTCATTAATATCAACTATTGCAAGTGAGCTTGCAAAACAGATAGCAACTGCTTTGCTGCAAAAGTAAAACTGTTGAAATATTCCACACCAACACCCATGAGGTGTTGAACTCGGAGCTTAAAATGTTTTAAAACTCTGATTCTGAGAAGGCAAAGTGAACATCCTCCCTTTTGCTAAATTTCAGCATGTACAGGAGTTATTTTTGGGGGGGAGGAATGGGACAAGGGGGTAGAAGGGAGTAAGTGGAGAAAGCAATAACTAATTAAACCACTACATGAATGCCCTTTGAAAAAACATACTGCAATAATTAAACATCACAAGCCAAAACCTACATCTGTCTCCTATAGCTCAACAGAAAAGTTCTAATATATATACAGATATATATATTTAAACCTTCATTTGTGGAAGCAGAGCTACCTAACAAAAGTATTCCAAAGGCAAAACAAAAATTATTACAGTTATCATGCACATTTGTAAATGCCACGATTTTCAAGTGTTTCCTGTCAGAATCTTTTGAGGAGTACCCTTTAGTACAGTTCTTTTATTATGCAAAAATATAACAGTTACTACAATCATTCATTAAGAAACAGACATATTTCACAAGTGATGTTTATTGAGAGGGATGAAAATCTCAATCTAGAATCAGTGCTTTTTGCTTAATGTAAACAAGCCTGATTTAAATAATGATGCTTTTTCAGAACAATGATTTAATCTGTTAGCCTTACAGAAATTTAATAGTAATGGACTTTACCATTAATGACATACCAGGCTAAATACTCCTAGGCCAAAACTAGAGACATAACCTGAGGATGCAATTACAGCTGATATCACAATGTTTTCAAGCAGATGTAAGAGACTGCCTAATCCCAAAGTGAGTATAATGACAGGACAGAAGAGAGAAACAGAAAGGTAATATACAGAGATCTTAGAGCTTGTCTTCCAACCTATTTCGTAACAAACTCTTCTCCAAAACAGCAAAGAAGAACAAAATCAGATAGCACCCTGACACCATTTCCCCACTCCAGACTGTAGTAATTGTGATCCTATCCCCACGTGCTGCACAGCTTGAGAAATAAACCCTTTCACAGAGTCTAAAGAATAATAGAGACTATTGCTTTTCTGCAAGCTATTTTTTTTGCAAATAAGAATTATTAAAGTATAGAATTTGTGTATAAAGTAGGGGATGAGGAATTAGAAACAGAAAAGATGTTAATAATTTATCATGGAACAACTAGGAAACAGTGTGGTTTAGCTGTAGAAAAACAAATGCGATCTCAGGATGCGTCAAGTGAGCTATTTCCAATTACAGGACAATATTAGTACTGCTGTACAATATGCTGGTGAGATTTTATCTGGGGTAGTTAACATAATTTGGTTATCATGTTCAGGAAATACGAATTTGGTAGTGGTAGGCTACCAGAATATTGAATAGAAAAAAAACCAAACAACCCCAACCATGTGAAAAGAGACATTAAGTCAGTATTAAGAAATTAAACCTGCCCATAAATATTGAATAGGCAAAAAGATAAAGCAACCATGTGAAAAGAGACATTAAGTCAGTATTAAGAAATTAAACCTGCCCATAAATATTCGGGGCTAACTGGAAAACATCACCACATAATCCATCCTTCAAAACTCTCTTACCATCCAAACATGGTGCTGCATCCAGCAGCCAGGTGGAAGTAATCCCTGGCCCATGATAATTCAGGAACTGTGCCCAGGAACTGTTTGGTCCAGAGCCACGACCATGACAGGGACCAATTTACCAACCCAGATTTTGAGTGCCAGCAACTAGGAACATCCCTGGTGCTAAATTTATTAGAGTAAAGGTAGCCTCTCAAGTCATTATTTCTTTGTTTCATCCATCATTCTGCTAGCCCAGTTTCATGGCTGTTTCAAAATAAAGTTATGTTTCTGGACCATGATACAAGTATTCCTGAGACTGTGCTCTGGTGCAGAGTTTTTGGAGCTAGCTAAAAAAGCTAGCTTTGGTAACTAAAGCAGTTTAGTGAAACAGTCAGTCAGTGCCACAGAGGCTCATCTTCCTTGCCAAGAAGAAATACAGATTAACAAATATGGAATTCCATGTAGTCATAACTAGCTGCTCCTAACACTAGTTTATTAAGGTATTTTTATGACAAATACCCTAAGAAAGCTTGTCCTGTTCCTTAAAGAATGAGGGTTGAGAACACAGTTGATTGCCTTCCTGAAGCATTTATACAAAGCAAACACTGGGGGGCCAGGAGAGCCAATAAAGCTAATGGACAACATTGGCAAGAATAATTTGGGTATATGAACTCTAGGAATAAATATAAGGTAGAAAGTAAAAGGAGTTTTCTAGCCAGAAGAGGAATGGAGAATTCAACAGCTCTTCAATAGTATTATGTAGGTTAAAACTAGTTCTAAGTTGAGACCCTATCAATGTATGAAAGGGAGTTTACGACATTGTCACCTGCAACAGTTTTATGACCAAAAAGGTCCTCCTAGTCTTATATTCCTGTGTAAGACTAGGCATACTCTTAACCAAGCGTAAAGCACTAACCAGCAGTGTGAGAGATTCTGCTTTATTTTTTTCTGAAAGCTTCTCCTCTGAATGCTTCTCTGTTTCTTAATAACTGCTGTCACCTTGTCAGCACCTTTTCCTACTATAAGGGACCACATTTATTCTCACAGGAATTCAAGCTTATACTATAGTACCTCATAGGTTTAAAAAATTTCTCAAGAACAATCCTAAGAAATCTGCAGTGATGCAGATGCAGGAGCTGCAAGTGGTACAGCCTCACTCACAAGTACTTTACCAAATAAGTTATTATTAAACACCAGATTCATAACAAGTAGTATCTCCACAATTAGATGTTCTGCCACAGAACACCTGCCCCTGAATGTGACTTGATTTGGAAGAGCATGCCTTCTCATTCAAATTGAAATTGTCTCTCTCTCTGAACTGCAGATATTAAACAAATTCTTGATTCCTCACTTTTTATCAGTAATACTCTGAATAAAAAAAGAAATATACAAGATACAAAATGAGAGATATTTTAGATATTGATCAGAATAGAAATGATACATAAACAATGAGACAATGGATAAGTACTAACAATTATTTAGTTAAAAATACTGCAAAAGTTGTTTCCTTAGAATCTATTTCACAAAAGAAAAATAATCAGAAGCCTTTAAAGTAATAAAAAAATGGTAACAGTAGTACAAAACCAGGTAATCCAATGATAATGAAAGAAATGTTACATTAACCCTTAGTGAGACTCCTAGCAGGTAGCACTGAGTTTAGGACCTCCAGATTTACAGCGAATCAATACTGGCTGAGTTACACAGCCAAACTTCAGAGCTGAAAGATCACAACACAGTCATATATTTCTAAATGGAGACTCCAGCAGGGATATTTAGTTACAGTTATTTAAAGGGAGTGCCATATAATACACATGAAAACTTTTCTCCACTCTCTTCAAAGGCAGGGTTCTAGAAGTAACCTTAAGTACTCCATGGTGAAGAGCAGGTATGCTTGTAATTTGTCTTAATACTGCAAAACACAGTTTCACATTCCTGTATGTGCTCAATGGTGTGGAGTGTCTCTTCTTTCATTGCAACTCCAGAAGAAGAGATTTCATTCTTTTGCAATGTATGCAGTGAAATTAATTAACCAAAATGCATTTTAGACTTGACATTAAGCTCATAAAAAGTGGAGAAACAAATCCAAGAGACTACAAGTTCTAATATCTAATTAGAAGTGTATGAAATAGCCTGGGCTACCTAAAAAATCTTTAGATGGAGTTCTAAGAGTCCTAAGCTAGTGTATCTCATTATTTAGACAGTGAACAAAACTGAGAGAACTCTAACCGGGGGAAAGGGAGCTGTGCAACCCTGTAGCTGTATCGTGTAACCATATGTCTGCTAACAGTGACAGGAAGAGAGCAAAAGCTCTTCCTGTCTCCTCGGTAGAAGTCCACCTGGATAAGCATGAGTATTTCATTATTCCTTAATGACCTAACAAACACCCAGGTGATATCTCTTGATTAATAATGACTCTTTCATGAGCTTGTTGATATTTTCATAAAATTAACACAGAAGCACAAATATTCATATCTCTTTAAAAAACATTTAGCTATGGATGTGGTTTTCGCTTCTCAAAAATCTATTTATCTCATTCCTGATTTACTGGCCTTTGCTCTTGCTATTTAAGGGAGTAGGCAGCGTAACTGAATTCAATGTCTGCTATACCATACATTTATATGAAGTAACCTAAAAAAAGACAGCATTTTGCTGAGGATGAATCTTTAATCTATTTGATACAGAGAATGTATTTGAAACAAGGTTGTATAAAACCAGTATGGGCAAGTGTATATATATTTAGTCAGCCTACCACAAAGCATTTGTGCATACTTGACCTTATCTTTTTCAAACAGACCCAGTACGCTATATTTTTGTATAATTCAGCCCATGAGGACTTATTTTGATTTATTTCAGGAATATCCAAAATACTTCTGCTTATTTCCCGTGTTCTTCAGAAGTCAGCAGGATATCAACAGATAGAGCTATTGTCAGGAAGTATCCTGAATTGCCAAGTGGCTGGAAAAACAAGAGTCCCTATTTTGCCATAGTTCCTGCTGTACCAACTGCTAGTGTGCAACAGTTTGGCTCACCTTGCCATTATTAGATGTAATCAGTCCTTGAGTCCCCTGCTTGGCAGGTGGTAAATAAAGAAAATTTCCCCACTTCCTGGAGGAAGACAGTGTGCAAAGAACAAAACAAACCCTTCTGCACTGTGGTCTTTTTATTCAAATATGGCTGAACTTACCTTTAAAAAAGAAAAAAAAATAAAATACTTTTGTCCTTCCAATATGGTAATCCCAAGTAGTTCTGTGTTTCGTTTCTCTCTAGGCTTTTGCTCGAGTAATTTCCAAAATTAGCATGTCTGTCTCTTACCAAAACAGATATTACCATGATCCCACATACACAACAGCTGAGAAAACACAGACTTTTATGTTCAGCACATTTTATAAACAGCCTGCAGTTCCCAAAGTTATTGGAAATCAGGTGCTCAGGTTCCTCTGATTCTGGCAAGGATAGTGTAAGCTAAAGACACTTCCATGTCTTAAAATCGTCAGCCAACCAAACCCACACTACAAAAATGGAAAGGAATGTTTTTTAAAATGATGAGTGGTAAATAATTTATAAATCCCTTGGAATTTCATGATAGCTACACACTTCCTTATTTTAGATATTAACTGCCATTGCTACAAAGGAATAACGAGATATGTCCTCTTGTTGGTCAGCCATTTTTTTTAACTCTCTGAAAGCCACATAGACTCAGGTGAACAATTATTATGTCCAGTACTTACTTGAAGGTAAATTCAGTACCTGGAAGCAGGACATGTATTTATGCTGTTCTCCATCATCACACAAAAGAAGGCACTAACAGCATGAATATGAGTAAGTAGATGACAGATGAAAGAGAAGGGAATATTTTGTGGTTTGGATTTTACAAAACTCAGATCTCAAAGTGAAACAGGAACAACTAGACCACTATCAAATTCTCCAGCCTTCTTTCAAGCATAGCCTTGACTGTAAGCATTGTTCACAGCTGTCACAAATTGTCCTTTCATTGGTATAATCAGAGTAAATATCACCCTTAACAGTATCCACTAATTACCTTGTTACTTTAATTCACCATCAGCAGTTAATGTGTACAGGTTAAATTATAGTTCAGAGGTAGAAATCAATAGTTTAAAGAGAATGCCTGTTTTCATACTGGAATGGCAGCAGTTATCAGATTATTCAGGTAATTATCTTTTAATATACAATACATCTGCATACTGAACAGTATTACTGATATTCCTCTACTAGATAGTACTATCAGTATTAGAGATATTCCTCCACTACATAGTACTACAAAGTACTACATAAATATTTTTAATAGAGATTATTAAAATTTCTCTACTCTGTTATTCTTTAGCTGCAGAATATAAGGAAAATTGATTGCATATGGGCAAACCTTTTGTGTGTTCTCTCATTCACATATTATGATTTCCAAACTGAAAGGAGTTACAGTGTACAAAAGCTAAAATACTAAGTCACAACTGTCTGACAGTCTTATCTAGAAAGGGAATTTTCTGAGGCACAGACCAACATGGATTTCATGACACTGGATCTACACTGGCTCAACAGACAACCTATGATACAGAATGTATGACAGAAAATGCCTAGATAATTTATCACTGCATGAAAAAGTTTGTGCACAGGGACAATTACCTTTCTGCTCTCACAGAAATGAAAATACACAGTTTACAGTAGTAATAGATTTATGCTCGCAATTAGACCATACTGTAAACAATTTACTGAAGACCCCTCTGAATCTCTCCCCTTCTCAAATAGTAAATATCATCTACAGAAAAGGTATATTTACCTTGAAAAGACAACATTTAATAATGTTTCTAGATTAAGTTTGCATTGATTTAATCTCAGAGAGATAATGTGGTCAAGAGAATGTTCTTTGTTTCATATGCTAGTATTGTTCCTAGAGACTATAAATCACCTCGGTATTCCCATACCTAAATTTCTGAATATAGAAGTACTGGATTTTCACTTCAATCCATTTGTAACTAACCTACTTATAGGGTCTTTTCCTCTGAACCTCTTGGTTTATGAGGTTATATAGTCTATATGTTTTAACATCTCTAGTTCATAGTTATAATTTAGAAAGGGGGGCAAAATGTTTCCATAAATCTGCTAGGACATTTATAACACAAACATATCTAAACAGAAACTAAGAAGATTAGAGGCTGCAAACATACCTGCAATATCTTGTTGATGCTTGCCAATGTGTGCCTTAGAAACCACTCACTAGATAAAAGCATAACCCAGTAATAATTTTCTGCAGATTAAAATATAAAGCAGACACCTGTAGCTCAATCTACGCACTTAGTTTAAGTGAATTGGCCACTGGGATGACGCTCACCTCAGAGCAGTAACCTTACATTTATTTTTTGGCCTGTTTTCTATTACACAGTGTCAGTGGAAATTCATCTCTCACAAATCTACACTGGCAATTCCATAAGGAACTGTGAGACCTAGACAAAATTCAAGAAATTAATGCAGATGCCTATATCCAAAACTGTGACCGACCCCTTTCACTCCACTAAGTGGCTCCTTAATCCTGGATGTCCTTGAATTCTCTGCGTACCTCAGGGAACTCTTCCCTCCTGACAGTTCAATAGGCTCCCAAAGTGCTACATTATGCACGTGTTCATCATAGACCCACTCTGAGCCCACCTGACCTCCTCTGTGATTCCTGTAGGACCCAATCTAGGAAATGTAATCTGATTACTTCATTATTCACACTGATAGCTTCTCGCTATCAGGTTTGGATTTGTTGGCTTTTTCTTAGTATAAGGTGGAGGAGGTACCACCCTGGAACAGTTGCCTGGCTACTAAGGGACAGCAACTCAGTTGTCTCTTCACCTGGTGGGATTCACATCCACAACTCTGCCTCCTGGTGACATGCAATTAAAGCATGGTCTAATTGCAAGACCACAAGCTAGGTTTGGCATCCTCCAAGATCACATGGAAATGGGACTACTCTGCAAAAAAAACCCCAGCAAACCAAACCACAAAAAAAAACCAAAACCAAAACAAAACCCCAAGCCACCCCAAAACAACAACAACAACAAAAAGCATAATTCATGAGTTCAGAAGGAAAGCAAACATGAAAGGACACACTATTCCATTTAGAGTACTCAGGTGAGAGTCGTAAATCTTTGACTTTTGTCCCTGTAGCTACTGCTAATAAACAGAATTAGACAATCATTAAGTAAAAAACCAAATAATCCCTGAAACGGGACTGAAATAAAGAAATCCCTCTTCCAACTGAATGCTCTAAGCAATCTGCAATAAAATCATAGTGTCATAGGCAACTAAGAAGTCACCTCAGCTATCCTTGGAAATATTTGTCTAATTGTCTCATTCCTTCCAGTGATAGGAATCCCACAGCCTTCATAGGTAACCCATCTCCATATTTATACACCTTTAGTATTCAAAAGATTTCTTTAACTGAAACATCTCTTACAACAGTGTAAGCCCATTCATTATGCTTAGTTCACTCTCTGCCCAACTCTCTGCAATAACCTTTTATATATTTGAAGACTTTTAGCATGTTTTTCCTAAATCATATCTTCTCTCAACTAAAAAAATCCAATTATTTCAATGTTACAATATTTGCTGAACAGGATCAGCTGCAACATACAAAGTCTAACCTTGATTTGTATTTTCCTGGGAGGAGAGAGATGTAGGGTTGAACACTCTAAGATTTAAAATGTTGAACTAAGGTCTCCAAGCACCTAGCTCTTATATAAAAGCTGGGCATCACAGCCACTTGAAAAGAGTGAATCCTGCCCACTTTTTTCCAAACACTACCTATCTAGCAGGTATCTTCAGGTACAGCCTTTGGATCACTGGCTGTCCTTGTGATTCTGTTCCAGCTTTCTAAGAGGAGTTCAAATGCAAACTTCTGTGATTAGACTTTCTCATTAACTTCTCCTAGATAGCTCTGCAGTCAGCATATAGCCTTTTTCACCCTTTGAGGTGCACGCTTTGGCACTGTACATGGAGCTTGGCAACCCAACGTTGGGGTTTGTATTCTATTTCAGGTTCAGAAACCTAAAACATAGGAAGTAAATGCAATTTGCAGGTATCAGAGATGTCTGGATTAAACATTGGAACACAGTGATAACATCTTCAAGATTAAAATGACTAAGCTAGTTCCAGAGCCATAAATAATATAGTCGCATTTGTATGGCTAGGCTGCGCTCAGGACCCTTGATGGAGGGTACCACTATGCTCTGCTGGATGCAGCTGAACTCATCACTACTAGGGATCTCCAGTTCTCTACGGAAGATTCTAAAGAAGCAAGGGAAAGGACTTATCCAATTATTTTAAGTATAGCTTAATGCTTTAGTCATAGGAACTCTGAAGCAGTACTACCCCAATTCAGAAAAGCACTCAGGCAGGACAGTAGGCATCAGTCAGGTAGGACGAAATCACGTGTTTATGGTGTGCTTAAGTGCTTTGCTAAATCAAGATACTTTTCCTGGATTTTGACTCAATATGGTCAATATGAGCATATACTGTGACAGAGGAACAACAGCCTACTGAGAAGGGTGACAAATGAACAGTTTGAAAGAGACTGGTAATCACTGTGCCTCTAATTAAGAAAGAAATTGCAGACAACCTAAAAGACTAAACTTATTTTTCATCCTCTATCTTTGAACGTGATTTTAAGATATGCCCATCAACAGCATTTTAAATACAATTACTTATTTTTCATTCACTGTGTAAAAGCTAGATTAAAGAAGTGAGAGCAATTTCATTCTAAGATTTGTTGTCATTTGGATGTCTTATGGCAGTTAGGTCACTTGGTTGGTCAGACAGCTGCCAAGACAGCTCTCATCATCTTCAGCACTGGAATGATGATTTGGCCTTCAAAGGACTGTAACTGTCATAGGACATCAAGACAATATAACACAAGGTGAACTTGCAGGTAGCTGGAATCCATTATATCATGAATTTTCAGAAGTTTAGGCAAGCCTTGAAACTTTACTATGAGTTCAGTAGCAAGTAGGTCATTAATGTAATGCATTCTTGGTGTTCTTGTAACAGCAGGTGTTGACCTGTCATTTAAGGCCTACTTTTCATAGGCCATAACACAGTACTTGGTTTAAGATAATGTTGGTAATAGCATATGATCATCATTACAGACAGGATAGGATAAGAGTAGGAACAGTACTAAGCATATACAAGCGAACATTAAAATCCATTTATATCATCTCAGTTGTAGCTGGGGTAACTATGTTAGATGACCAGAAAATATACTGGATGTACAAAGCAGAGATGAGCTTGGACTTTTCACTGACAAAAAAAGCCAAGAGAAGCAACTCTATTGCAAAGTGGCCAACAGATGCCATTTTTATTTTATTCCATGAATTCCATGGAATAAAATTCCACAAACGTTATTCCTGTGTGAAAAAAGCACTTTAAGGATAAAACACATGAGACCAAGGCATGACATTACCCAGAAACTCCCATTAAGTGACTAGTTAACACCAGCTTCTGAGAGTTTTCTCTGAATATCAATTTCAAGACAGTTTTGTCAAACAGAACACACAATACTTAAAAAACTATCTACAGCAAGCAATATCTACAGCAAACAGTTGAGCATAGTGCAGGGAAGCCCTGACCGGTGGAGGCTGTGTTACTTCTGAAACGAGCTATCTCTGTAAGCTAGCCATGAGTACAAGATTACAGACTGGTCTTGTAGAGAGGATTGCCTCTCAGCTAGGTTTATTGGGTTGGATACGGTGTTGCACGTGACACTGAATTTTAGCATGAAAGTTAGTACCTCCATTAAGCCTTTTGCTGTAATGTATAGACAGTTTGGGTTGACACATACTTATGCATCTCTACACTGCACTGTTGACCAGTATAAAGATTCCATACAAATGATGTTTAATAGAAACATGGATCCAACAGGTTTCCAAGAGAGACGCATCTCTAAGGTCCCAGAGATAGACTGCATCACTGTAGAGCATGCCTAACCAAATTATGAAAGGAAAGCTTTTATACGTAAGATGTTAATTCAATCAGAAACTCATACAGCTAACCTCTTTGCAGAAACTACCCACCACATGTATTTGTTGCCAAATGCTATAAGAAGCCTCTAAAGATTTTTCAAAAGGTTGGATTTCAGATAGAAGGCTTTAGCCTTAAGGCTAAATATTCAGGCTTTAGCCCGAAGGTCCACATTTCAGTGGAGAAGCCATGAAGCTTAGGAAAGAAAAAAAAAGTTAATAAACTGGTATAAAACTTGGCTGGACTCTGGGGTGTGGCTCAGATTTTTGTCCAATAATATATTCTTTACTGTTTATGATTTAATATTCATTAGTCTGAGGATTTTTAGATGCAGAAAACCTGCTAAAAGATACCAACTGACATACATTCAGAAGCTGGAATGCTATCAGACACTGACACTAACTTAATTTTTTTCTTCTGAGAGGGAGCTTCAGAAACTAATTCATTCCTTATAGATCTGTTAGAGAAAAAAAAAACTTTTTTTGCCAAGGTTTTACAATTGTCAAAAATGCATTAGAAAATATTTACAAATAGCAACAATGTGCAATTCCTTCAAATAGCATAAAACATTTGGTATGTCACTTCGTATATAACTTGCACAGATTTTAAAGGATTAAGACCCAGAGAAAATCAGGAGACCAAGAGGAGATAAAAGGTTTGTTGTTTATTTTGCTCTTTCTTCTCATAACTTGTTTTTAATACCAATTCAGTGGATCAACTACAATAAAGTGAATGAATAATTGTTTGCCCTAAAGATTTTTTTTTATTAGTAGTGGACTACAAGACACGAATAAGTATCTGGAACAGGAAAGTATCTGTGAAGTTTGTGATTTTATGTCTTCTCTTTGGCGCTAATTAAATCAAGGACAAAATTCCAAAACCCAAGGTGAGTTCACTAGGAACTCATCCAATAGGAGGAACTGAATTTGTCAGAACAAATACAGATGTCTACATGTGAGCTGGTCACCCCAGACCTACTTTGTTCTCAAGAGTGCAAAGTCAACACTTTTAATATGTGATTGATCTTATTACACAGGGGACATCAACAATAGGTCAAATGCATCTCTCCAGGTATATAACAGATGTCCAAGGTTAGATGAGATTAAAACACACCTTTCATGTTTCTGTAATTAATAAGTCATATAATAGATTCAATAGAAAGTTAATTCCAAGCATTAGCTTTCCTGAAGCTTAAAAGAAGAGTCAGCAGAATCATTATGTAATGATTTTGTAGACACATCATGACACTTCTGTCTGATAAAAATATTTGCCTGTAATATTTCATTAAATTTAAAGTTACTGTGTAGCAACTATAAGAGGTTGATGGCTGCCAAGAGCTGTGAGGCTGCTGAATAGAATGGTATTTCTGGAGCCTTGCCCAGAGTTGAGACAAAATTTGACTCATCTTCATGCATACATTTGCAATATACCTCCAAACTAAAATAAGGATTTAACTCCATCACGAGGTTCTAGTGATATCATGTTAGAGCTAAGAGTTGATTATAATATCAATAGAAGCTTCTAAGTGACTCTAAAGAGAAAGGCGATCTTTCCATAGCTACATTCATTGGGATGTTTGTGACCTTGAGTTGCGTTCTCCTAGAATGCACATGCCTCAAGCACTGATTCAGTTGTTGGTAGCAGGATAATTATAATTTGAACTCCATTTTGCTTCTTTGTACTACTTCAGAGTATATTAGCAAATATTGCAGTGAGTAGGAAATACTGTGGTTGGGAACGCTATGCCTGCAAAAATTTAGAAACTGTAGGATAGGAATTGAGCTAGATCAGGACTGATGAGTTCATCATATTTGTTTTTGCTTTCATTTTCAGCTAACAATCTTCCAACAAAAAACGGAGATAAAAAATTAAAAAAAGAGAGAGAGAGGAACAAAAAGAAAATATGAAAATTGCATGACATTTACACGACATCATTCTGTTCAATCTACTTATACGTTATAGCATTTTATTCAATCTTTTCCTGACCTATCTGTTCAAACTCTAAGCTTCTTGACATCTATCCTGTCACTTATCAAATGCTCATGCACTGAGAGTATGAGGGGAGTCCCAGTCTCAAGGAAGATTTTTAGGCATCACGATAATACAAACAGTAATAAGAAATGCCTTCAAACAGCTAAGTAACTAATATTCCTTCTTTTTGATAGTTAATCTTTTTATCTGCATGCTGAAGAGATCATTAAATAATAATTTGGGAATAAAGATAAGAAATATGTTTTTTTATTACTAGCACCACTTTGTCCGAGTATCAAATCATCCATCACAAGATGGAAGCACTAAACCCTATGAGTTCAAAAGAATCTCATGAGCTCTAGTCAATCTACTTCTTGTCATACATAATTTGATTCCAATACTTCTACTGGATAACCAAGCAGGTTTCAAAAATGCTGGTACTTTTACTGCAGAAAGTTGTTCTGCAATTTTTCAGATGGATAACCTACTTAACTGCTGCTCTGGATTTTTAAATAGAATTGGTGAACAGTAATACAGTAAGACAGTTATCAGCATGCACTGTTCACAATATATTATTGCACCAGCTTTAGTCACAAGGCTCATTCATACAGGTCAGTTGGATTGCAACATTTTGACATACAGTAATTACCACAGTGGAGAAGAAAAGACTCAGACAGACAGAAAGGAATTATAATTCACGGTGTTAAAACAGTATTAACAATAGATACTGTAGCAAAATACTGTCTTTTGTTATCACTACACAGTAGTACAATAGTTTAAGTTATTCTTACTATTTTGTCTAATTACTATCAAAAAAAAAGCAACATTTACTCTTACCACTGAGAAGCCAGTGTGGAAAAGATATCAGTGGTTTCAGGTTCTTGGAATAGTTTCAAAAGTTCTGGTTCAGATGACAAGTCAGCAAGGATCCTTAACTCAATATGGGAAAAATCTAGTAAACAGTGTTAAAATAAATCTATCACTCTAAAATAAAAATATACCTCCATTTTAACCAAACTATTACAAATTGAAATGTAAGCCTGGACTGTTCAGTCAATTCCTTGCACACACAAAAAAAAGATGCCTGTAAAAAGCTCATCTAAAGAAGTTATATTCCAGCTACAGATCACAAGGTGTCTGATTCCTTCATTATCTTCAGGTGTCAATTAATCTTATTAGCTCTTTGTTTCTACTGACAAGGCTTACATATCATCCACTTCCAAAGCACACTAAGGAGTATACATCATATAACAATATTAATTGATACTAAGGGACTTGACAGCCTTCTAAAATATAATGTCATCCAAAGGAGAGGGGAAAAAGAGATAACAGAACTGCGAACATTAATATGTATGAGAATAATAATAAATAGTATCTTACCTGCTGCTAAAAACGTATATCCTTTTTTTGAAACAAACAATGTTCTTGGGGAAATAGTTACTATTTCCTCTTCTTTTCCTAGAGAGGAGATAGACATTTAAGTCCCAAACCCCAGTCCAAAAATATTGTGTTGCAAACCATAGGAGGTTGTAAATGACATACCAAACACACAAAACCACACAAATGGCAACGTAAGCAACCTAGCAGAGCACCAACTGCCAACGCCACCATTATTTTACTCTATCAGTCATGGACAATGTCTTTATCTCTTCCATCTTTGCAGTACTGCGTACTTCTCCTTTATCAAAACCAAATCCTTCCCAAAACACTAGCTAACAAATATCTACAATAACTAACATTATTCACAGATCACTTAATAAAGGAGGCATTCAGATAAGGAAGGGTCCACGGAGATGAACTAAAAAAATATATTTTATCTTCGAACATACCACAGCAATGTGTTAATAACCAAATTCTGAGTTACAGGTGGTAGGGGCATATAATATTGAGAACATACAGCTGATATAGGCATCCAAATTCTAATGACAGAAATCCCCTATAATATCACAAAGCAATAATACACATCAACAAGGTATTAGAAACTCAGTGCATCCCGGGAATACCACTTGTCTTGGTATACAAAGGGATGGTGGTTTGAAATACAACAGAATTAATCTGATCAGCATAAAAGTGGAAAAAATAAGTGTCTTGATACAGGAATGAAAAACTTAGAAAAATGTTTTTGAGAAGCACATATTATAAGATCATTAACAAAATTGATTGGACTGTTTCCAGAAAGGCCTATGTGCCACAGTTATGCATGGCAGCTCAGGTTTACACAGCCACTGCTCACACATTTTTTTATAATAACCTTTAAAAAATACTTATAAAAATGAAACAGGTAGATAAAACAAAACTGCTGTCAAAGTTTTACATTGTCTTCAACAGACTCCTGTTTTATGATCTGTATTATTTCAAATGCAGGGAGTGAACAGCTGTGAAAAGGCAAGCCTGCCCTTATCTGAGAACCAAGTGCAACAAATGAGCAGCATTTCCCAGCTGTGGCTGTAGGCATTCAAGAAGGAGAGTTTATGTTGGTAAATCTCTCTCTTATATTTGGGTCTACTATTGTGGGTTTCTCTCTTTATCACTTGGGTCATGCTTTTCTAGACTTTACTTTGATTCTCTCTGAATCATCTGCCTTAAATCTGCTTCTGTTATCAAAAACAACACATCTGACTATTGGTGTTTAGTTGTGAGTTTGATCAAAATGACCCAGCTTTAACATCTCGGGAAAAGCCTTATGAGCTGAATGCACACAAAATCATCCCCAGGATATTTAATGGAGTTAAGAAGCATAATTTCATCTGGAAAACAGAACAGTAAGATAGCTGAGAGAAACAAACAAATCTAAAAGTTTGTGACTATTTAGATTAGTGCTGAAATAGCAAATTTTTTGCAGGAACAACCAGCAAGAAGTAATTGGTTTAAATTTTAATGTATAACTAAGCACTAATAATATATTCTATTCTTTAATGCTGGAGCTATTGGTCTGATTTAAAATATAATAGAACTCAGTAAAATAATTAGATAAAATTGCCTTTTCATGTTAATAAAAACATAGTTTACCTTTTATGTACTGTTTCATTGTAATTCTAACTGGATGTTTAGAGACACCTTGAATGTTCTACAAATAAGAATAAAAATGCTTAGTAAGTTAAAGTTTATGAAAACATGTTTATGAACAATTTATAAGCAGCATAAGATCATGAGTGATAATAACGCCAACAAGTTTTTCCCATATAATAAATAAGATTAACCATTTTGCCTTTCAAAGGAGTCTTCAGAGTAACTATTGATACTTTTGAGTATTTCTTCTTCCTTGAAAATTGGAAGCTTTTAAGAACAATTTCTCACTGGCAGCCTTTCCAAATCCTGAGCTCTGGATGTACCACAGAACATGATTAATAACCCATTAAAAATAATTTTCTTCTTATTTTAGCCTGTATTTTTTAGATATGGTGCATTACTTTCAAGAAAAGAATACATATAAACCCTGCCGTAAGCTAAGAGAACAGATTCTTCTTCAGCCTCTAGAAATTTTTCTAATGTCTATTCCCACTTTTTTGAAATGCATGATAAAATAAAGAAGGATCTCTTAACTACAGCGTATCAGTCAAGGTTAAAAGCGAGAACTAAGTTTATCAACAAACATGCAGGACTAGGAACAATAGAAGATTTTTCTTTAAAGATCTGGGTTCATACACCTCTAGTAAAGCATGAAAGATGACACATGATAGCTTTCTTCTGTTATTTTATGTCATTATGCCTCTTCATCTACAAAGGTAACACATGATGAGATAATGTGCATCAAACTCAATTTTCCTAATTCCACACAATTAATTTGCAATTGGTTCAGGAATTAGATGAGCATACTAATATTATGTAATACTGTGAATTCAGGAGATGGGAATAGTGCTATATAATTTCCAAATCAGAATGACCATTTTCTATGTAATTTTGAACTCAAATTTGTTATTTTAAACTTAAGAGGGATGTGATCAGACTGCAAAAGCTATGGAAATTTAAAGCAGAAGTAAAAGAACAAAACCCCCAAAACACAACAGCATCATTTCTAGTCTTAGTATCACCCTTAAAGATCTACAATTAAATGTATTGAAGTTGAACATCCACCACAGCACCATACAGAGAGAGAGATAGGAAACTAATACATAATATACATAATATTTTCACAGCATGGATAAACTAGGAACACTCCTCTCAATCCATCAATACAAAGATTGAGCTAGAAGAAACACTTGCCATCTTTAGTATTTTATTCTTCAGTTTCCAGAAACATTTGAAAAAACAGTTATGGCAATGCTTATTGTAATGCTACTAACCATATTTTGAAATAAGTGGTTATTTAATCTGTGCACAAAACTAACATTTCTATTGATAAATATTGATTTCTATCAATAAGTATTGATTTCTATCAATAACAAGTTGGGGAAGATCGGTGCTTGTTCGTATGAATAATATGCAGTTTAAGTGGCCATGGAAGCTAGTAGATCCTCAGAAGTTTAAAAAAATTAAGTCCTTTATTATGCATCTGGACGTGAATGTGGGAGCCTAATTTTACACATTTAAAGAACAAAATCACAACATTTTAATTCTGACTTGAATAATTTTAATGGTAGAGATCATTGTATGGACTTCTTATGGGCTCTATACTGGTATTGACACGTACTTAATAAGATAACCTCCAGCACAGGTTAAAGAGTTGTTTATAGTTATTACAACTGATTATTGTTCCTTAACTCATTAGCTTCAAAATCCTGAACAAAGTGAAATAAATAAAAATTTATTTCAAAATCTATCTACAATGGTAAAAATAAATCACTATATTGCTATCTTGTTTTCACTGACAGCATATGGAGAAAGTCTGCTTTTAATGAGTTTTAGAAGTGTTACTAATAATTCTGAGAAAAACTAGTAAATAATTGCAAATGCAAAATGTACTTTCACTTGTAAATTAGTTAACAACTCATAATTTGAATAAATCTTCAGAAAAGAAGTCAAGAAACATCAAAGTGGTAATGCTCATCTTTAAGCTATTGCAGTAGCTTAATAGATTCCTCTCATCTAATTTTAGACGTCTTTAGGCTAGTCACTGGTCTAAACTAGCTGACTAGAATCCCTCTGTAGTCAGTAGATGAAGACAGGAATCTCCAGTGGGTAATTCAATCTATCTGTATGTAACATACTTACAACGAGTTGACCTAAGATTCCCCTGGAGGTGATGTTTTCTAAGATTTAGATTATGAAATTTGATGAGATAAATGTACTTTAGATATTTAAAAGGATGAAGAAATAAGGAGACAATCTCAGAAGAGTCTTCCAAATGGAAAGCTTTCCTCTGCTTGAGTTGAAAATTAGGTGACAGCTTTATTGTATCAAAAGTAGATTGATGTGCCTTTGGTAAATGACTATTACCACCTTGGACTACATAATAGAGCCTGTATTTTTGCTTTTATGTATTAATTTCAGGTATATTTCTGCAAAACCTTCACAGATCCAATCTGAGACGTGACTGTTATCCCTTATTGTTAGAAAAGGGCATCCACATCTTGTCAGAAGTTATAGAGAAACAAAATTGCTCTCTCTGAACAGTTATGCTCCAACAGACAAGAAGGAATATACTTGAAACAGTGTGATGGAAAAGCTGGTTGTGAAAGTTAACTATTAAGACTTCTCTTCATTGGTTGGGGCGGGGGGGCAGGGACAGGGAATCAAGCTATCCTAGTGGTCAATTAACAAGAAAACCCTAGCATTGGATTAAAAAAAAAATTAATAAACTTATAAAAAACCACCATAATCCAAAATTCATTTCCAGAGGTTCCAATGGATAGAGGGATAGATGAAGCCGAGGGCCCAATTTCAATTATGTTTGAAAGGCTGTGATGATCAGGGGAGGTTCCTGAGTGCTGGAAGACAGCAAGTGTCACTCCTTTCTTCCAGGAGGGCACGGAGGATGTAGAAAACCACAGGCCATCAGCCTCTCAATTCCTGGGAAGGTGATGGAGCAAATAATCCTGGAAAACATTTGCAAACATATTAAAGTCAAGATGATGATCTGGGGTAGTCAGCATGGATTTACAAAGGGGAAATCGTGCTTAACCAATGATAGCCTTCTGCGATGAAGTGACTAGCTCGGTGGATGTATGGAGAGCAGCAGATGTTGTTTACCTTGACTTTAGCAAGGCTTTCAAAACAATCTCTCATAAAAGCCTCATAGACAAGTTGACGAAGTACACACTAGATAAGTGGACAGTGAGGTGGACTAAAAGTGGCTGAACTGCCAGGTTCAAAGGGTTTTGATGAGTGGCACAAATTGCAGCTGGAGGCCAGGCGCTAGTGAAGTACCCCAGTGGCCAATACTGCTCAACACCTCCATAAATAACCTGGATAACAGGACTGAGTGTAACCTCAGCAAGATGGCAGACAATCCAAAACTGGGAGGAGTTGGCTGCTCTGCGATTCAGAGGCATCTCAAGAGTCATAGAGTTCACAGCAGCTTTTTTGCAAAAAAAGACCTGTGGATCCTGGTGAAAAACAAGTTGAACATGAACCAGCAATGAGCTTTTGTACCAAGGAAGGCCAACAGCATCCTGGGCTACATCAGGAAGAGTGTCACCAGCAGGTCAAGAGAGGTGATCCTTCCCCTCTGCTCAGAATGCCTGATGAGAGGGTGTAAAGAAGAGGGAGCCAGATTCTTCTCACTGGTGCCCGATGACAGGACAGGAGGCAGTGGTCACAATTACAGAAAATTCCACTTAAACATAAGAAAAAACTTTTCTACTGTGACAGTGGTCAAACATTGGGACAGCTTACACAGAGAGGTTGTGAAGCCTCCATCCTTGCAGATATTCAAACCCCGACTAGAGATGGTCCCAAGAAACCTGCTCTAGTGGACCCTGCTTTGAGCAGGGGAGGTTGGACTAGACAATCTCTAGCAGTCCTGTCCAAACTCAACTATCTTCTGATTCTATGATTCTGTTTTTATAACATTACTGTAACCAATTAATCTATGTATCCCAGTGCCAACCCATTGCCTTCTCTCTATTTCACGTGATTTCTGACTGAGACAGAACTGAAGCCTTCAGTGGTATGAGGCAGTGGAAAACCATAGAAAAGACTCTGGTTTCATTCCCAAGCATTTTTAAAAAAAATATATATATAATATATAAAGTACACTTGTAGCATAACATTAAAATTCAAAGATTCAGGACAGAAACAAATATTTTGCAGAAATTGCAGTCAGATGGTATATCATGTCTTAAAATGCAAGCTGAGAAAAAGAACTGTATTGTCTTGATTATGAAAAATGCATGCAAAAATATAGAGCCAAGCTTCATAAATAATTTTGGTAAACCTGCAACACGATTAGTAAGAACTACTTGATTGCATAAATGGAAATTTCCATTTTTTTATGGTTTCATAGAATCATAGAATCATTTAGGTTAGAAAAGACATTTAAGATCAAGTCCAACTGTTAACTTAACACTGCCAAGCCCACCGCTAAACCATGTCCCCAAGCACCACATCTACATGTCTTTTAAATACCTCCAGGGATGGTGACTCAACCAATTCCCTGGGAAGCCTGTTCCAATGCTTGACAACCCTTTTGGTGAAGAATTTTTTTCCTAATATCCAATCTAAACCTCCCCTGGCACAACTTGAGGCTGTTTGCTCTCCTCCTGTCACTTGTTACTTGGGAAAAGAGACCAACACCCACCTCCCTACAACCTCCTTTCAGGTAGTTGTAGAGAGCGATAAGGTCTCCTCTCAGCCTCCTTTTCTCCAGAATAAACAGCCCCAGTTCCCTCAGCCGCTCCTCATAGGACTTGTGCTCCAGACCCTTCACCAGCTCTGTTACTCTTCTTTGGACATGCTCCAGCACCTCCATGTCTTTCTTGTCGTGAGGGGCCCAAAACTGAACGTGGTATTCAACATGCAGCCTCACCAGTGCCGAGTACAAAGGGACAATTACTCCTCTAGTCCTGCTGGCCACACGATTTCTGATGCAGGCCAGGATGCTGTTGGCCTTCTTGGCCACCTGGGCAACGCTGCCGGCTGATATTCAGCTGGCTGTTGACCAACACTCCCAGGTCATTTTCTGCTGGGCAGCTTTCCAGCCACTCTTCCCCAAGCCTGTGGTGTGGCATGGGGTTGCTGTGACCCAAGTGCAGGACATTGTGCTTGGCCGTGTTGAACCTCAGGTCATGACTGGTAGAAAGCCAAAAAAACATACAACCTTACAGTTGTACCCTTTTCTTTTTCACCTTTTTGTTGTCAGTGAAACCCCTTTTCCCACCCACCCTTCCCCCTACACGCATTAAATCATTAAAGATTAAATTTTGTAATATAGTTACCACACTTAAAAGAAAAAAGCACTGAATCTTATCTGCACTAGAGTCAATTTGGGTATGAGAAGCACAGACTGACTGTCTTTTTCCTGGATGTCCAAAGCTGACACCTTTCTTTGGCAATGGACCTGCCACACAGAGACCTAGCACTCCATCAATTCATCACCTCTTTTACAATTTCAGTTGCTTAACACATTTTCCCAGCATCTAGATGGTTCTTGGATCACTGTTTTTTAGTTAAACTCTTCAGAAAACATCGTGCTGGGTAAGGGACCATAGGCATGGCAGAAAAAAAAAAATCTTACTAGGAACACTAGATTAAAACTGTACATGTTGGAAAGAAATCAGCAGTCTGTTTTTCTCTTACCTCCATAATCTGATTTTTTTGCCACTATAATCCATCCTGACTGATGATCCTGATGCATTCCTTACTGTGGTGTTTTAGCACAGGTTAGAAATCTGTTTTCTTGGTTCTGAAAATACCTCTATTAAAAGTTGTTCTATTTTTGCCTGTTGTTTCAGGTGAAGACAGTGTAGATTCTTGCCTATGCTGTTAACTGCTGTATACAGAGCCTTTCAGAAACAATGACAGACTTCACTTTGGCAAGGAGACTCGGAATTGATTGACTCTTGACGTCTCTGTTCGAGCCTCGCAAACACAGCTTTCTCATAAAGCATTCAAGCCTTGCAAAAAGGATGCTCTAATCCATAAGGAAAGTCATTGTATCAAACAAGACTAGAATTACCAATGAAAACAAAATCCAACAAATAATATACAGTTCCCAGTTTGATGAGCTTATTCTCAGTCAGCTACACTTTCTGTTGAGCTTTCCATTTTTGGTATCCAAAATTCTACATCTACAATTGATCTTTTTATTCCTTCCTAGGTTAAAAACCAGTACGTTATTTTGGTTCTTTTGAAGGATTACAGTATACAGATATATATTAGATAAATTACCTTTGAAGTCAGTCTAGTTAGACTTCACCTAATCACAGAGGCTGGTGGTGCATTTTAATTATTTCCTACTCTATGTCAAGTAGGGTTGTTGATCACATTTCCTATGTTAAATTCCCCTTTCAGTTATTTATATTGATTCAGCTAACCCATACCTTTCTCTTCCTCTTCATATACATTTTCAGTAGCATAAATTGCTATGTTTTGAGCAAATAACCTCAGTCAACCCTGGTAACTCCCTAGAAATAGATGTGTGTGTGTGTGTGTGTATATATACACACACATCTATAGCCATATGTATATTCTTTTTTACTAGAAAATAGCTCATTAATCTACTAACTGCTCAGATGTGCATTTTTAAATATCTATGGAACATGTCTGTCTGAAGACCTACAAACTGCAGGGAGGGGAACAGAAAAAAAAAACCAAAAAACCCCAAGAGTAAGTTACTGAAATAAATGGGAATGCGCAGAGGTGGCTGCAGACTAGTCTTTGGACATTTGATTCCAATTAATTCCTGCACTGATGTAAAGACTTATTTAAAAATAGAACAGAGACAAAACTTACTACTGAGATAATAGTATCCATTCATAAATATATACAGTATGGATGTGTCACAAAGGAAGATCAAAAACAGCCAAGGAGTTAGACTGAACAGATGTAAGGAAGCAGTTAGACCAGGTAAAGTTATAACATATATATATATCTCTCTCTCTCCTTTGATTTGGCGACTAATCCACCTGCTGTTACAGCAAGGCAAAGTGCCAAACACTAGAGCAAAATAAAGACAATAGAAGAATTAAATATTGTTTTACAGTGACTACCAATACCAGCAAATAGCAAAAACCAGTTGCATTTCTTATAAGCAAGAATAATTACTGGGACTGTGATCCTGTCACATTTAATTACTCTGATAGCTGTTGCTTCAGGAAATCAATTCTTTCCTAATACTTGAGAAAAACACAGATTTTTCTCTTCTGTTCGAAAAAAGTTCAGAGCAATGAAATTCTAGATTATCTCATGAAATGTAGCACTCCAGCAAAAACTGAAGCATTAGAAGTCCAAAAGTTTCTGGAGTTTCTCTTAGTATCTTCTCCAGAAAGTTTACGAAAATAATTAGGCCACAACTGTTCTCCTTGAACAAGTACTCAGCTATACACAATGAAACACAAAGTAAGCTTTTAAATTCATGGCATCTGTTTGATGACTAGCATTGTATTACTTCTGGAGCAGAAGTAATACTTTGGTCTGCAAGACCAGACTTCATCACAATGGTAACAGATAGGTAGATGACAACTCCTTTAAGTTTTATATTCTATACATCTAATTACTTTTTTCTTTTTATTCTTGTATTGGATTTTTCCCCTGCTTATTTGTTGCTTCAAAATTTTCTCACTCCTTTTCCTTCTTTTTCAGTTTTCTTTTCTTGGTTTACTTGGGACAGCACCTATTGGTAAATTGTGCACTCATACCTCAGTTAATCAATTTGAGAAGAAATGCAAGAACAGGTTCAGTGAGCTACTTCCTTAACCATCAATACTCTGCTTGCTCCTTTGTTAAAGGCCAAAGCTGCTGGAGAAAGAGCAAGGAAAACTGCACACTGCCCAAAGTAGTCAATGCAGTCCTGAGGGCACTCACATCAGCAAATTTACTCAATTTGTCTGGCACCTCTAAAGTTGGTGGCAACTAACTCGTAAGAAATTACACAGCAGAAAAAAAAACCCAGAACAACCCCTTCCTGATTTCTCTTTTGGAAAATTGCCATATTTAATTATTGTCCATAGCAGCATCTATTTATTATTATAAAAGAAAAAACAGTTATTTTCTGTGGCTTCTATATGAGACACAATTCCAGGACAGTCTGAAGATCTAATTTTTAAAATACAGCATGTAGCTCCATAAATAGAGAAAATAAGAAAATGAACAAGGTCACCATAGCAATACCAGTCTGGTATGTATGTGTACATGCATTCCTAAGCAAATCTTGACTTGTCTGCAATTGCCACCTAGTGGCTAGTTAAAAATTAGACACATTTATTTTCCTTGTCAAAAACCACAGAATTATAGACTTCTGGTAAAGGATTTCTTCATTTTTGGTATAAGTTACTGTTTTTCAGCAGTGAACAATCTTTCAAAGGTAATGCACTCCCCTCTTGCTTTACCCAGCAGCACAGAATTATCAATGTTTTAGATGTCAGTCAAGTGGGAGACTTAGAAGTAATTCATCACCTTCCCGCAGGCTTAAGCAGCTTTCAAAGTGAATACAAGGGAAGAAGAATGGATTGAGAGCAGCCCTGAGGAGAAGGACTTGGGGGTATTGGTTAACAAGAAGCTGAACATGACCTGGCAATGTGTGCTCACAGCCCAGAGAGCCAACCGTATCCTGGGATGCATCAAAAGAAGCATGACCAGTAGGTCAAGGGAGGTGATTCTGCCCCTCTACTCTGCTCTCATGAGATCCCACCTGGAGTACTGCATCCAGCTCTGGAGTCCTCAGCACAGGAGAGACATGGACCTGTTGGATCGGGTCCAGAGGAGGGCCACAAAGATGATCAGAGGGACGGAGCACCTCCCCTATGAGGAAAGGCTGAGAGAGTTGGGGTTGTTCAGCCTGCACAAGAGAAGGCTCTGGGGAGACCTTATAGCAGCCTTCCAGTACCTAGAGGGGGCCTACAGGAAAGCTGGAGAGGGACTTTTTACAAGGGCATGTAGCGACAGGACAAGGGGTAACTGTTTTACACTGAAAGAGGGTAGGTTTAGATTAGATGTAAGGAGGAAGTTCTTCACTGTGAGGGTGGCGAGGCACTGGAACAGGTTGCCCAGAGAAGCTGTGGATGCCCCATCCCTGGAAGTGTTCACGGCCAGGTTGGATGGGGCTTTGAGCAACCTGGTCTAGTGGAAGGTGTCCCTGCCCATGGCAGGGGGGTTGAAACTAGATGATCTTTAAGGTCTTTTCCACCCCAAACCATTCTATGATTCTATGATAAGAAAAGGGCAACCAAAACCACTGACTTCTTACTTTAGAGAGTTGGCCGTAAGAAGACTGTATTTGATTTCCTATGACCAATCCTTTTTCTGCCATATTCTTTGAAATTCAGACCTGGCGATGACCTCAAGTAGTAATGTTGTAGCAGCACATGAGAAAGGACTTGATAAGTGATTTTTAAAATAACAAAAAATATTTAATTTTACTAACTTATTGATTTGACATATTCTGTGACAAATTATTTTGTCAAATCATGGGTTCAGCCCATATGCTTCGTTATATACTGATAGATTACTAAACTTTGCACAGCAAGTGAGTACGCATCTGTCAAAGAGACAAAGACTGCTTTTGTTTCCCATATATAAACTGACTAAATTCAATTACTTATTTAATTTCATTTTCCTGAAAGAAAATTATATTCAGAACATAAGCTCTGTTAAACTAATGTTCATTAACACGGGAGGCTACTAAACTCTGGGATGAACTCCAAGAAGATATGATTTGGTTTTGGTAAAAAAACAGTGCTAAGGGATAGAGAGAACAATGCTTTGTTGGAGCTAGTAAATATTGCACTAATTGAATATTAGCTGTATATTATAGCTTTCAAGTAAACAGTGTCAAGGGAATATTGCCCAAAGGTACAAATACTAGACCTTTAAACACATGAAAAATTACAAGATCTCCAGACTGGAGGAATGTACTTTCTAAAGAAAAGATGTAACAGTTGTTTTACAAAAGGGTAAAATTTAGCATCTCAAACAAGATTGTTTCACATACTGAGGAATTTACTGAGCATATGTTAGCAGGGAATTCCTCTTAAAAGGCTACAAAAGACTGTGAATAGGAGGCTCACTGAAGGAGTTAAAGGAAACCTAAATAACCAATGTCTCTTTCTTCGCTCACAGTGAGGAAAGGACAATTCTTGATTTGATACAAGTGGTCCTTAATTTTAAGTTCCTAAGAGCCACAGCAAGCAGATGATCATGCTAGTACAGGAGAACTAAGGACAATGAGGCCATGTGGGAGTCAGCAAGATGACCTCTGTCCTATTCTATCTTCAGTGCCCCTTATACAAACCACTACTTTTTGTTGCTGTTGTTCCAAATCTGAGAAAGTGTTTCCATCTTCAAAACCCTGGGTGAAATTTCCTGAGGTTTTATGAAAGGATTCTGCGGAAATAAAGAATGGGCAAATTTTCCACTCATTGACACAGAAAAAAAAAGAACTGTCAGCAGAGAAAGCTAAATGTAGGAGGGATGTAGAACTACAGAGATAATTTTCCTGAAATTCTTTGGGATGCCAACGACAAAGCTTTTGAAAATCAGTACTGTCTGAAAACTGGACCATACAAGGCATCTCTTTCACTGTACCTAAATTTTGATCTTGCCCTATAATCCATTCTCTTTTTATTATTCTTCATTTCCGTCTCCTCCATTTTTTGTCTTGTCAGAACTCTCAGATTTTTTGAACTAATTTTTGCTGAGATACAGAATGGGAGAAGAACTATGTACACTAGAAGAACGCTATATAGCAAAATAAACTATTTAAATACTTTTGTTATGTTAAAACATAGTGAAGCCCATGTTGAGATAAGAATTAAACTATATTTTATCCTTGCAAAAAGGAATTCAGACATTAGAGGAATATGCTAACACCTCTCACTTTTGAGAGCTTATAAAAGACAAGACATAATTTGTGTGCCTGTAATTTTTTTTTTTAATCATCCTCTCAGAACATAAGTCTCCAAGCTTTGAGTATTTCCTAAAAGTGTATATCTAAAAATGCCACTAATGGAATACTTCATTATGAAGAATAATAATAATAATAAAAAAAAATCTTCAAGCAGAATTTCTAAAATCTTAATCAACTCACAAGAGGTACCAACAGATAACTTCATAACAAATAGGCACACAAATATTTAAACTAATATAAAGATCATACATGCGTTTCTGCACATTGCTGAAGATTCAATCTGAGCAACTGTCTTACAGATGAGAACAGTGAAAATGAACTCAGCAGGACATGGGATCTGTTAAACGCCTCAGCACAGAGGTACAATGACTGTGACCACATTGAGACTTCAGGGGATGCTAGCATATGCCAATCTCAAGTATAAGAAAAGTGCTCATCCAGGAGTTGAAATCTGTATGGATAAACAGCGGAAAACAAAGACGGTGACAGACTACAAGTGAATAGCAGTACTTGTTTCTTGTAACCAAAATACCATGCTAACATTGCTCTTAAAGTATTCTAAAATTACATGGAATAAGACTTAATGCAATTCCAAGAGACACAACATAGTGTATAGGTTAACTTCTGTAACAGAATACTCTTAAGTAATAGACATTACTATAATTCACTTTAAAACACCATTTAATTTCTAAGGTAGTGAAAGCTACATAGCTAAAAAACCACTTGTTTTGATCAAAGATGACACTAATTTTGTTTCTTGTTAGTTATGTGTTCCAGTCACATTCATATTAGAGAAAAATAACCTGGCAGTAGCACTAGCTATATTCCAGCATGGATTTCTAAAACATGATCAGTGCGTAGTTTTGGCTTCTACCTGCAGCATTCCCAAAATGCCACTAGCAAAGGCCATTCAAAGCATAAAATGAATCAGCATATAACCAACTACCTTAACAAAGCCCACTCAACAGCAGTAGGCACTCAAGTGCTGACAATTTAATTTATACATAGTATCTTTGAATTTTAATGAAACAAGTAGAAGGATGCAGTGCCATCATCTTTCTAGCAAAGGAAAGTTTTACAGGAACTTTTTTCCTCTCATTTCTACAAGTCTAAGCTTCTCCGAGGAGCTTTTTGCCAGCAACTAAAGGAGAGTGAAGGAGGAATTCATTCTCCACGGTCAATATTTCATAATGTGCTAAAAATACTTTAGCCGATATTATTCTGAGTTGTACAGAATCTTTAATTTTTGAGCTGTAATTTTAATTGCTCTCTATATTTCTGTGCTTATGTTTAGTTTGTAGAAGAAATAATGACAGACTCCCTATCTTATCTCGCATAAATAAAATGCAAGCATTTTGTATGTTGATTACCGCATAGGAGCAGATTTATACTGGCTACACATTATCTTTCTTTAAATAACACACAGGAACAATTATACATACAAAGATAATCCCAAATAGAAGTCATATACGTGATTGAACTGCTCTTACTACTACAGAATTACAGCCCAGATGATGCTTCAAGCTTTACTGAGCGAAATGGAAAACACTATGCTATAAAACGGAGTCCATGTATTGGATACACCACACTCACCAAGAGATTAACGAATTTATACAAATAAGGAGCATTACTACAGAGAATGCTAAAGACATGCATACGTCACAGAAAAGGACACTGTGTACTCAAGATGCTAGGAGAACAAAGTTCTGTGATGCAGAAACCTTATTTCTGCATTTGGATATTAAATCAACATCATGATGTTCTGAGGCATCAGGCATGAGTTAACACTCATACAACTGACTAACAGTGACTCTTCATACTGTAGTTGTCACACCAATAACTAAGAAAATTCTATTGTAATGTTAACGTAGTATAAATTTTCATCATGGATGCAACTGAACTAAAGTCTTGTCAACATGCTCATTCACTCATTTTTAAGTAAAAAATCATAAAACAAAAACTGTGATGAGTGAGGAAGAGAGGACATAGAGAATTTCTGTCTCCAATGTTGTAAATACAGTTTCTTTAAATGCCAAAGCCTTCACTGAAATATACTTCTAAAAAAATAAAGCAACAACAAAAGAGATTGTAAAAACATCAAAACTCTAAATACTCATAAAATGAGATACTATTTTAGTGCTATTAGTGCAGTCATAATCAGCATATGACTCGACTATTGGAATAAATATACTGAAAAGAAGCATGGCACAAAAATACATTCTGAATACAAGAGGTACTCTCAGAACACAGAACAACCATAACAAATGGAATGCACGCTCTGACTTTCTCTAATAGCATATCAGCTCATCTGAGTGATAGTTGTTTGCACTGACTAGAAAATATGACACTAAATTGCTTTGATGCAAAGGTCCAAGAAAATGCATAGGCATTCTCACCCCTGTTAAGACAACCTACCATTATTTTAGCAAAGCCCACATCAGAGCATACTTACCTATAAATGATTTTGTTACCCTAGATGATGTTATAGAAGACTTTTGACAAGATGTTTTATATGAACCTGTAATATGTCTGACTTGTCTCTATCCCCAGTGCTTTCCAATGAACGTACTTTTAAAAAAAAAAAAAAACAAACGAAAACACACTCAAGTAAGATCAATGCAAATGTAAGATCCATACTGTCTGTCCACTTTAAGTCAACATTCATTTCAGTAGGACAGCGTATGAAAACTAGTTTACAAAAGTTATATTCCTAATAGTGCAGTTTCAAAAGCAGCCAAGGCATTGGTTTATTTCTGGGGGGAAAAAAAAAAAAAAAAAAAAAAAAAAGGGAAGATGTGATCACATCCCTGCTCCCAGACTTGGTGTCTGGTTCCTTACATTGCATCAGCTCTGCCAAAGCCTTCTAAAAGCTGTGAAGGAAAGGGACAGGGGAAAAATAGTACACTTCAAATTTGTACAGCAGCTCACCACTGCTGAAATACCTTGTGGATCCTGTTTTTGCTGGAATCCAATTGTGACTATAAACTTTCAGAAAAAGTATTGGTAGTATCACAGATGAGCCCATAGCCTTAATGAGGCCAGGGACAAAAATGCCTGAAATTGGAGAACTGTCACAAGAGTTTTGACAGCATGATTCTGACAGTCCACCCTGCTTGGTGTGCGCATGTGGGTATGTTGAGGATGTAAAACCTATTGGGATAGTGTTACAAAAGGGAGACAAACAGGCAGCATCTCATCCACGCTGTTCATAAGTGATCCCAAAACTATTCCAAAAGTACATTTGAGTTTTATCTCAGAGAGAATTAGTTCATTCACTCCAGAAGACAGCCCAGAAGGGAAGTAATACACTGTGGATAATCAGAAAAAGTGGTTTGCTAAGTTAATTGACAGAAAAGACTCGTTTTTGATGGCAATTGTTCAGAGAGGTGTCTGCTTCAAGAGATTGTCTCTCCCATTAGAATGAAAACCAGATGGGTTATTTATTATTCATACTCCAAACACTATTAGTAACACACATTTTCTAATAAACAAGCATACAATTCTCTATCATGCATTCACTATCAGAAAATACTACTTACATCTGTTGGAGAGACTGAGGTATATTCAATATTTCAGGTTTTTTATAGTCCTTCTTTGAGCACATTAACATTCCACACACCCTAATTAGCTTCTCTTTCAAATTACACTCTTGCTTTCTAAATTAAAGGCTAACATGCTTCTTTGACAGGTTGAATTATTTTATTTCTTTGCCTTTTTGGACAAGTTGGTAAAAGCATTTTTCCTGGGGAGAAATAGGAATGCTTTCTTTTTTTTTTTCACTTGGTCTAAGAAGGTAAAAAATTTCACTTAACTTCAGCATAACTTTTTGTTACTAAAAGGAAGGAAATGCCCCCTGAAACCCACCACTTAATGCTTTTTAGTTTAATGATACAAACACCTTCTAGTTTAGAAGTATAGAAGCATATACTCATTAGTAGCATTTCAGTTGCCTCTGCTGCAGAAGGCTGGAGGAAAGAGACCTTAATACAGAATATCCGATTCTAGCACTGAAGTTTGTACCTTAAACCAAATTATAACATCCAATTATATGCAATCTTTATATGTCGAGTTAGGATTTCTCTCTGCTCATTCTGAAAGAGGCTTGATCTTAATTGGCTTTATGCCTTTCTACCTCTGTCATGACTTATTTTTGCTTTACAAGGTGAGAGGCTGAAAGTGGTATTTCAAGGTAGGTTTGGAGAACATAAACAAGTCTTTATGAATGTAATAAATATATTTAATAAGAAAGTTATCTATATGCAGTATAATAAAGTATCCTAATGTAGACAAGACTAATATATTTATACAAAAATTAATTAAAAATAACATATTCAAATAATAAACCTAATTAACTTCCCCTAATAGTCAGAAGCAATCCATCATAGAGTGGAAAAAATAACTAGCCTATGGATATATGACAAAATAGTTTGACTGAAGAATTTCAGGGTTTATACATTTACTTTTAGGTTTCAGACATGCAGATTTTCATGGAGTAGCAAATAGACAGTTACAATGCTATAGCAGGAGACTACAATATCAAATGTGTCCCTATTTAACAATGTACTATGTTATTATATAACACTTTGTTATTTGGGAAAAATGCATTAATTATGCAGCACACATATTGTAGAAGAAACCAAATGAGAAGAAAGGGAGTGCACAGTTAAACTAAAACAGATGTATACATGGAGAGACACTGAAGTAAAGTTCTACCAAGAAACCCCCTTTAAGTTGCTGCAACACAGAAGTAATAAAAATTCATGTGAATAAGCTTATCTATTGAGAGAAACCCACATAAAGCCAAAAATATACATCATCCTTACACCAGATGTGGATTTGTCTGAAAGATCACAGAAGAGTTTATCTGAAAAAGAAATCCTGCTCTCTACCTAATGTCTTGTCATTTCCCCTTAAAACTGAGTAAATCCCTCCTATTTGAATTCTTACTTTATCTGATTTACACTTATCTTTTGCTTTAATCACTCCTTGAAGCGTTTTAAAACAAAGTTAAAAATAAACTACCTCAACAAATATTCAGCTAAAATTTGATATAACATCATAGTAACTTGTCATGGTTTAAACGTCAGCCAGCAACGAAGCACCATGCAGCCTCTCACTCACTTCCCCCCAACCCAGTGGGATGGGGGAGAGAATCAGAGAAAAAAAATAAAGTAAAACTTGCAGGTTGAGATAAGAACAGTTTAATAGAACAGAAAGGAAGAAACTAACAATGCTAATAATAACACTAATAAAATGACAATAATAATAAAAGGATTGGAATATGCAGGTGATGCACAGTGCAATTGCTCACCACCCACCAACTGACGCCCAGTTGGTTCCTGAGTGGCAATCCCCTCCGTCCCCACTCCCCCCAGTTAATATACTGGGCATGACATCACACGGTATGGAATACCCCTTTGGCCAGTTGGGGTCAGGTGCCCTGGCTGTGTCCCCTCCCAACTTCTTGTGCCCCTCCAGCCTTCTTGGTGGCTGGGCATGAGAAGCTGAAAAATCCCTGACTTTAGACTACACATTACTTAGCAACAACTGAAAACATCAGTGTGTTATCAACATTCTTCTCACACTGAACCCAAAACATAGCACTATACCAGCTACTAGGAAGACAATTAACTCTATCCCTGCCAAAACCAGGACATAAGTGCAAAAATATCTACAATATTTATGATTTCTGGCAAGAACCTTCCTAATCCTTTAACATTTAGTAAAGTGATTGGGCATGGCAGTATATATTCCATATCAATAAATGATTCAGAAACAGGTGGTATAAGTTCCATAAACATTTTGCACAAAAAAAGCAATGTCAATGTTTTTCCTTATGAGGAAAAGCCAGCTGTAGGCAACCCTGGATGCTAAATTTAGCGGCATTATTTTGGAGAAAAACAAGCTTTAAGAAAAGTAGATTTCATGTGTCATTGTTAGCATGATGGGCCAAAGGTCATCTTGTGTTGTATGCAGTTGTTCAAGACAGCTGTCTGTTCAGCTCTGACTTGTAAAGGCCTGTGCATCCCATCAGAATATTTAGCAAACTGTGACCTTCATGATCATCTTTTCCATTCTCTCCCATCATTTTCCCCCATCTGGGTGCATGAGAAGCAGGAGCAGCAGTAACACTCCTCCATCCTATTGTTAATTCAGAATCCTAGACGCTTGTTTTTCACTCAGCAAAAAGCACAAACACTTCCTATAAATTGTTTGATGACAAATTGTATGGAAATATATACCATGAGGGTAGGAAGATATAAATGAAATCTGAACTGTGAAGACTGGTAAAAGAAGAGCTAAGGAAGTCATCAGTATTGTGAGGATGAAAACCTCCCAGGACAGGTTTCTGCTAGAACTCTAAAAGTCACCATACCGGTCAGGACTCGCAAGGTGCCACATGAGCCCACCCATGCAAAGTGGTCACAACATAACTGTTGTCTAACCTCTCTACTCCTGCATAGAGCTGTAGAAGACCACGGCCTTTCTCCCAAAACTTCAGAAAGCTTCTAATGACATTGGTACCCATGAAGCTTAAGGCTAGTATGAGGCATGGAGAGATAAACAGCACTCAAATTTGCATGGATAAGAACTGACAATACTTTTGGGCACAAGTTAAAAGGACAACAGCCTCATGGATTCCTTCTAGCCTTCATAAGCCAAGTCTCACTTCTGCATCTATTCCCCCTCTCCCACAGGGCCAGAGGTCAGGTCTTTGCTAAGAAAGGCCATGATTAAACCAAACAGAACATTTCCACAGGTAGGCAGTCACTACTTTTCTACTGCTATTCCCCCACCTATGCCTTGACTTGACCCCTGAAGCAGTCTGCGACCCTGTCTCCTCCCATACCAGGTCCTGCACACTTATCCACGCAGCTACAGGCTGTGACAGAAGTGGAACGCAAAAGGTCTCACCAGTCCCTACAGTCACAGGTCAGTATATTTCCTAAACCCCAAGTAAAATGTTATAATAAAATACATTCAAATATGCCCTTTAAAAGGCCACTTTGGCAAAAAAAACCCCCAAGTCTTTAGCAATCCAGAAAGTAAAATAAAACACATTCCAGCCACAAGCATGTACACAGAGATCATTATAGCCAAAGAAAAGAGAAGCAGCACAAAGAGCCCAAGTGTCACAGCCATATAAGCATCTGGCAAGACTTCCGAGCAACAGCATAGCCAGCTTAGCCCTTCGCTGCTATGAGACATGAAGCCAAATTCTAGAAGAAAAGAGCTTCCTTTTTTTCCACAATCCCCAGGGTACCTTCCAGGGCTCACCAATCTTTTACAAGGAGTGATTCATGAACTCCAGGAAGTCTAGAGTGTTCATGCATGGCTCACAATTCTACCCCTCTACTTCAGGTAAACTTCAGGTAATAATATTAAATTCTGATCCACAGATAACAGAAAATATTAATAAGACTAAATGTTCTAGAGTAAACCACCCATTTAATAAGCTTTTTCTGTCCACCATTTACATACAATATGGCAACTGCTAGACTTAGATGAAAACAACATTTTTTGTGTTAAAAATATTACATATTTTATATAAACAATATTAATTTTTAATGGTAATTAAACCATAATTCTTCTAATAGGCTCACTTACTGGATGTTTGGCTGAAAGTCTGCCAGTCACAGTTCCTGTCTGATTCCATGTAGAGGAAATAAATCCCTGTAGTCAAGTAAAGTAAAAATCCTTTTATGATTTATTTGAAATACCACATTTTACAGGCTACTTTTTATACTTCTACCTTTCTCATGCACATTTGTAGTCCATCCACATAAGTTGATTTCATCTTACGAACCTAAATTACATAAAAGTTTAAATAAATGCTTATTTATAAAAATAAGAGACTTTTCAAATTAAAGACCTTAATTTCCAAATGCATATTAAATTCTTTTGTAGACTTTTTTTAAAAGACACTTTTATCTTAGTAAGTAATGGATGTATACTCACTAATAGCTTGACCTATTAGCATAAATTAGGTAAGAGTTCAGTTATACCCTAAAGCCAGGTCTTTGCAGATACTAGTAAATGAACTACTGGAATTTATTCTTTTACATCTTATCCCCAGGTCAATAAACTACACAAAAAAGCCACACACACAAAACCGCCAACACTTTTTTTTTTTTTTTTAAATCTTGGAAACTCATCCACTGAAAACCCAAACATTAAGTGTGAAAGCAGACTAACTAGGTCATTTTGGATTTTCAGGAGCCTTGTCACCTCAAAAACCCCATAACTAGTTATCTCCTTCACTTTCTGCAGAGTATTTCTTCAGAACTCAAAAAAACAATGTTTTGCCCTAAGAGTATGCTTTATAGCACTAGACAAATTTAACAGTGAAGTTTTTCAATTGTTTTTGCAAGAGTTGTTTGCTAGCTATAACCTAACATACTGCAAAACAGAAAAACATTAAATCTAAAAACCCTTAAGAATACCTACAACTTCAAAATTTAAATGAATATTTGAATGAACTTACATTAGAGCCAACTTTTAAAAATTTATTTAGCTGTGAATAAGTTATCTTTCTTGCTAACTTTGCTTCAGTGCAACTACATTATGTGAAAAATATCAGCTCACCTGACGGTATTCTAAAATTATCTTAGGCAAAGGATGAAGATCTTGCAACTTATTTAGCTGCAAAATAAAGAATGTGAATTATTGGTATCCTTTTCTGTTAAGTAATATTATTTAACAATCTTACCAGAATAAGTTTTGGAGGAAGAAATTTTCTTGCCAAGCTAAATGGACAAAATACTGACTAAAGTCTTTCAAGCAATCTCACCCTAGGCCCAATGAAGCCTTCATTCTTTCCTGCTTTCAGCAGGAAGGCTGGCGATTACCCCTTCCTGTTTCATTTCCCTTCCTGTCCCAGACAGGGACAAAAAGACATGCAGACATAAAAACTTTTCCACAACAACTTTGAAAACATGGGCATGGGGGTGGGGGGGAGGGGTGTGCTTACTTATGGTCCTTTGTTTACTTTTTGTGCTAGACAGCATCAATGCAAGAGAGAACATGATAAAAGCATACAAAATAATACATATATACATATTTATACACAGACACACACAAAATCCAACAGGTAAATTTATCCTGTTCATCCCCTAATACAAGTTCCAGGACACCTTTAAGAAAAATTGAAATTGTCAAATCCAAAAGCAATAAAATAAAGCACGTTTCCGATTACTTTGATTGTAAATTGCCATAACATTTTGTTAAGAAAAAGAATGACATTATTAAAATAGAGATTGGATATTTATAAGTACAACAAAAATATCTGGAACTACAACAGTTCAGGGTAAAAAATAGGTACAACTGTACCAGAATGGAGATTTAAAAGCATAAGTTTTTTTCTTGCTACCAGGGAGAGACAACATATTAAGATTAATTATCTAGTATTTATCAGTTGGAAGGTTTCAGCCTACCTTTCTCTAAATAACCGAGTCTCAGCAGTTGTTGGAAAGAGAGTACTGGACTAGATAAAAGCATTGCTTTGATTACTTGCAATAAATCTTATGTTCCCACAAAAAGATGACATGCACTCTTATTTCACTGAACCCTCCCATCTCCCAAGGCTCTCTGTCACTCTCCAAGATTACATATTTGATCTATGAAACCCCCTTCTCCTTGAGTAGTGTGTGATTTTTATGGTTATACTGTTGACATTACCTCAGAGACTGTATCTGGTAGTTCAGGCACTTGGCCCAAAAGTTGAATTTCCTCTTCCACACATGAGAAACAAATACTACCTTTCTATCTTCCCAAGAGGTGATCATGCATCAGCAATGAGTTGTGTACTTTGACTCCCATGTAAACTAGAGCAGTACCATTGTGGCACCAAATCAGAAACTGGTGCAGCTACACAGAGGCTTCTTCTCTTCTAAGAGGGAATTCCATTACTATTATTATGTTAACAAAATGATCTATTGATGATCTGGACAAGGGGATCGAGTGTACCCTCAGTAAGCTTGTAGACGACACCAAGTTGGGTGGGAGTGTTGATCTGCTTGAAGGCAGAAAGGGTCTACAGAGGGATCTGGACGGCTGGATCAATGGGCCAAGGCCAGTCGTACGAGATTCAACACGGCCAAGCACCAGGTCCTGCACTTGGGTCACAGCAACCCCATGCCACACCACAGGCTTGGGGAAGAGTGGCTGGAAAGCTGCCCAGCAGAAAATGACCTGGGAGTGTTGGTCAACAGCCAGCTGAATATCAGCCAGCAGCGTTGCCCAGGTGGCCAAGAAGGCCAACAGCATCCTGGCCTGCATCAGAAATCGTGTGGCCAGCAGGACTAGAGGAGTAATTGTCCCTTTGTACTCGGCACTGGTGAGGCCGCATGTTGAATACCATGTTCAGTTTTGGGCCCCTCACGACAAGAAAGACATGGAGGTGCTGGAGCATGTCCAAAGAAGAGTAACAGAGCTGGTGAAGGGTCTGGAGCACAAGTCCTATGAGGAGCGGCTGAGGGAACTGGGGCTGTTTATTCTGGAGAAAAGGAGGCTGAGAGGAGACCTTATCGACTACCTGAAAGGAGGTTGTAGGGAGGTGGGTGTTGGTCTCTTTTCCCAAGTAACAAGTGACAGGAGGAGAGCAAACAGCCTCAAGTTGTGCCAGGGGAGGTTTAGATTGGATATTAGGAAAAAATTTCTTCACCAAAAGGGTTGTCAAGCATTGGAACAGGCTTCCCAGGGAAGTGGTTGAGTCACCATCCCTGGAGGTATTTAAAAGACATGTAGATGTGGTGCTTGGGGACATGGTTTAGCGGTGGGCTTGGCAGTGTTAAGTTAACAGTTGGACTTGATCTTAAATGTCTTTTCTAACCTAAATGATTCTATGATTCTATGAAAAGGAAGGGGCATCCATATTTGCCTCAAGTTACCAAGAAGCCTGCAGTTTGGTCTTGACTTCATCGTTTTTAGACAAATGTTTTTGGCAGGTTTCTGCACTTGCGTGGGATCACACATGAACGTCTGCATTGCTGAAAATTATCTGCTCCAACACTAACAGAAGAACTGGAGAAGCTTCATATGTGCAGTATTTATTGCACTGAATCTGAAGATACATTTCATCTCTTGTACAGATGTATCAAAGTATCGAAACTCTTTGGTCATTATTGCTCTAAGGGAACAAGATTCTACCAAGATCTTGCAGATCTGACTCCAAATGCAACTGCTCTTACTGAAAAAAGCATCTCCACAGAGGGAAAAATAAAAAGCCTGAGGAAAATTCATGCACACAACAAGTAAAACACTGGACCATACAAAGAAAGTGACAACTCCCAATTCAAACCACAGGTATCAAATAATTTTCTACAGACCCGTTTAACTAGCATGAATGAATGAGTTAGGTCCATAAGAGGATGGCAACATGGTTTTACCCCAAATCTCCTGATGGCAAAGAGAAAGTCTGGGTTGCTATTTCCTTCACCAGCAGATTTTACATTAATGTTCTTTTCTTTCACCAGTGGTCTCTTTCACCCAACCAGTCAGTCACACTGAGCTATCAAAATCTGACCAGTAAGAAAGTCTCCCTCCTTTGAGGAAGATGGCCATACATGCGTGTTTGTACTAAAGTTTTTAACCCTGGTTTATAGCTAAAGTTTAGCTTCAGTAGCTAGTTAGTTTCTCCCCATCACAGAGTGCAACTTTCATTTCTGGCATAAGAAAATGAAGTGTGATTAGTACAATACAAAAATAAATAAAGATTGTTAGGAAAACTTTAGATAAATGACAATTTCACTGGAATATATCTTAGAAGTTTTGCTAAATCATGCAGATATTTTTTAAACCCCTCCCCATCTCACCACAACTTCTGAGGTGGACACAAGTTGTTGTATTTCAGTTCTGTGAACTTTCTCACACAGGGCATGCAGTTTTAACTTTTCAAATAGTACCTACAGTAAGAAAAAACACACAAGAGAAATGTTTCAGTGTTTCAAGTGCTGAAAACAGAAAGGAAAATTATTTGGTGCCTGAACTTAAGTCAAGAAAATGGATTTCAAGGAAAATAGAGCATACCGTAGTAAAGAGAACACAAAATTGAAAAGATCAAATCTTTATTTTTGAGCTATTAAGTAGTATTTTTACTAAAATCAAATGCATAATTTATATAAATACATTCAAATACAGATTATCCAACATTGCCAGATGTCCTCCATTAAAATCAGAAAATAAGATAATTAATATCAAAGAAAAAGAATTCTTAAGTTTTAAGGACAATTTTATATGCTTCATAATACTTCTGTATCAATAACAATTTACAGAACTTACATAATAATACTAGTATAAATACTACCTCTCTGAGCTGACTACTGCTGGTCAAAAGGAATTGTTCTCCAGCAACTTGATGAGCTTCCTGTTCAAGCTCTTTGAGTCGCAACTATAAATTAGTACATCAGAATTATTCTGTTTACATCATTATTTTCTTAAATATCTGCTACTTCCTAGGTTAATGAGTATATTGGACTTCTATTTAAAAATATGGTACTTGATAATGTGCAATCATTGCTGGCTATCAACATCTGGTTTAGCAGACTGCTTATATACTCTTTAATCTATATTTCTTCATGACGGGGGAAGGGGATTTACTATACTAAAAAGTACCAACATTTGTGGGAAAATAATTTAGGTTACTGAAGACTATAGAGATCTGTGAGAAAGACAGCTGTGCAAATTATTCTGGTAAATTAATAATCTGTCAGACCACTATTATTATCTAGTCACATTTTATGCCACAAAATAGGATTCTCTTGTAGCTATTTTTATCAATGGGGAAATGGCAAACTTAGAACTCTCAGAACACGTAAGTCTTAAAGACTGTTTTATTTTTAAAGAGAGAGAGAAATATCTATCATTTCTCAGGAGGATGGTTACTGACAACTGTACATTCAGAAAGAGTCATTACAATTTTTACTCTACAACACATAACCCAAAAGGACCTGTGCATTTTGCAAAGCAATCTCATTTCTGTGGCAAGGCTAATGAAGCAAATGTCTCTTTTTTGCTTGCCTAAATAAACATGGAAGTATCCTAAAATGTAAATATCACTAGTTATATTTATAATAATAAAAATACTAGAAACGCCAAACTGTTATGCAAACATGACAAAACAAAAAGATTCCTCCTCTTTTTAATCACTTATCCTCAGTAAAAGCAGAAAGATGATGCTATAAAATTTCCAAAAGAAAAAATAAAGACAAAATTTACCCCCAGAATCTCTGATGTTTTTTTCAGTTCTTCTTTGTTCACATGTATTTTGTGTGTTTCCATCACTGTAAATACAATTATGTACTGAGAACACTTACAGTTGACAATTTCGATCTTACATGCTTCATAGACTGTAAAATGGAAACTTAGACTCACACAGCTGTTACAAGGCTAAGATAACATTTATTATTCTGAGGTATAACATTCTACTTGAGCATAGTCAGCAGCTGTGTGAAAATAGTGAAGATTCTTATTTTGAACTGAACTTTCATACCTGCCAGAATTTTGATAAGTGGAAGCTCTAATGTGCAAAATAATTTCCACAAACCTTGAACCTGTAAAGCAAGATACAAATAAATTCTTCAGCCAATTTTAATCTTAAAACATATAGTAGTGTCATTATGTGGATCTATTTTCCAGTAAGCAGTATTTCACTTTCTGTATAATCCTTTTTCATATGGCAACACTGTTTGTGGAATGAAATACTACTTAGTGTGAATTACAGTATCTAAATACTGTAGCCCATTATCACTCCATTTTGTGGGGAATAGTAACACATTTTGTAATAGTAATCATTTTGTACAGGAATAGTAATAAATATACATACCTCACTTTTCTAAATGGTTTCTTTTTAGAGCAAGATCCATTATAACAGAACATACAGTTATCCCTTTTTCTTTATTCACTTGAACAATTAAGCAACCATTCAGAATTCATAACTTTGTCTTCATTAGGAAGAAAATAAAAGATGATACAGGTATGTACCCAATTTAGTTACAATGAACAGGAAGTCTGTTTTTTCTCTAACCACTGAAGCAATCGGTCAGCAACACTTGTCTAAAAACTCCTCCAGTAGGCTGTCTCTCAGTGTTTCTGTGCATTTGGTATTTCTGTGCCTTTGGTGTTTTGCTCTTGCCTTCCTTCACAGATTGTTTCATCATACTGCTGGGCCACTTAGATATCCAGATCAATACAGCTCCATCAACTAATGGTCTAAGCCCTACACTTCCTACCATCAATTTCAAGGAAAACCCCTAGGATTCTATGATGTACCTTCCATCAGAACCTGAGCATACCCCTAAATTCTGACACTTTTCCAGGTATATGATTACAGGGAGAAAACAAACACACACAAAAAAAAAACACTAAAAGACTTCTTAAGATGCATTCCGAACTGCAATAAGGGCTAAAATAGAATAAATTAGATCACTTGGAAGGGACCTACAACAATCATCTAGTCCAACTGCCTGACCACTTCAAGGCTGACCAAAAGTTAAAGCATGTTGTGAAGGGCATTGTCCAAATGCCTCTTAAACACTGACAGGCTTGGGGCATCAACCACCTCTCTAGGAAGCCTGTTCCAGGGTTTGACTGGTGTTTGGCTAATACAACCTAGAGCAAAAGATATGCTGAGAGTTTTTGTACCCAAGGAATACATTGAAAAAACCCAGTGACACTCTGTTTTAACTCTGTTAACACTTTTTAGACTGTTTCATATAGCTTTAAAATGCCAAAAGAAAAGTCATAATATTCTGAACATTTCCTGTTCTTAGAATCTTCATTTAAATATTTGGTTAACCGTTGCAGAGGAAAAGCTTCTTCTAAAGATTAACCTTGAGACTAACCATTTCCTCCTTCTGGAAAAAATGGCAAATTTGATTGGCAACTTTATTTTAAATGTTGACCAGCACTGTAAACCAGTAAGGATTGAAGCCTTCTATTTAACTCAAGTAGAGATTCTGATTTGAATGAGAAGCACATCATTCACTCTCTTAAATTCATGACAATACTTCCGAAGTTACATCTGAGTAACTATTTTTTATATCTTACCTGTAAGTCATGAGCAAGGTCCATCATTACATTATAAAGCTTCTCCAAGTTCACACCTACATTTTGATACTGATATAAATAAATTTAAAAAAAAAACAAACAAGTTTTAATGCTAACATAAAAATAGTCAGAATACTATATATTTTAAAAGGGATTAAGCTATATCAAGATATTTTTCTGTATGTCTCCTATTATATTTAACATTTGAGTAATGTTCTTAGACCTCTGACAAGCAGAATTCATGAACAGAGCAGTACAGATCATGAATATTCAAGATTTTACCTGTTCCTTTATTTACATTTTCCACAGACCGAGTATGGAGAAATAGTATCACTAGACTCCCTTTGACTTGAAGTCAGAATTCTACTACTACTTGTAAAATGAAGAAAAATTCCTTCCAATTTTCTCTCTCCTATCAGTACTGCCACTCTTCTGTGCCTGAACTATTCAGTTCCTTCCCTTCTGTTCCAGCAGTGTTCTGCACAGAGCCATGCCACCTCATTCAGTTGGCTAGAAGACCATTTTGAAATGCACACAGACACTGAGAATACAATCCTTAGCTCCAAGAACATGGTCACTAAAAATAAACTTAATGTCAACCTATTAAATTTGTTTATCAGGCTAATACATAAAATGTAAACAATAAAATGCTGTTTTTCATTATTAAATTCCTGTGAGGAAAGATGGGAATGTGAAAAATGCTGCAGACGTACATTTTCTTTCTTGCACCCTGTATCTTCAATGATGGCTGAACAATCAAAATTATGGAATAAATTTACATCCAAGCCATTAAGTGCAAAAACACTAGCACTGTCCCATAAAATTCCTGGACCACAAACTATAGAACCTTGGACAGCATTCCAGAGGACTAAAGTTACGCGCTTGCCTGTCCATGTACTCTTCCCCGATAATCACATACTGGTCTGTGTTGAAGGCAGGAAATCAGGTTACATGGAATTAAGTATGACATGTTATGATTGTTCTTAGTTTTTTACATAAACCAGTGAAATTAAACTAAGGGTTATTTGTGTAAAAAGAGGCATTTAGTCTGTGTTGATAAATACTTCTGAACTTGGCCACAATACTTCAAGACAGACATTAAGAAATGTCAGATAGGCTAAAGAGGAGAACCAAAAATAATAGTAAGTTTAGAAAACATGACCTACAGAGAAAGAGATTAATCATGTTTATTTAGTTTAGAAGAATAAGGTGCAGGAGGAGAACATAAAAGTTTTTACAAAGAAAATCTTATATCAATTATTTTCATGTGCGCTAGGTATAGAACAATTAGCTTAATGGAACCTGCTTAATCTGCAGACTACAAAATTTTTTCATGAAGTTAAGACTAGCATCTCTAAGGGACAGTCCAGGTTTTGATTGCTTTAAAAATATGTTTAAGATTTTCTTGTTTATCTCTAGATTGCAGATTTCATAGCTAACCACATACAAAAAAAATTTATCAGTTTTTAACACCATCTCCCCATCTCCTCCTAGTTTCATCAAATGACTCACAGTTCTAGTACTGCAGGATTTGCCAAATAGTACCACTGCATTCACTTTATCCACTGTCTTCATAATAATTTAGATAACTGCTAGTACAGTGCCATTCAGTCTTTCCATCTCCATCTTAAATAACAACAAATATTTCCACATCCTTTTTATAAAGCAGCTGTTCCATCCTCTGACCTTTTAGAAGCCCACTGTGCCTTTCTTGAAACGCAGAGTCCAAAACTGAACAGTCTTCAAGATGTGGGTGCACCAAGGTTTTTTTATGGCAAAAAAATCATGTTCCTTTTCTTGTTATCAATACCTTTCCTTATGGTGCCTATACTTTGTTGGCTCTTTGGCAGCTGCTACACATTGAACCAACATAAAACTGGCAACAGTGATTCCAAGATCTCTTCTTAAATTGAAACTACTCTGCATGCATTACTTTCAATTTATGCTCGCTCAATTTAGTGAGATCCTCTAGAGTTCCATACCCTGAGCTCAGCATCTGACTATCCAAAAAGGTAAATGAGATTCATTTGACATAAGGCATTATTTTAAAGTGTAATTAAGATTTCTAAGAAAGATTCTAGTATAGTTCTGGTTTTATATAATAAATGGGAAGGAAAAAAGAAGAAAAAAAAACCCTGACAGGAAAGACTGATGAGAGAAGTCTGACAGGGAAAACCTTCATTAAACTCCATAAGACTATGGAATTTTGAGCAAGCAGAGAAACCCAGAATGGAAGATAAATATCCCAGACAGAGTGCAGTACTGATTGCAGATTTCTGTCCACGATAGTTTGGGGAAAAAAAAAAAAACAACCAAAAAACAACAATAGCAAGAACTGCAGGATGCCTAAGCTTACTATTTTATGTTTGACAACGTGACTGTAATGTACATCACATGGAGGACTCATCAGAGCAGAGATCAGTTTTGAGGCCAACAGAACCCTAACCACTTTAGAAGATAATCTGTTAACACTCGCTCTTTCTTTCTCAATAGCCACATTGCTGAAGACTGACCTACATTTGGCTAAATTCTTGGTGAACAGGGTATTCCGAGATAATTTCTACTAAATTAATACGCATAGACAGTGCTGAAAAGAAATTTAAAATCTGCTTCCCAAGTGAATTACATCTTTCTGTCAAGAACAGTAGAAAAGTTTTTTTAAAAAAGAATATATTGACAGGAAACCAAATGGCCGTGAAATCACATGGAAAGCTTCTCAATTGAAAAAGCACTGAGAAGGTTTCTTAGGCATCTTGTAGGCAATCTATCTTCAGGTTTATCATACACCCTATGTGTATTTTAAAGGAATCCTAATTATTCTACACTCACTTTATTATTTGCATTCCTATCTTGGAGCTGATGGAACACCAAGAGGGACCCTCATGCTATGAGCTGCAGAAGTCTCTCTGCTACAGACCTGCCGCTATTCTACAGGTTTCTTACCTTACTGCTCTCACAAAATACCTACAGTTGGGAGAAAAAATCTGCTCCAAAAGAAATATATTCCTCCGGGGCTTTTAATATGTCCAGCCAGAACGGTAGTTCTTTTGAAGCAAAAGCAGGTAAGAATAATTAAAGTGGTTGGGAAATCTTCAAAATCCTTCCTAAAGAAGGGTCTATATAGTCTAAATAGATCTCCAAATTAAGGATTTTTCTAAAAGAAATAAAAATTAAATTCATATTAAAATTAACAGACAGAGGAGGATCTTCCTTCTCTCTTCAGGGAGGTAAGGACCCTTCTGAGTTTGTGAAAAGGTATCTCTGGACACCTTTTTCCATCTGAACAGGGTCTTTTGCAGGAATTGCTCCCTGAGCTAGATGCCATTATCTCCTCCTTGTCTTCATGATGACTCTCAGAACTGCCTGCCTGTGTTTCTAGGGATTGAGGGTAGGCACGGACTGAGACACCAATACATCCAAACACTTGATCCTGTGTCCTGACAGTGAAAGTCAGCTGTAAATCAAGAGGTAAACATAACCCATCCTCCAAACAGTGTATAAAAATCTGCCTTGTACACAAAACTCACAATTTTGGCCTACTGTTTGCAAAACAGCCCCATTATTTGAAGAAATACAGAAGTCTGGAACGAAAGCATTACAGCAGATGCAGACTGACAAAAGCAATGCTTCATCCATTATTTGATCCAAACAGAATGCAAAAGGAATCCAAATTACTTGTTGCTGTACAAACACAATAGAACCAGAACTGACTGAAAATTAGTTTATATTAGGACAAATTGTAACACATTATTGCTATAGAGGCATGCATTCTGGTACACAGCTGGGAAAGAACCATCATGGGAACTTTATCATATTGGTCCAACTAATTTTAAGATAAGAGAATTGCTGAGCATAACAGAAGCGTGGGAGACACCTATTAGTTACAAGAAGTTATGTTTCATGCTAAAAACAGAATTACCCGAGTTTTGCAATAATCTTTGCTGCAGACGTATTTTCCTACCACATACCATAAAACAAAGGGGCACTAGCATTGCAGTCATTCGGAACACGCTTAAGCCTGGATCATAGTTCTTCTCATCTTGAAATGACCATATGACTCAAGATAACAGCAGATAAAACTGAACAGATTCTAGGCAATCAGATGTCTGTTAGTGGGAAGCATGTCCTGGCAAAGCCCCAGCAGCAGAGAAGAGGTAACAGGGGTAATCAATTCCACTGACAGCCCATGCAGATTCCCCATCTGCTCAAGGGCTATTAGCCTATACAACTTCAGCGTTGTTTGTGTTGGTCATTTGTGAGTAGACAATACGGACACCTACTGTACAGGCTTCCCCTTGGCCTACAGCAGACCTGAAGACTGCAAGACTGAGAAACAGTAGGCCCTTGAAGGTAGGATGCAGAGGGCTCTCTTCAACGCTGAAGTACCTAGATCCACTGGTAGTCATCCTTCTTTTATAACAGTCTAGTCCTATCAGTGAGGACTTCCCTCTACCCCAGACAGATTAATTTAAGCAGGCCCATACTTCAGTGAAAAGCCATCAACCTGTCTCCAAGAAACCTCGTCCATACCCACTGGTACTGGAACAAATGAGCTGTCTGTGAAATACTACACTTTCAGCAACAGACAGCTTACTTGATCCCATTCTGGAGGTGGAAGTAAGCCCAACGACAGGCTTCAATTGACACCAAGATTTCTCATCAGCAAATGCAGCAACGACAAGGCAGTACGATGTTTAGCACCTGTTTCTTTCAGCAAAGGTTTCAAGGTATATGGACTATGACCCCTTTTACTAAGCCTTCTGACACAGCATCAAATATACAGACAAGCAGCAAGTAGTGTATATTCTGTGCTAGAGAGGTGTGTGGGTGAGAGGTGGGCTACAGAATAAAATAGTAATCATTCTTCTAAGTACTAGGCCAGGTGGAAAAGACTAGTACGATATAGAGGGAGCTTAACTGAAGTAGTGGGGCACAAGACATGATAGATCACCTGGCATGGATCCCTCTGGGAGTACAGACAACTGTTAGGAACCTACCAGTAAAGTCAGAGAAAGAAGGCTGAAGAGAGAAATCTGGCAAAGAGCTAGGACTCTTAGGAAGAACTGGGACTCACTGAGCAAACAGAGAAGCCAAAAAGAAAGTGGGAGAGTCCAGGGAACAAATAATTGCATAAGGAATGGAGGGGAATAGTCACAGGATGTTAGAGGGAGCCATTAACCAGGACTTGGGTGAACAAGTCAGCATAAAGGCACTGGAGATGGTTTGGGGAAGGAAGCAAACTAGACCTGAAGTAGGGCAGGAAGGAGGACTTCAATATTTAACTCAGAGGTGGGAATCAGGATGACAAAATTGAGAAATGGTAACTAAGAATAAATATGATATATGAAGAACAAAAGACGGAGTCAAGCTAAGGAAAGAGAGAAGATTAAGGATGCTGACTCACAGGAGGGGATATCACATATAGAAATAACCAACAAGTTTATAGCTTCTGCCTGTTTGCCTGTCCATTCCCTACACTAACAGCTTAAATCATCAAGTAGCTTCTGAACAACTGCAGTTTACAGCTAGTGTTTTAAAGGAAACTGACTCTGGTTTTCTCAGAAATGTCTATGCTGATGGGTATGTGCTGATACTACTGACCTCTGCCCATGCTCTAAGCCCACTTGACATCTGTGGATTTGTATCCTAGAAGCCCTATTACAATCATGCTACAATACTTGTGTCTGAACAAGCAAGATCTCTGAAAAGTTAAAGGTTTCCAAAAAAGCCATCATTTAGGTTGCTGCACACCTATTTTTTACCATTCAAACAACTTCTGAAGGCTGTGTCCAGAGTAGATCACCATGCCCCAAAATACAAATATCAAAATTTTGTAACATTCAGTAAATTAAGTTTCAACAGACAGTAAGACATTTCTATAGTGCTGGGAATAACATCTCAAGAAGTTCATCAGACATTCTCTCTTACTTAGAGTAAAAATTCACAGATTTTTTTATACACATGCTTGAAGATTCACATTTGACTCCCTAATGTTCCTCAGCCTATGATGTGGTATCCTTACCAGCTGTGAAATTTGGGAAAATTGTTTATAATAATTAACTAAATACAGGCTACAAGTTCACAGGAATTAGAGAACAAGGCACTAGACATTTTGGAAAGGAAAGCTGGAAATCAGTTTGCAGGGAGGTGGAAAGAAAAAAGATCACATCATACATTAGATTCTACACAAAGATTATACATTAATTAATATTGTTACTGAACTTCACAGTTTTGAAGCACAATTTTTCAACTGTTCCTGGAGAATATGATCCCATCTTGGTAGAATGCAGTGAACCCTTCCCTTCTCCCCTTTCTTTAAAATTCAATTTCCAACAAGTAGTATTAATAATTTTCTTCCATCAGAAAAGCATTATCTGTCTTTTTTTTGCAATATTTTGTAAGCAAAAGCAATTCTTTCATCATTTCCTTCCCCTTTTAACCCAACCAGAAACAATTTAAAACAAACTACTTACTGATGCATTTCTCAAAGTGTCTGTATCTGTATTTATTGTTCCCACAGAAAAAGGCTTTTCAAAATACTTCTGTATTAAACATTCAAAAGAGGGAACTGTGTCGCTGGGGTTTATCAGCCACGCTGCAATCCTTGGATCTAACACAACACTATCAGCAACTACAAAAATAAGTTATTTCTGACAATCAAAATATTTAAATTAGCTCCCATGCTGAGAAATACCTCTAAAGTTTTGCCCATCTTTCCTGTAGATGCACATCATAAACAGACAAGCATTTACCCTATGAAAATGTTAAACATTGAATTCACAGCTATAACAAATGGTCAGTATCATGACTACATAGGAGTAAGTTCAATACTGAATATTTTTGAACAGGGGTTTTTTGTGGGTTTGTTTTGGGGGTTTGTTTGTGGGTTTTTTTTCCCCAAGTTTCAAAATATAAGTAAACCTTTGATTTTTAAGATTGACTGTAAAGGCCTCTCTTTCTTATCACTGGAAAATTTCAAACTGAAGTTTTTCTTGTGAGTGTCTCCCTCTGGTAGTTTTGTTGTTGCTGTTAACTTGATTGATATCCACAAGATTGCTATTGGGGGTCAGGGGAGAGAAGATTTACTTCCTCACAATCAGACTTCTGAGATCTTTAATGTATATATGAATTCACATATGGGTACACAATGCACTATTCCCCCAAATCAGAACCTTTTGTCCTATAGGATCATATGTGCTTACACTGCGCTTTCTCTCATGTTCACATAGATACATAGGATGGAGCAAGCCTAGTGCTGGTTTTTTTCCCTTTGAACTACAGTCTCAACATATGTACTGTAGTACTACAAAGAAGAGGAGAAAGAAACTAGTACTAGAATGCTTTGTGATGTATTCAAAGATAGATCTAAGTATCCTCTTCAGTAACCCCCAAGTAAGTCCAAATGACAACCCACAGGTATATTTATAGAGAACTCCATGCTATGCAACCTTACAGGCTCAGTTACCTGGAAGCAAACTTTAATGTCCCTAACGCAAATTACAGCTGCAGGACTATTCTAAAGAGAACCAGGCTTGTTAACTTCCACTGATATAACTGTTGCTGAAAAGAGCTTCATGTGTCTGCTCAACAGATGTTAGGGAAGGACGCATCTTGTCCCTGAATCAGCTTGAGCTCTGCTGGAGTGGCCAGATAACTGAAGGATACTTCCTCTGCATGGTCTCATACCAGGATTTTACGTAGCTTGCCATCCTTTTCTCTGAATGCAAACAGCTATTCACCTCAAAAACTAACAGATGCTAAGGAACAGCCTCGGAAATTGTCTCAAGTATACCATCCTAACAGTACTACTAAGAGAGTCTTTCTGTGACTGGAAGGACAGTCTTAGCTTTGGAATCGTGCAGCTTAAGAAAGTATGTCAAACCGCATCCACTCCAAAACTACACTTTGGATGTGTCACCGGGATTTCCACTGCTCTTGCAGCAGGAAGTAATCCCTACAGGAATTAAATGAAACTTTGACAACTGTAACGGACATATTTGCCATGAACAAAAATGATGCACTGTGAAGAGGCAGACTAAGCAACTCAGCCTCACTGATGGGCAGTAACACTTGCAGCTGATGGCTGTTGGAAAATGCCCAGAGGCCGCAGGAAGGCTCTGCCTAGTGAGATGCTGGACATTCACAAGCTCATGTGAAGACTCCATGAAATGAGCACTGATTTTTCTAGTAATAACAACTACATCTTACCAAGGATACATGGAAGAGAATCCTGTTACCAAATAGTCTCTGAGATACCTCAAAGATCCTTTTCTCATATCTCTATTTACAATGAGCACAAGACAGTCTCTAGCTGAAAAAGGATAAAGAATCAAACCCCCATCCATCCATCCCTCCCTTCCTTCCCAACTAAAATTTTCACCAAAGGTGAGGGTAGCAGCAATGAGTTATAGCCACCAATTCAGTCTTGGAACAAGGATGACACCTTCAAGCTGAGGAGGCGGCACATACAGAACCAAGACAGAACAAAGCTGAAAGGAGTGAAGCAAAACCAGGGTCAAGCTGGGATGAAGTGAAGAATCTGTGCTGATAAAAGCATACTTTCCTCAAGATTGTGAAATTGTACTCAAGTCCTGTCCTTCTACTCTGAAACATTACTGGATCCCAATGGCAAAGCATGCCATATTTTACTAGTCAGGGCTATTCTATCTGTATGTATTCCATTGGTTAGTACACTATTTTGAGAACGAGTGCTATCATTCAAGTGATTGCAGTCAATATGACAGACAGAAATTTCAGTGTTTGCTTGATTTACCATGATGTAATTTTTTTTACATTAAAAAAGGCAGGGGTTTTGTTTTGTTTTTTACCATAGCAGAAATAATGGGTGAGGAAGCATCAACTTCCAAAGTTTAAAAAAACCTACACAAGAATGCTTTTGGATACTAGCAACTTCAGATTCAAGTCCTATGCATCAGATAGGATCTAACCTAGATCTAGTATTTCCTGTGTGTACAGGTTATAAAACTGTCACTAGTGCCAGTACCATCACGATATTTCTCCCCGCCCCCCCCTTCCCATTCCCAGGGCTAAGTGTCTTTTGTGTAGATCTTCCCACCAGGTTCTAAATCATCATCAGTTTACTGTGATTTACTCATGAAACTTCTCAGATGCTGAACACAAGCTGAAGACTCTCCATATACAAGGTCCTTTCTGAAAGGTCAACACTTATTTTTGTAATTCACTCAGCAATAATCCAATACGTAGAACCAAGAAAAAAAAACACATTATATTTACATCTTATATCTTCCATTTGTAGTTGCTTTTAAATCCATACGAAAGAGTCTTATTTGTTCCTGTCAAAAAACCAAGGACCCATTCAAGTGATTCCTAATTCTGACAACTATGAGCACCACTGGAATTTATTTTAGCCTTTTCTCTTGAGCAGAGAAAGTTTTTCTAGGGAACATGAAACATGAAGTAGTTTGACCTTTCCAGCTATAGTCAGGACTGTGTTGAAAGCTTTTGTTCCCATTGGAAGCTATCCTTAAATTATTCAATGATTTAATTCCTACTCTGAGAAGAAATACATCATCTTGACATGCCAAGCCTCTGGTCACAACCTTCCCCATGAAGGGTGTTCTTTTGCATGGTACTAAAACTCTGTTTTCCAATATATTACTTAACCACCAATCTAGTTACTTCTACACCTAGTGATTTTAACAGAAACATCACAAGCACAGATATTTTAGGATTAGATCACAGATTAGATTAATTACCTTGTTTCCAGCTAATTTCATTACCATAAACTTGAAGTAAAGTCCTCAGGAAATCTTTTGCGTTGAAGCAAATAATCGGAACTTTGCAATGTAGCATTTGAAACAACACTCGCCTGCACAAAAGTAGTTCATTAACACACAATATATTGCTACTAGATTTAGTGAATCTATTTACTTTATACATTTAATTAGCACCTAATACTAAACACTTAACATTTCTCTATTCCTGTAAGAACAGAATACTGTATTTGAATATTAAATTCTCAATTCAATAATACCTGAAGCTTCATTCTGTAATAAATTGAACATCCTAGCAGATATACCTTATCATGCATTCATAAAGAAAACAAATCCTTAGGTGACACTCAAAATTAAATGCAATCTTAATCCAAAACAGCAACTTGCATCCTTGTAATACCTTAATATACCCAAGTAAGATCAGAGAGGCTTCTGAGTTAATATAGTATTGTAAAATCATGATTTAAAAGTTACTAGACAATCTAAATCGCCATAATTGCCTAGTGTTAATATGCTATTTAAATCTAGAATGCTTCATCTTTGACACATTTTTCCATGCTTTTTGAAAATGTCTATAGTTCCCACATCCATACTATTTTAAATAGATTTTACCAATTATAGATATTAGTATATAGATTTTACTAATTATTTGTGACTTTTTTTATAAGCTCTATTTTGGGCAATATAGAAAAATAGTAATTTTTTATAGAGCTTTCACAGTTATCTCTGGTAGTGTGAAACCACAGTACCAAGTTTTTGGACATATTAGAAGTTGTGTAGATCATAAGGTATCATTGTATACAGCGTAGATCCACTACTAAACAAGTGCACCGCTCTTACAACAAATAATTACTTATAGGTTTCATCTAAATGCTAATACACTTATTCAACTTGTTTATTATTGAATTTTTACTGTTAATATGTACATGCTTTATTGATGTGTTATTCTCAATTCAGAACAACCTGTATTCAAACCAACAGCTAGTTATTAAACTAGTTGTCATATAACTCTGATATTACAGCTGGAGAAGTACAGGTAAGTGAAGTGATTTGTTTCAAGTCACAGTGGAGCAGTGGCAGAGATGCAACTAACAACCAAGTCCAACAACTTTAAAATGAATGCTTTGTGATTTAATAACCCAAACTCAGCAGTTTGCAATAAAGCAGTTATTACTGGAAGTTGTAAAACATTCTAATGAAGTTTTAAAATTCGACTATTAATATCTAAGAATCAGATTCAGTTCTCATTTCTCCCTTAATGGGATACTATTTCAAAGTTAATAGTAAGGAATAAAAAAGGATCTTGGTTATATTAACTGGAAGTTTAAAACATAATCCAACTTTTTCTTAAATTTAGTCCAACTATTAGACAGATACATAAAGCATTTACTTTAAAAAACTATCTTGTAATTTTGATGTAACATTATTACTGAATATTAGGAAAACTTCATTCAGGATCTCAAAAGCCACTAAAAAAGCCTGTTGTGCTCAAAAAATTAAACATATTAGCAGAGCTCAAAAAGGATGTTCACCGTAATAACATCCATCAAAAACGTACTAGATAAGAAATGAAGTTCAGGAAATGGAAGTTAAGATACAAAAAAGAGAAACCTGGATGAATCATATTTTTTGGTGCCACATAGCTGTAAGCTATTCATAAAGGATTTCTAGGTGAATGTAAACACCTCACACCAGAATCCCAACCTAGTTCTGCAGGGCTGCAGTTAGTGATCTGCTGAGCCCAAAGGAATAGACTATACTTATTTGGTTTACACTAGCCCAGGCTTGACACAGAACTAATACAGCTAATATGAAATTCAATGAGCTTGACGTGTAAGGAGATTAAGGCTATGGCATGTAACCAACATCACTGTTGCTAAAAGCATACGTAAAGCAAAACTGTATTTTTTCCTACATGCTCTCACCAAGCAAATTTCTTGTGGTCCTGTTGTTCTTGTTCCCAAAGAGACGACCATTCAGTTTTTACATAAATTAATTTATCATTTTCATTAGCAGCATTCCAAGTATAGTCAGTTGAAGAGTAACTGGGAGGGCAAGGTTGATCAGCCCCATTCTTCACTAACACAACAACGCCTTTTACTGATGAGGTTAAGACCTGTTAAGTATTAATTACAACAGTGTTTCTTCTGACAGATTTTATGCAATCCCATAAAGAAAACGTCCCAAATATTTTACAATATGAAACATATTATGTACGCTAGAGTTATTGCATACACCATTAACACAGTAGAGGAGCATGCAAGTGTTTCAGCCTTGAAACAAAAATCCAGTGACAAACACAGTAAAAAGCAGGAAAAATATTCTAATTCAAACAGTCTCACTTTAAGTATACAAATGCCTGTTTAGCCCAAGTGGTTTCATTTTTTTTTAAGTTTTACTTGGTAACTAAAAATAAAACGTAGTCAGAAGCATTAAGGTTTACCACAAAACTGGTCCAGGTTCTAGGCTCCCAATGAACATGGTTTTGTGTTTATCAGTCATATGCACAGTTCAAATGGTTCTACAAAACTGACTCTAAGCAAAACACGTCATTCACTAACCTGCTCCGAGTTGAGCTGTGAAGAACCATCTTGAAATATCATAGTAGTTACAAAAGCCTTTGCCTGTTCTATAGTTGCAAGCAATTCTCTTTTTTCTTCACATCCCAGACTCCTGATATCACAAGGATAATTTTTAGAAGACTCCATTTGTCCAGAAGTGCAGTTGTATCTTCTTTCATGTGAAGAAGCATAGGTCTTTACAGGTAACCTTCTTGTTTTCTCTGAACAACATGTAGGCACATCTTGCTTTCTTTTAAGAGGAGTAGCTATATTCTTTTCACCATCCTTCAGGTTTTTTGCTTCTACTGAAAGATTTCTTTCTCTATATCCCCATGTTGGCAAGTCTAAATCCTGGTAATTGCTCGCTATTTTGGCATCTTGACAGCAAAGTATTTCATCGGTATGTACTGTCCTGACTATCTCACCAGCAGTACTTTTTTCAGGGCTGGCAGATGTTTTTAATAAGGCAATTGTGGAATCATGGATCTCCTGGAAAAATTCGAAATTTTTTAGTGAACCAATTGTTCAACTTATTAGGACAAATAAAAATAAATTGACATGAGTTAATTTAGATAAGCTTTGAAGGAAGTGATATTCTATGAAAAAAATGTCGATGCAAACAAAACAAAGTCAGTTTAGGGGAACGACACTACATAAAACAAAATTCAAGTATTTATCAGTAAACATTATTTTGTTGATTTATATTGCTTACATACAAAACCACTGGGGTTTTTTTTAGTCTTAGTCCAACACTAAAAATGGCACGTTAACAACTGTAAGATGCATCTAGTCCAATAGCCTGTCTTCCATAGTGACTAGGTTATTAGCAACCTTTGTCTGAAGAGAGAAGAGACCATTCATTTCCCTCTTTAGCTTCAATATTCAGAGCTTTTTTATGACAGCTTAGTTTATTAAAGAACTTCTGGCAAGGGACCATAATGACGGCTTTGGAAAAAAAAGTACACCAAGTTAACTGGATCTCTCCATTTTCTTCAAACGACCTACAAGATTGTAAGACGTAACAAAAATATATATGAAAGTTGCACTGAAGAAGTATTATCAGGTGTATTAATATGTATTATATTCTATTCTGTTTAATCCACTAATCCCAGAACAGCTTTCCTACTTCAGATAGTCCCAGGATCAAACAAGAAGTTGTATGGTAATGTTATGATTCTACTCCTTCATCGTTGATTTCCTTTAGAAATTTCCTTGGTATGCTACTGGCCCTAGTATTTCCTTACTGTTTATTTTGCTAGTTTCTTCTACAACCTCTTCAGCCAAGATAGATCCTCTGTCTTGATTTCATAAACAAGGACTCTGGAACGGCAACCAGCAACCTTTCCAAGATTCCCCAAGGCAAATGGGTGTTTAACTATTTACAGATATACAGAGTTGTATCTTCCCTCAATATTCCTCTTACGCCTTGATCAGCAACAGGTCTTACAGGAGCTGGCAAGCTTTTGAATCCTGAGGCACTTAAAAAAATTATGTATTATTAGCGATGCATTTGCAAGCTGCTTCTCAAAGTTTATTTGGACTATACTATTGTATATTTCCATTTAACTTACTCAAATGAGGTAACTATAAAAGAATACACTCTCGTAAGTTCAGCTTTTTGCATGATGACAGTTTTTAGTAGTCTCCTTCATACTGTTGCTTAGCCATACTTCTTTTTCCCAGACAGATTTTACTATTCATTTTAAGTCTCCAATATTCTGATTTGAATAAATCCCTACACTACCTACAAAAGTTTCCGTTTTGGAGAGGAAATTCCATATATTTTCTTTTAAAAGCTCCTTCCTTTTTATGTAATTTCCATTTTTGAAATGAAGCATTCCTGTAGCGACTAATCTATCTTTTAATGCCTTCGAAAGATTACAGTCCCTGTCAGAGGATCTTCCAGCAGAAAGATTTTGAACCTGATCTCACACAGAATCAAATAAAAATCAATTTCTCTTGCGAGTTCTCTAACCATTCCACAACGCAGCTGTCTCCTAATTTTTAGTCTCAGCATCATGCATAAGCATACTATTCACCCACTCCCATTGAAAAGTAACTGAAGCCTCTCATATTTACTACATTTTCTGCTCTTGTAGCACAGCCAGTCTCCTTCAGTACCTCTGCAGTCACTACCATTCCAAAAACTAAGGCCTTCAAACTTCAAAAGAACCACAAGTTGCTGCTGTGCAGGGCTCCCATCCATTCCCCAAAACAACAATTTTCATTGATCAAAGGATATCATTCATCTCTACTCAATCTGTACTGATTGAGCAAGCCAGAACAACAAAGCTAATGATTTTTTTTTCTCCCTGGTTTTGCAATATTCCTCAATGCAGTTCCTGTGTTCCCAAACCTCAGATCTATGGAGTCAAAAGATGAAAAAGGCTTAGACTGCTTGAGAACATACTTCACAGAATCAACTCTACAGCAAAAGTACAATTAACAGGTTTCTAAGTAAATAGAAAAAGGGAGCTAATTAAGCTTTTACTACTACCAAAATGAATGGTGGTTGTTCTGAACGAAGACAAAATAATTGGACTTAGGCAATGCTAATCAAAAAATGAACACTATAAAAAGTTACCATAAGTGGAAAAATAGTATCACAGAAGGCCCAAATGTTTAAGAGCCATAGGAAGACAACTAATTCACTCAAGTGTATTCTCCAGTCAAACTGCAAATAATTTTATTGTTTAACACAGCAGAATTTGAATAGTCAAGTAATTATAGAATCAGGAATAAGCAATTCTCTTTTAGAGGTTCAAAAATAAGAACAAAGCAATTTAATTATCAAGTCAGAATAATACAGCTGGAACTACAACTAACCACAGAGAGAAGCAGCAGCTTCCAGGAAGAACTGATCTTCTGCTAGAAGTAATGACATGGCTGGAAGTAGAGAAAACTCCCAGGATGTAGTTTCATAATTTATGTGGATGTAGGAAAATTTCACTAGATGCAGAGAGTCAAAATTAGCACTTCATCATCACAAAAAGGGGTTCCATTACTACCCATGTGCACCCACAGCTGCATGCCTATGAGCCAATTTAATTTGTAGGAAAGTATCCCACCCCACAAAAGAAACCAGTTTACTGAATCCTGAGCAACCTGAATGGACTTGCTGAAGTGTGCAACATGCACCAGAGTCAGAGTAAGGAAGGCTGTGAAATATGCAGCTAGGACAGGAGTATACTTGCAGTATCCACAACTCATTGATCAACTCAACGGATCTTATATCCACAGCCTGAGTTGGGGCTGCCGCAGCTATCCATTCCCAGTCTTGCGCTGGCACTCACTCACATGCACATTACACCAAATTCAGAGAGATGATTAAACCAAAAATTAAAATTCCTAATACAAAGTAATTTTTCATATGAATCAGCTCACTTTGTGATTATGTGCTAGTGATTGTTCAGTGACAGAAGTTTGAGAACATTTTTAAACCTGGTAACTATCTAAACGTGGCAACCTCATTTATTTCTGATCAATCTGTCACAAAAGTCTAACTTTCTATAAAAGCGGGGCCAAGACTCTCATAGATGAATAGATGCCAAGTGCAAAATAAGATGAAAGTTATCTGAAGTGTAAGTGTATGCAATATATTGTGATAAAGATTGTTATGAAAGAGCCAGTCTATAACAACTTCAAACCTGCTATAAAAAGACTGCTTTTAGTGATCTTCAATCTTACAATACGCTTGCCTTTTCATTTTTCAGATGTGCATCCTTATCACCTAGTTTATTTTCTTTTGTCTTCTCTATACCTTTAAAAAAAGAATGGAAAACATTTTACAATACAAATGAATCTGAGAACAGTACACATAACTTAGGTTACATACAGCATTACAATACTGACGCTTTTACCAAACCTAAAACAACTGCAATAAAATTTTCCATGACAACCATTTTCCTCAGATTAATAAAAGGGCCCTGCAGATTCCTAAATATACATATGCAAAAGCATGGTCTGTCCGCATTAAGAAAAAATTAATTCAAATTTGCTAAAAAGCAGACAAACATTTTGCATGGTATTCAGAAGAGGCATTACTATAATACCATAAATATGCATATTTCCTTCTTTCATGAAAACACATCCCATCTTGGTCAAAATAAAGCTGGGGGCATGGGTGAGAATTAAAAAAAAAACAAACACAAACAAAACAAAAAAACCCCGAACTCCACACACTTCACACAGTTTAACTGTTTTCTTGGAATTAGGCAGTATTATTCCACAATAATTTTCTTCAGTAAAACACTATTTGCATATACAGCTTTAGCATATCATGCCCTACAGACAACTGACCATGCTTCATCTGCAGAGGTTTTTTCACATTGTTCATCCTCATGATAGAACAGGTATTGGAAGACCAGACAAGAAGAGATAGCAAGGAGAAGTCAGACCTATCAAATTGACAGAAAGGTAAGATAATGAGAAGCACCACAAGAAGCAGGATGGCTGTCAGTGCTGGGTCTAAGACAGAGCTCTGTACCACTAACCAGGCCCAGAGCCATTAGCCGGGGCCCACCACTGAACTACCAGTGGTATTTGCCTACAGCTCTGAAAGCAGACAGATACTGCAGTTTAAGGAAGGTTTTGTAAATGCACCTCAGGACTCTGCACCAAGCTAAATGAAACAGTTAGGACATACCTTCTCTTTTCTGCCCTCTATACTGCCCAGTAGCCCCAACAGGAGAAGTAAGAGAAGACTGGAATAAAAGAACAAGGGGCAACAGGCTAGCAATAATTACAAAATCAGTAGGTTTGTAGGGAAACAGGAAGAGGAACAGGGAAAAAGAGAACTCCACTGAAGCACAGGTCTCTCCAGAGTTTGCAATTAGTTAGCATTCCTTTATCTCTAGATTCTTTTACTGCCCAGCCAAAAGACACCTCATGGGCCAAATATGTATTTTGTCCCCTTCTAACTCCTGGTCTATACCGAGTACAATGCTCCGTTGCTGTTATTTAACTATGAAATTTGCATTACCAGCAGCAGGACACTTTCTGAATCTAATGTGCTGATGACCAATGTCAAACAAAGCATAAGGTGATCTATTTCTATTTACTGAAACTGTTTTAAAAAAATTTTGTCTAGGCAAACCAGGACCCTGTACTTAAAATACTAAAAATGCATTTTCAAAGACTAACTAGCTTAGTCTCCAGAAGAAACTAAGCTTATTACTTCACAGTATTACATGCAGATTCATGTTGGTGTATGTCTATAATCGGTTACTTATCTCCAGCTCAGACTTCTAACCTAAGCTGTTACAATAGCAAATATGACATAGCTCTATTCGTAGCTTCAAACATTTTAGGTATTATTTGCTTGACACTTCCTACAACAATAGAATTATAATTTAAGAATGACAGTAACTGAGTTTACATTTAGTGCTTTTAATTGTTCACAGCTAGATACTTTTTCTTGTCAAATTCACCCTTCAGAGATGATGATGAGGATTACATTTCTCTCCTTCAGCACACAGTGACAGCTATGTAAAGAGCTATGCAACCTCAAATTGCTGGTTTATGAAAAAGTATCACCAGATGGCAGTAGAAACCCATCCTTGCCTTCAAACTCCTTAAGGCTAGATAGAACCATTACAAGTTCTGCTGCCAGGATAACCACAGAATTTCACCTACTAATTCAACATCGCAGATATCTGTCCTATTTGAACCCAGTATTTACCTTCTAAAGACAACCAGTTTTTCCATTAAGTACAATTTAATCTTTAGAGTTCTATTACTAAAGTACAGTTCAATACAGTTTGAAACAGACCAACAAACATGACAGGTTTGGGGTTTGGTTTTTTTAAGGGAGGCAAACTTTTTCCTCTCTGCAGATCCACCCTAACCAGCTAAGGCTATATATACCGGCAATTTCCTAAAAGCAATTCAAATAAATTTGTTCTTAAGCCTGTACACTAGAAAAAATTGTGAGTAATTACTACATGGAAAACAAGAGCAAGAAAAGCAAGTCACGTGACCTGCCACCACTAATGCTTATACTGCTCTTTCACTCCCCAGTGAATAAGGATTTAGCAGCACTACGAAGACGACAGCAAGGTCATTTGGCTAAAGATACCAGGTACCTTCATGGTGTTTTTAAAAAAAAAGAGAATCTGTAATTTTACAGCTTGACAGAGAGTGAATGGATCAAGAGTGGACAACATGATACATATATTGCACAGTACAGAGTTCCCCAGTCTAAGACAAAAGACATTACACAGGAAAATTAAGGAAGGGAAAATGACAAGGTAGCAAGAGAAGTAGAATGGCAATTAAACCGAGGCAGAAAAGAGATCTGATTTTCTTTAAAATAATCTGGGGTTTGGTCCAAATGTACCATTTTAGAATGAACCCATTCCATATTTCTTCAAATGTGAATCAATGATTTACACAGCAATGAACTACTACCCTTTTTATGGCTACACCATAAGGCTCCACTGATCCAATACGTTACTACTGAAAGAAGAGCCTAAACTGTTATTTACATAAAACCGAGGCTGCAACAAACACCACGCACTCAACAAATGCTAGATTTCAATCCCATCAACCAGATAATGTTCCAGGATCTAGTTCTCAGGGAAAAAACAGACAACTGAAATTGAGCAAAACTCCGTTATCTGCTTCTTTACAGAGCTACAAGACTGGCAAACTATGAAATGCACAGAATTAATAATAAAAACTCCATCTTGCAAAACCTCCCTGGTATCCACAACATTGAGTTAAGATTTGCTCAACAGACAAAGATCTGCTGAGGCACTTTTAACATTACCTAATTTGCTCTACCACTGGGACTTTTCACTTTTCCCCCTAGAATTTCACAAGAAGTGAGTTGCTAATGAACATGTGTTTAAAGGACAGACTTGAGTCTGGAGAGTTCACAGGCCTTCTGGCAAATTCCCAGTACCTCTAGTGATCTTTAAATAAATAACCAGTCCAGAGTCAAGTTAACATATACATTTAATTCACAGTACTGGTTAATTAGTTTGAAATTCTCATCTACTTGTATATTACATAGCAGGAACAGGAAATAAAAAAAAAAAAAAACCACAATGAAATTGAGGGTACTGGTAATATCCTAGTTCCTTGCACTCACATAGCGTTATTTAATCTGAAAAGTCCCAGCAAATGTCAGAGTTACAGCTTAATTCCTTTTCTAAACCTGGAAACCTAAACTCTCATCTTTTTTTCCTTTTTAAAGAGGGACTAGAGGTTTGATATTGTTTTGTTTGTTTGGGTTTCAGTTTTTCAACTGAAAATAGAAACACTTAAATATGCTAAGATTTACTCACTCTGGTAATTCTTTCTGCTAGTCTGAACTTCTACAGGAATAGACTGCAAAGCTGTCATAATCCTCTGAGCGATATCAGATAAAGGTACTTTAGAAGCCTCACATCCTATGTATGATGTGTACCGTTCCATTTTTAAGATTAAACCTAAACAAAGAACACACACAAATTGTGCATATCAGAGCCACAGAACAATCGGCACTTACGATTCTGTTGAAATTAAAAACAAAATATAGTGAACATGTTGAGCCATTCATTCTGGACAGAAAATTAAATTTCCTTCCTGACATGCCTATCAAAGTATTGTAAATAAAAATTAGCGAATTGTAGTAATTTACAAAACCCACTAAGTGAAACTTCTTTGAAATAGTGTTTTAATACAATAATAAAAAATTAAGCAGTCCTACTAAGTAAAGCTGACTTCTAATAAAAAATCTGACAAATAAAACAAGAATTATCCTTTATGTCTGAAATACTTCCTCCCTCAACATCTTTAAACTAGGCTGTATCTAGCATATGCATACATTTACTGTTACTGGTGCTCAGATTTTATCAAGAAAAAACCCTTTCAAGTAACTACCAAAATAGTGCCAACACAAGATGGAAGAAACAAGTATTACTATCATGATATACAAACATTAGTGACGTGTTGTTTCAGAAAATACATAAGACCTTTACTCCTTAAACTTTGTATAATTGATGTACTCAAGTACTATTAAATACTAATAACATTAAAATAGTATAGTTTGTCAATTTAAGAAACAGGTCAACAACATCTAAAGTCTCAACAAGCTTTGACTGCACAATATTGCTGTTCTAAATTTTATCCCTTTTTGAAAAGCAGATGCTTTTCAAGTTGACCTGTAGCCATATTCTATAATACGTACAAAATACTTGGGGAACCCCTAGATACAATGCATATGGGAGAATTATAAACAATGGTGTCCATACTGATGCCTTTGTTGACTTTATGTAGTGAGACCAGAACAATGCATAAAACTTACACAAACACAAGATAAATAACCAACATTTTCAAAACACTTAAAAGGATTCAAGCTGTACAAGTCAATTGCTCTACCAAAAACTGGTGTTAAATAAATTATTCCTACGCAAGGTAGTAACTGGAGTCCTGTTACTCTGGTCTTCTTCCACTAAATCCAATGCATGAGTAGACTTTCAAGTCATTGTTTACTTGATGGTTAAACTCATTTCCTCCGCTTAGATGGAAATATTTTTCTTAGCTCAACACCATAGGCAGATTGCAAGTTTGAATACTTACAAGTACAAAAATTTGTGTCCAGATTCAAAGAGGAACATCCATCAGGCTGCATTAGTATTGGCTACACCTATCTAGCTCAAATTCTATAGTAAGCATGCAAAAGGGAGAGAGAGGCAGAATGGCTTTCTTTTCCCTGATATTCCAGGAGTCAGAAGTATAAGCTTTCTCCATGCACAACTCCTCCTAACTTTTATAATTAAGAGTAACGCTTCTTTCGTACACAGGGCAAAAACACTCCCTGACTTCTCAATGTGGGAAGCAGCAGCCTTAAAGCCTCAGGGGCATATCAAAATGAGAACCTAGAAGACTAGATATAAACAAGACACTATGCATGAGAATACACCCAAAACCAACACACAGATTCACCATAAATACTGACAACACTGAACTGAATTTACAGTGTTTGGCATTTAATAATAAACACAAAGTATAGAGTTAAGCAGCATGAAATCCAGATATAATGACATCCAATCAGTAAGTTAAAAAAAATTTAAACATCTAAAAATAAGTTATACTCACGTAAGTTAAAAGTCTGCCATTAAAATAGTTTTAACACTACTGTTACTGAAGTTAAAGCTAATTTATTAACCTTCATCAATATGTACAATGCTTGAAAGGAAGCACAGACGATCCCATCAAAACATAAAAGACTGGACGTTATCATACTATAAAAGCCTATTTAGTTCCATTGGTGTATTAGGAAGCTATATAAAAATTTGATAAACTGTCTAACAATAGATATGAAAGCAGAAGTATGAAAGCATCAGGACTCTGAATTGAAACGCCTATCATTATAAATAATAGAGCAAACTCAGAAGTCCAAAGAGTAAATTTAAAATTCTTTTTCTTTGAAGAGCGCAGTGTAAGTATAGACTGGTTTCAACGGAGAAGATAGGCTGCAAGTTAAATTAAGAGATACCAGAATGGTCTTAAAACAGATGTTCTTCATACGTGAGACAGATTCTGGTACATATTCCAATGCATTTTTAACAAAATCAAATCTTCTTTGGAGAACTCTAAGGGAAACAATCACGGAATATCTGCCTTGGAGAACTCTCCTCTTCAGAAGGAACACATTACATTCATGTTCCAAAATCTGGAATGCCTTCTCCACATTTATTTTTCAGTTCACGTATCAAAGGTTCTTAGCATGCAAGAAAACTTATCTCAAGGGTAGGAAATGTTCCTCTTTGTGCTATGCTGTGTGCAGTGGAACTCAACATACAGGCTAGCAGAAGAGCAGCCTGAATGTAATTCATTCAAATAACCAACATATTACTTCATATCAAAGAACTTTGACAAAAACTGAGATTTGAACTTGCCGGGCAGATGCCAAAAGCCATAAAACAGCATACAGTCCAAACTTGGTAATCGTGGCAGCTAAACATAACATTGCAATGATAGATAAATGTTAGCCTTGATCAGCTAATACTTATCATTCCATAAACCTGTAGACAGTTTACATTAACATGCTTTCCTTTCTTAAAAGTACACTGAAGTTTAAACATTAAGAACTCCACTGGTGGTGAAATTCGAATCTTCCAGACCGCTAGCTTTAGCTTCAGACTGCTGCTCAAGCTCTTCCACCATCTCTTTCAAGCGGTCTTCGTCTTTGAAAAAATACACATACAAATTTCTTTCCATCTGATGCAGCTTATTGGACTCTAAAAAGTTTCTCTTTGACTTCACGTCAGCAATCAAATCCATAAGGAGTTGATTTAGTTTATTTAAATCAACTTCCAGTTGATGAAACTGCTCAGTAAGTTCCTAACAAAAAATACAAGACAAAAAATTATTACCTTTATATTGTTAATACACTAGCTGAACTAGAAACATAAAAGTTTTTTGCTTTTGGAAGCCAGTTTCTTTTGAATAGAAACACAGGTGATAAGTGACTCCATTCCATCTATGTAACTTTTGAGCTCCCTGTAATGGTACTTGCATCAGGTTATGAAAATGTAATTTCATTTACTTGTTTACTAAACCAGATGAGTTAAGAACATAAAAATCTAGCCCTCAATGAGATAGACGGTTGAATGACATTTTCACTCAATTACAAGTTTTTGTATCTAGTCAAATCTTAAAAGGGAAAAAAACACCACAACAAAGCCAATTTAATTTTAAAATTAAATCATTAATTACCAGCTACAATCTTCCCAACTATCATTCCTATCATAGTTCAGTGTAAGCAGGCCAGTCATCTACTTGCACATTATTTCCTTATTAAAGGAATTACTTTTCTTCATAAACAGTAGCAATAGAAAGAGATGTCACTATGGTTTAAGAGGTAACTGGAATCAACAGCAAGGTATTTGATTGATTTAATAACGTGTAATCCCTAAATACATATTGTTCCAATTACAAAGTTTCATTTTTATTAAAAACTGTTCTGTATGTTGCAAATTCACTTCACGGATGGAAGTGTTAAATATATTTTCATGTAGTTAACCAAGGAAGTATTATGTAACAGAAGACATCCCTCAATCCACTTTTGAGATACCTACAATTATTTTATAAGTATAACAAATTGCATTTTACGATCTCTATTCCCATTTAAAAGAGGCTCTAAACCCAACACCTGGGAGCTCTGTAGCAGGACTGTCTTACTACGACTGTCCTTCAAAATTCTGATATTCTTATTTTGTCCAAGTGAGCCACCCATGGCCAGGCTTTTTAAGGGGCCAAACTGTACTATTCAGGTATTACAGGTAACGGGGAAAAAAACCCGTCTGAAATAAAGGGAAATTTAAGCAAATTTTCCAGTGACACCATATCCAAATGACATATTTCCCACACCATAAACTTACTAGTAATACACGACTATATATGCCTTTGAAAGAAATGAAAGGTTAGATGCAATGACTTGCTCAGAAACAAAAAATTATCACCTGCCAACATTTATAAAATCTAACATTTGCTAAGAACAATGTAAATACTGAGCCCATCATCATTATGCTAATAAATCTGTTGCTGATGTGGGAGCTAGTTTGTGTGTCTACAGCCTTCATACGACATTTCTCTCAGTAAAAAAATGACACAGGTTAATGCAATAATTTTAATAACCAGATAAGGGCTTACCCGACTACTGAGCTGTATTTGATTTCCTCCACAATACAGAACATCATGAAGGCTATCTACATCACTTTTTAGCTTGGACAAAAGGAGAGACTGTTCTTGAGAAGATGCTGCTATCTGATCTTGTACTGTAGCACAGTCCTGCTTTAACTTCTGAGCCATCTGCTCCAGGCTTTCGTATGTTTTAAACAATTGTTGCTTTTTATTTTCTCCTTCCAGAAGCTGATATAGCCTGTAACAAATGAAGTTAGACACACAAGCATTTTTAAGTTTCCTAAGCACTCCTGTTATTATTAATCAAGAGAAGATGTTCATGTTGAGAAGTCCGAGGACTAGTAAAGGACAGTACTGCTCAGGGTACTCTTACTACACTACTGTATCTCCCACTGATCTTGTGATTCTATCCATATATAGCTGGTATGTGATTAACAGGACTCCAAAATATTTCAATATTAAATTAACAGCAATGAAATACTAAAGTAACAGTTAGCAAGTACACAATGAATGCAAATAGAATTGGACAATGTGCTTTTGCCAACTATTTCCCAACATTTCAAGGGCTGCAAAGTAAGATACAATTTTTTTTTTTTTAAGTGCTGAAAAACAGCAGACTTCAATGACCAATGAGAAGTAAGAGCAATCTTTATAACCTTTTCAAGCTTACTGGAGTATTTCCCATTTTCTATCTATGAAGAGACTGCTAAGAATTCTCCAATTAGTTACGAGTCATGCAAAAGGCAGCAATACCTACTGTACCAAACTGTACCCTTACACCCCATCAGGAAGAATCTCATACAATTACAGATAACTTTGCTCAGTTGCTACTACCACCTCTGCATATTAAAAACTTTCATTGAGCCCCAATATAGAATCAGATTGGCTTTAATAAGAGGAAGAGCTATATGTCAAAAGTAACTGAGTTTAAAAATGTTACAAGTTGCCAATGTAAATACACAACAGGAGTGAAATTAACACTGCCTAATTCTTGCAGTTATTCATTGTGCAACACCATACTCAGCTACCACTTAACAATTATTAAAAAACACTTAAAGCACCATTTTGAGGAAGGAGAAAAAGTCTGACATTAACACATCTATAAGTATACAATACACCTCATCAAAAGGTGTAGAGTCTTGAAGTGACAGCCAACACAGCACACATTCCTACTGTATCATCTGAGCTACAAAACCACACCTCTACATGAGTGACAAAACACTGAAGCAAATGGCAAATCAAGCAGTAAAAATGAGCTAAACATGTTTCATATATTGAAGGAGTCATTCCTCTTCTCTACCACACGGGGGATTTTGCAGGCTAAGCTGATGAGGCCATGCACATGACCCGGCAAACCACTGTTACCAACAGCTCTTTACATCTATAGTTCTAGAATAACTTTCAAGAGGTCCTAGATCAGGGCACCGTAAGACAGGTTTGGCTTTAAACTTTCATTATATTCTGGATATTGCTTAGGAATGCTTCAGCAATATTAACAAGATGGATAACTGAACAGTTTTTCCTCAGGCAAACCTGAAAAGAATTTCAAAGGATAAGCAAGAGGCAAGTCTCCTATCGTGAAGGCTTCAGTTCTGGAGAATTCAAAATACTAACTAGCTATAGTGAGTAACTAAGAACTTAGCAATAGAAAAGGCTTAGGCAAACTAAGCCTTTATCTCCCCAGTATTATCTCAAAGTAAGTCAAAGTTCAATAGTGACTATAACACTTACCTGCAAGAGAAACCATCTTTTGAACTAATAATGTTTCTTGGCTTCGCATGTTGAGTTCGCTCAGTTATCACCTGTAGTCTCTGTTGCAACTCATCATTGCTCTGTTTCAGAGATTCTACCAAATTCTCAAGTCGACAGCAGATCTCCTTATGTTTCTTCAACTCCATTTCATGGGCTAGCTCAATAAGTTCAAATGATGCTTTCTGTCTTACCAAATGCCTGCATATTTCATCTTGACCTGAAGCATAATGGTCCTGCTGAGCAATCTGATGATCCAGGTAAGCTTTCACCACTGGCGCACTCAAAAGTCGTGCATTCTCTTTCAGAAGGGGAAGGAGTTCTTCATTGTTTATCTGAGTTATATCTTGTTTAATTGTTGAAATTTCATAATTTAAACTAGATATTTTAGCATCAAGGTTTTCTTGTTTTCCAATATCCTGCATAAAACAAAGTATTTGTCAATTTCTTCATGGTCTCCTCCAAGCCACTTCCCTAACACATTTCTTCAGTTCACACAAGATTCACATATATATGGTATATTAAAATCACTGCATCTTTTGTATCTACAAAATTAAATGAAAACTCCACAAGCAGTTTTACAGAAGTTTACAACATAAGGCAAACACAGATTTACAACTAGATATCAAATAAACATGTCTGAATAAATAGTAATTTCATTCTATTGCAGGGCCAGGAAACAGTTTATCATGTTAAAAATAGAAGAGCTGTATTTTCCTCAGCAACCAGCTTTCAAGCATGTCTAACTGAAATCTCACATGCAAACATAATTTTATATATTCAATCAGATGACTATCAACACTGCTATCAGAATCAATCTTTTTCAAATGACTCTAATCAATCAAGTCGTATATGCTAGTCATCCATAAACGAAAATATACAAACTGACATGATGCCGCAAGTTATTCCATGACTGGCATAAGCTATTATTTTTCCTTCTGTTATGATTTCTTCACATTCTTAAATTCTAGTAGCCATATCTGCCTGTCACTCACTTGTTAAGAGATTTCTGGGGCTTCAACTATCAGATTCATTTACAAATACTTGAGTTTCAAAAGAGTCAGTGAACTAAAACTTTAAGGTTATGCTACAGAATATAAACAGGAATACATTTATCATATTAGCTCCTCAATACCACAAAATTTCAACTGAAGTTAAGCTTTTTTTGTTATACAAAGATCTAAGAGCCAGTTATAATTCGAAATTTCAAAGTTAAACTAAACTAGAAAGGTACTACTAAGTTCCAGGTTTTTTAAGGTAGTAACTCTGGAAAGTAGAATTAAAGATACTCTGCCATACTGAAGAGTTTCTAACTATAAAAACTGGAGCTACTTCACAAAAGGAGTTTTCTGAGCAAGACTAAAACTTCATAAAAGTACAATTTCTCTATGTAAAAATAGTTGAAATAACAATAACTCAGCAATTCCTTTTACTAGATCCAGTTGAACACACCTGCCTGTTTAAAACTCCACTACCTTCTACCTTTTGTGGCTTACCTTGTTGTCTAAGGACTGCAGCATGCTTTCTGCACATTTTATAGCCAAATTCATGCTCTGCTCTTTAGCTTGCATCTGAATTAGCTGATGTTGAGCACAAATATATGCTGTCTGGAGCCTGGCCATCTCTTGACTATCTTCGCAAACTTCATTAGTCTTGTCACAAGCAACTTCCCTGCTTATATCCGCAAGCTGAAAGCTGCCTTCATGTGAATTTTCAACCCATTCAGACATACCTTGATAAAAATGTTTTTTTATGTATGAGGTAAGTGCTGCAGTGCTTCGTTCTTCCTGAGACAAATACTTGTCCAAAGAAAGTTGGGAAAAAAACACTGGATGTAGGCCTGGCCCTTGTTCTGAATCTGAAGCAGTGAAGAAAGAGGCCAATTTCTTAGCTGCATCCGTAAGAGACAGCAGTTCATTATTAAGCTTAGTATTTGCTGCAGTAAACACTTCCAGTCCTTCTTTCAAATCTTTATGTGCTGCTTCCTCTCTGCTTTTTAATGTTTGTAACATATGGCTGTTTGCAGAAACCATCATTTGAAGCTTATTATGCCGATGAATTTGAAGTTTCTTTAACTTCTGAAGAGTTTGAAGCTCATCCTCTAATTTCTTCAGTTCCTCCTCCTCCTCTTGGCTACTGTTCTTTGAATCCATGGGCTTCAAGGTTTTAAGGACTTCATCCAGTGCATTTCCTTCCAAAATGGGCTTACCAGACTGAAGAAGATTATCAAAATCTTGCAGTTCTTTTTCAGATACCACATGCTGTTCATTTACATTTCCACAAAACCACTCCAGAAATGAATTGTCTTCCAAAGACTCAAACAACCAATCAAAATCTTCTCCATTAAGCTCATCAGCTTTTGGATATCCAATTTTCTTAAGAGTTTCCACAAAATCATTTCCACAGCTCATGGTTAAAATATTTTTTGTAAGCAGAAAAGATCCAAATACATGAAAAAAATCTGGGGTATTATTCCAGTTGTAATTTTTTTGTCATTTTAAATGAATATTCTGTATTTTAACAAAAAGAGTCTGCACAGGAAAAAGGAAATGTCAGATCACACCAGAAAACTGAATGCTGTTCTGGATTAGAGTGGCTATTCAAAGACTAGAAAACAATTTTTATTTCAGGGATATATTAATATATTTTGTTCACCAAATCAGGATACGTATTTTTACACCAATTAAATCCCTTATCTTTGCAACCACGTTTTTCCTTAATTCACATAAATTTACTAATAAAATAGAATACTACTATTAATTTAAAAGCAACAGGTATAAATATTGAGTACTTCATTGGCCTGCAAAAATGATTTACTTGTACAGTTTTCCTCACATTAAACAAAAAACCCACCCACAATCATTTTAACTCTTCCAAAATGAGAGGAGCTTTCAGCTTGTCCTAAAAACAAAACTACAGTGATGTTACACTGCACTTCAAGATCTTGCTTATATTTTTTTACTTCAGCAGCAAGCAGAATCTTGTCCTCTAAACCTTAAAGTTTCCTCTGAAAATGGAACAAGAAATCCTTTAACATAAAAATATCTCAACATAATGATGTATTTTTGACGGATTATAAAAAAATAAAATTAAGATCAGTGTAAATACTCCTGTGAAAATAGTCACAACTTCAAAGTTACAAGAAAAAGGAGTTTGCTGTTTCGCTGTTTCCCAGCAAACAATCAGCTTTGGGATCCTAAAGTGTGTGCAACAGACAGCAAATAGGACAAATTATCAATAAAGTCAGGAGGCCTTGTCTGCAATACTCTGGTAATACCCAGGGTTTGTTTGTTTTGGCTTTAGTTTAGCATTACTTAATACTTTGTTTCTAAAACATACATTCCACCAGAACACCTGGCTTTGCCAGCCGGCCTGGAGGGCATGTATGCTGAACAAGTAAGCATATCCTTTTAAAATTCTGTGTGTATTTGATTTAGCTTAGAGTTACAGATTATATAAGGAATAGACTTTGTTATGCAAATTTCATGTCACAAGGCAGCCTTCCAACTGCCCTCTGCCTTCCATGCTAAAAAAGGGCTGTCGCCAAAATAAATAAATAAAAGGGAGCGCACATAGCTTTATGTACGTGTGCGCAGGCCATTAAGGCACGCTGACGCTGCCGCTCAAGCCGCCATCAGACACCACCGACAGCATCCTGGGACCCCTGAGGGAGCCACCCGCCATCCCCGTCCGCAGCGCGGGGACGCCCGACCACCACATCCCGCCCCGCCCGCCCGAGCGGGGCCCTCGGGGGCTTCCTCCCAGCGCCGAGGAGCCCAAACGCCCGCCGGCCAAGTCCCAACTCCGGGGCGGCTGCTGCCTGCAGCCCCCCAAAGGGGTCTCGGCCAAGAGCCGCCCCGGAGCAGGACAGGGCAGGACGAGGAGACGGAGGGGAGAGGCTGTCCCCTCCACCCCCCGGCGCGGGCGAGCCCCTACCCCACACCGCCCGATACTCACCACAGCGCTCTGCCTCAGCCACCGCTCGGAGGGGAGGGGAGGGGGAGAGAGACGCAGAAAATGGCGGGAAGACAGAGGAAGCGCGTCGGCAGCGTCCCCGCCCCAGGGAGAAGGAGCCGGGCCCGAGCCCCGCGCGAAGGGGGGCGGGGCCGCCGGCCGTTAGGGCGCCAACGGCTCGAAACGCCCGCCACGCGCTACTCTCGCGCGGCCTCCCCGCCGCCCAGGGCCGCCCAGCCGCCGACTGCGCCTGCGCGCGTGCTCCTCGCCCCTCCCTCCTCCCGCAGAGGCCCCCGCCTCGCGCTAACGGGGGACGAGGGGGGCCTGCGCGGCGAGGGGGGGAAGGAGGGGGTTGGCCGGCGCCGGCCCGCTGACCAGTGACGTCACGCGGCTCCACAGGGAGCGGGGGCGGGGTCTGGGCGGCGGGGCCGTCCCTCACCTCAGGGGCCGTCCCTCACCTCAGGGCCGGTCGGCTGAGGCGCCGTTCGGTTCCCTCCGCTCCCCTCCGTCGTAGCCTGTCATTTTTCTGGGGCCCGTTGCTCCCGGGAGGGAGAGGATGGGGGAGACCTGACTACGATTTGACATTGCTCAGCTTGGACCAAAACCGGGACTCAGACGCGTGTGGCCACCAGCCTCCCCGAAGCTGAGAGACGGGGCTAATGGTGGCCGCTTCTACCAGTCCTCTGTCCACAGTTGCTGTGTTCGTGATTCATCCCTGCTTAGTCCTTTTAGTATTTTTTCATGGACTTTATGTCCATGAATTTGCCTAATGCCTTTTTGAACCTGCTCATAACTCCCCAAAACTTCTCAAGGCAACAAATTCCAAAATGTCACTAGCTGCTGCTTAAAAAAGCACTTTCTTAGTTGTTTTTTAACCCTCCCCTAATCCCATCAAATGACCCCCAGCTCTAGCATTGCAGGATTTGGTGAATACCACCTGTGCATTTACCTGTGGCCTTCATAGCAATTTAGAAACCCCCAGTACATCGCCCTCCAGCTTTCTCTTCCCCAGTTTGGAGAGCTCCAAAATTTGGCCTCTAAAGCAAGCGCTCCATTCCCTCAACGATTTCAGTTGCCCTCTTCTGTACCATCGCCGCACCTTGCTTGAGGTGCCGAGATGAGACTGCACACGGACCTCAAGGTTTTCTACAAAACCCTTCTTTCTAATACCTTTCCTTACGATGCTCCCTGTTTTCTTGGCTCTTCGGCTGCTGGTGCCCACGGAGCCACCAGAAAGCTCTCAGCAATGGTTGCGGGACCTCTTCTGCATTGTGAGGACTGGTTCTGGGTCGAGCATCATGTAAATTAAGGCTTTGAGCATCCTTTATCAGCCGCTCCTCGAGTTTAGCCGTCTTCATTTCCTGTTTACGCTTTGCGTGCCACGTTTTTCTGGGCTTCCTTATTTGCCTCGTGATAGCCTCCTTAACTTTCTCATTGAGTTGTGCAGGGGGGACGTTTGGGCCGCCATTTTCTATTTGTGTCAGACATTTTACCTGGGCTTCTAGTACGCTGTTTTTTAAGCCTTCTGGGTATATGTAGGCTTCTTGCTTTTGTACTGCTCATTTTAAGTTTTTGGGCATTCTTCCCCATTTTTGCATAGGTCATTTTCTTTAAATTGAGTATCTGTTTGCTTTATTTGTCTTGCTCTCTTCTTACAGTGTTAAGCTTAATTATATTGCGGTTGCCACTATGGAGCAGCTCACCCACTAATAGCTCTTGAATTAGATCCTCTGCACTGCTGAAGACTAAATTCAGAATGGCATTTTTTTCTTGTGGTTTCTAAGGCCAGTTATTCTAGAAAGAAATAATTTATTGCATCCAGAAATGTTATCTGCATATTTCACCCTGATGAGACATTGACCCAGTCTGTATGTGGGTGGCTGAGCCCTCCTACTACATGTCCTAAATGTGCAGCTTCTCTAATCTCACTTAATGCAATTGTTGAAATGAATCAACACGGGGAAACGAGCAACCTTGCAGCTCAGCACAGCTAAGACTAACTCACAGGAGGTTTTCTAGATCAAAATCAGCACCTGTATGGCCTGCAAAGTGCATTATGTTGATTTCTGGTATAATGTGGTCTGTGCAAGACACCTTTAAATTAAACCCTGAACTGGCAGTGGGTTCTCATGGGTAAAAAGAGCTGTAGTGTTGAATTCCTCCCCATCAGATTACAGCCTGATATGCAGCTGCAATTTTGGCTAGCTGAAGTTTTCAAATCGTCTTGCAGATAAAGTTCATTGCGTCTTTCCGATGAGGAAGGAACAAAAGCATTCACTAGCTTATTTCATAAGACTATGCTGTTTCAGTTCAGTCAGTTACTAAAATCAACTTGTCCTACAGTAGTATTTTGGAGGCTTGTGCTTCACAGTATTGGGTTTTTTTCAAATTTCATAAATATCAGTGTTACTCATGTAAAAAATACCTGAGTAAAAGCAAATTTTAAACACCTAGAAAACTTTCTAAAATTCTCCTGTCCTGAGAGCAATTCATCTTAGGCGAAAGAAGACACATCTGATAAAAGATTGTCTGTCTTTTGGCTATCAAATTGTCTATCTGGATTGCTGCAACTAATGCCTTCAGTTCCCTGTGTGACCAGTTCCTCTCCCTCTTTGCAGACTCACACTCATATGATGTCCCACCTCCCTCGTGGCCTTTCACAAAACCTACATTCCCATCTGTTTAGCTGGGCAAGCAGGACTATATGCTCATCCTGTAGCTGGTTTGGAGCTACATGCGTGCTGGCCAGTAGCCACTGCTCAAAAACAGTGAAGAGCTCAACTGGACCAGCCTTTGGGCAATGGGCAGTGCAGGAAATAATTTATTTCTCTTTCTGCTCAGACATGGAATTTTCCTGGAAGTTTTCACCACGGATTATCGTTGCAGCCTCCATCCTATCTCTGCTTTGTCAAATTTGGTGAAAATTAGCCTGAAGGTTCAAAAGTTATCAAGGGAAGGAGGAGGGGAACAGATGGACGAAAGAGGAGTTGACAGACAGTATGATCTCATAATCCCCACTGGCATAGGAATTCAGGCTAGAATTGAAATATTTTAGGGCAGAACATTGTGCACTTAAAACTCTCATTTTGAAAGAACAAGCCTCTAATGTGAAACAAATTTTCATTTGTTAGACCATCGATCAGCTTTTAGGGCAGAGATTAAACAACAGCCTTCCCCTACAAACGAGCTGCAAACATATCTTTGAAATTTCTTACAGCCCCTTTCCCCACCCAACTGCAGCCCCATGTGCTTCAGTGTTTGCTTTTGCAGCTCCTTATGGATCAAGATTGTTTTTCTCCGATTCATTTTTTCTTGGTTGTGTTTAGTCAAAACATAGTTAAAGGCTTACCTTACCCTTTTTTTCCATTCTAGGAGCAGTTGTTTTGCATCTGTGTCTGAAAACCGGAGAGGTTTCTTAGATAGCACGTTGCCTTTACAAGCCGTTTTATGGTGGATTCCAGCAAGACATGGATGTTTCTGGAAAGATGTCTGCAAGCTCTGCACTATTCCATCAATGCCATGTTGCATTTGTTCCACTGCAAAATATGATGTTGTTGTGACTGATACCTCAGAGAGAAGCTGTCGGTTACCCATTGGCCAAGGCTGTAAAAAACAGCCAAGGCGTGCAGTTGCCACCATATAGGCATTGCAGCTGGCCAGTATAAACCCTCCCACTGGGATACATCTGCAGGTAAAAAACTCTTATAAAAATGGTTTGCTTATTACTGCTTTAGAGTTTGGTTTGGTTTTGTTTTGTCGTGTGGAAAAAAAAATACACGAGAAGACACAGAAATAAGTTTTTAGCTGGTGAACTGTAACTATAGAAGGTTTTTCATTTTGCATCATACTGCACTTCTGCTAGCAGCAGCAGGATGTTAGTGGTCCCTGCTGCAGATTGCTGGAGTAGCAACCACTCTTTGGAAACACCTTGTCCTAAAAGGTAATTCATTGCTTTAAGCAAATTTATATTCTGAATTAAGCACAGCTTTTAAAGTGCCATGTGAACTTTTATTATAACTAAGTTAGAAGACAGGAATTTGGCACCAGCTTGCTTTCTCTCACAAGCACATGTATCTTCTCTCTAGAGGAACAGTAGATTTCATTCTGAGACCTTGTATTCCCAGAAAAGCAGGTCAAAGTGATTAGTTTTCTTCAGCTTTGTTGGATTCAATGCCATAAATATAAAAGAACCGCCTACGTGTTTGGGCTAACTACTAATGTATTAAGACACAATGATGCACAAGGTTATTTTTTTCCTAGAAAATTGTATGTCTACTCCTATGACCCTATTCTGGATTAAAACCCCAAGTGGGGCTGATCAGTCTGGCTGTTGGCAAATGGGTTTTGTTCGTAAGAAATTGAACCTTAGTGTGGGAATGTACACTAGGACTCAGCAGGGGCCTCGGCAGGGACTGTGAAGGACCAGCCTGATCCCTCCCACTTTCTTGCTCTGCTCCCCCTCTCCCATCAATCTCCCACCAGCTCCTCCCTAGCGGGGCAGTGGTTCCTTTGCACCGCAGTGACACAGGAGACCAACCATTTGGGGGGCTTTTACAGAGCTGCCTCCTCAGCCTGGGGAGCGTAAAATCATAGCGGGCAAAAGGAAATCGGCCTCCTACCAGCAGCAATCTCCGCTCTTCCAAACCCAGCTCTTCTGACAGCAGTAATGCCAGCCCTCCATTGCTCCGCTGTCTGCCACACCATAATCATACCTTTCTTGCCATGCCATGGTCCTTAAAAACACTGGGTAATTCATGGTTTCTAGAGTAATAATAACTGAGAATTTTGCCATTGAAACCACTTTAAACTAACTCTTCCAGAGGAAGCTGATGGTTATATCAGCTTGAATTTAGTTATAATCCAAGGCTCTTTTCCATTTAAATAGGCTTTGACAAAACATTTTCATCCTGATAGGCAAGGCAAGCTTCTGGAGTTCTAATATTAAATTTGAAACATCTATCATTAGCAAAATGAGGAAACTTACTTTTCTTATAAACAAATCACAACATTAAAAATGTCATAAAAGAAGCTGTACAGGTCATAAACTGTACAGGTTTTACAAAAATAGTGCCACTGCATTTGTCATAATTCTGTTACCCCACGCAATTCTTTCTTGTGCTCAGAAAAGTGGTGCTGTCCCAAAATATAGCACTGCTAAAAGTTTATTACAGCTTTTTTCCTGTTGGAGATTAATTTCTAATAAGTTAGTAATGTGCTGGATTGTATTTTATGCTTATTCTGTGATAGTAGTAATTTCAAAGAAAGCCATGATAAAAAAAATAGTTTGCTTTGTGCATGAATATTTTTACTGATTAAGCAGCTCAGCTTATCTGAATCAAACATAAACAAATCAACAAGCTACTTGCCATGATTTCAGCTTAAAACTACTATTTCTATATTTTTAAGGCATCGCTGTATTTAAGTGCAACACGCATGACAAACTGAAACAAAAACCAGTGGATGTCACACATTACAGTTGAGAGTATAACGATGCAATTTGCAAAAGCATTTCAGTTCTGTCCTTCCTCTCATCTCTCCTAGTAACAAACTAAAATGCTCATTTTTGTCTGGCTGTACATCACTTGTGATGTGACTTTCATATTCAACAAAATACACATGCAGAACTTGTAGGCTGCCTTTTAATGCTTTTTTTTTCTGTCTTGTACAGAGCTGGAATGATTTCAAGTATAATTACTTAGAACAGACACTAATGCATTTCAATTTGCACTTTGTTTTACAGGTTGGTTTGATTTGAGAAATGTAATAGTGGAAATTTATACAGCACCCATGGTTAGAGACAAATAACGTTAATGACTATTGGGGTTGCATTGGGCCAACATATATAAAAGAACTTTAGTTTAAATAGCACTCCAGCCTTCCTACCATACTATTAATTTGAATTGCTAAAATTCAGTGAGTGCCTTAAGAAATAGTCATTAAGCCTATATGTAAAGATTTGCAAAGAGAAGAAACGCTATACACACAAAACAAATGGTGAAAAGTTAAAAAAACCTGAAAACCACAACAAGAAGGCATAAAAATTTGTATTTATATTATGATGAGATAATGATACAACACAATGTCGTGTGCTACAGAATGTAGCGAGCACCATGTATGCACGTACAAATGAATTGGTTCAGTAGAATACATCTCACCGACTACAAACCTTTGGCTCTGGGACGCAGTGGCTCTGGCATGGAACCCACTCACTGACACCTTTAGGTAACAATTTGACCGGTAAGCAGCAGAAGGCTCTCTGTCAGTGCTTCACATGCACAAAAATGCCATCACTTAAAAATCCATATTGCACAGACTCTTTCAATGACATAATTTGTGTGTAACCACATTTTACGCCTCTCGTGCAAAATGGAAGGAAGAAATTCTGAAATTGGAGCGCCTTCACTCTGCTTTGCCAGCAGGCAAGTCTCTGGCTGGACATGCCTCCCCAGGAATCCTTTGCGGGGATTAATTTACAATCCTTCAGGTAGAAAGAACTGCCAAGGTGACCGAATGGTTTCTGGTCTTTTACGTTTCATATATAGCCTTCATTTTCATTCTAGGTAGTTATGCAACACACTTGGATGTTTCTTTTGCAGCTACAGATTAACAACAGTGCGTTTAGTCAGTCACTTAAGCAAATTGGCTCATTTTCATCGCTGGTGAAATTAATTTCTGATGTGTTTGCCCCATTAGTATTTGCATGGAGTACAGCTCTTCCTTAAAGAGCATCTAGAGGGATTCAATTCTCCTTCCACTAATTTTGGCAAGTGCAAGTTAGTGGATTAAATATCAACACTGTTACTGGCTCTTACCACACATGACCAATGGCCTCTAATAGTTAAAAAAAAATTAATGGCTTTCTGAAAGAGTAATCTGTTTTGCAGACATTCCTTTATCAACACCATCATAAAATGAGGTGGATAAAATTAATATTACTTGATTAAAAGCTGTGATGATGTGGTTCTTTTAAAAAATGTGTTTCTTTTCCACCAGGCTGATCTGCAAGGATGAAAAATTTCACCGCTAATTACCAGCCTGCTATAAAGTTGGTAAAATGGTGAAATAATCACTTGTCAGTGTAGCAGAGACTGCTGTAAATACCTCCAAGAAAAGCAGAAGTACATCCTGCGGCTAAACAAGCTCCGGGGCTCGGAACAGGAGCAGGTCTGCAGGCAGAGCTTACACACACGCAACTTCACCTCTTTCTGTTTCCCAGCTCTCTGGGCATTTAAGTTCACCCACTGAAATGGGTTATACAGACCGTACAGCCAGATGCTCAGAATACTGGTATTTGTCACAGTAATTTGTTTGTAGGTCAATAGAAGTAACTTTTGTCTTTAATACAAAATGATGTTAGGCTGTGTGTGCTACAGCTGAACCCATACTCATCCATGTCATGAAAAATAACACCATTTCAGGTCAGAAAAAGTCTTAATATCTTTAAGTTAGGTGCAACTTGTATTAGATTTTAATTTCTTTTTTTTCCACCCCAAATCTTACACTAAGAAATTAGGATAGAAACTGATCTATAAACACCAGATGAAAAACTGACTTTCTCATGGATTTGGGGGGAGCCTTTTTATTTCTGCTTTAATCTGATAAAACTCACTCTGAACGAAGTTTGGTCTTTGCACAAGACAATACAAGATCCGGTCTCTGGGTAGCAATGTGTTGTAGAGTTTCTACTGGTCAAACCCTGCTCTTTTCAGAAGATAAATAAGTCGGCTTGCAATGGGCCTGGGGTGGGGTACAAGTTGGGCAGAGAGAGGACAGGCATGAAGGAGAATTCATCCTCCCAGTTGCAGTGGAGAAACTGCAGGAAAAGCTAACAATTTTAGGCTGTTTTTTTATGCCTCACTCCTGTGATGACAGAGTACACTGACGGAGCCAGAGGAAGAGCTAACCCAGGAGCAACGAAGGGGCGTGTATCCTCCCGACACTTGTGTGCTGCAAGGGAAAGCCCTTCCTTTCTTCTCCCACCAGGAAACAGGCCAAACCTCTACGTCTCCATAAAAAGAACTTCTCGATGACTTCATCTCTCCAGAGCCGTTTCCACAGAGGAAGAGACCTAGCAGCCCTGTAATCTTGCCCCTACTCCTTCTTTTCCTATGTGGTAACTGCAGAGAAAGCAGATAAACTGAGCACTAGTATCTCCTCACCTGACAGAAGCACGGTCACGACACAAAACGGCAGAGCTGCCAAGGCGGCGGCAGTATTTAATCTCACAGCAAGCAGTATGCTTTTTGCAGTCACGTTGTGCTTACAGATACAGTTGTGCGCGCGCGCACGGATGCATGCATGCATGCACGCTCACGAAGCACACGCAGAAATACCCAGCTTAAAAAAATTAATAAAAGTAGAACGCTGTTTGCATCCCAATGTGCTATGGGCACAGGTAGCGCCGCGCTGGCTGCTCGGTAGCAGGTGAATCACGTCCCTACAGGAATGCCAGAGCCCCCACTGTCACCGTGGGTCGGCGGGGCAGGGCCGGACCGCAGCACTGCTCGGGGGGCAGGCGGCCACCCAAACCGGCCGCCAAACCCGACACTTGATGCCGTCGTGCCATTGCCTTCAACCAGGCTGATCCTGTCCGAGCTGCGGGAAAGGGGGCTGCGCCTGAAAACAGCACCTTAAAATTGGGCTGCACTTGAGGGAGAATGACAACAGGCAGCGTGGTGTCATTTTTCTTTACCGGCATAATAGCCCCCAGCTGTAATAACTGAAAAAGTAAAAACAAATAAACCCTTTTAATTTCCACTCAAGATTATTCGAGTAATTTTTATTGAAAATATAAGATCTACAAAGCCATGGATACCCAGCGTGGAAGAACTCATTAAGTTAGCACATTCATCTTTAAAAGGAAAATTTCAGGTCGACCTAAGGTACAATAAGGTTCAATTTAAAATCTCGTTTTTCCTTCTTTAAGTTTCAAATCTCTTTTCATTAGGAGGTTCTGTGCAAGAGCTGCTTGTCATGAAAGGAAACACTTTACAATTCATGAATGTGTTCATTATATAATAAATGAACAGCAACAATATACTAGCCTTTTTTTTTTTCCTGTTAACAGTCGTGTGTTAAAGTAAACTCTTTTTTTTTTTTTTTCCATGATTTGGAAATTAGTTACATATGCACCAAAGGAGCTAGTAATTTCTGCTGCTTGTCAGCTACACACAATGAGTATATTGCTGTGTGCTTTCCCCAACAATGAGGATTTTAGTAATATGCAAGGTGTATAGAACGTAATACCAAAACCTGCATCACAGAAAAGGTTAATTGTTTTCTTATTCAGCTGCCAGAGTTTATAACCTTAGGCCCCCCCCCAGAGCCAAAGTAGGGGTGGCCGTCCATTAGGTTATGTAAATTAAACATATATGTTTTCCTTGTTGGCAAGTTCCAAGCAGTAAGCGAGAGTGCAAACAAGGATCTGTAAGCTGCCACAAAATGTATTCGTATTTCTACTCCGTGTTGTAAAAGCCAAAGGGAGGACACATATGTCAGATGTTGAAAGAACAACTGAATCTTTGTTTTTGATCATTATGGTCAGTCTGTCATGAGGTCTTGTATCTGAATGCTAAAAATGGCACCACACTTGGACATCCCATAGCCTTACACAGTACGTTTGTGTTTCCCTAGCCACTGAGCACTGGTCTCACAGAGACCCTGACTTTATAAGCTAACAAAATATAGATTCGGGTGCTGAAGAATCCAAGGGAGGGCTTATACAAAGACAATTAACCCTCGCACCAAAACCTAATTTTATGATTTTACTTAAAGCCACACTGAATCAGTTGTGAGAGGGTGAAGATATAAATACACCTCTCTGCTTCATCCATAAGAAGGTGGACAACTGACCATTCAAACAGAGGGTCTTGAAACAAAGCTTAGTTGTCCTTTAAACAATGAAAAGGAGAGGCATACATAAATGGTCACCAAGGCACAATATGACAAAGGTGAAGAGTCCCTGAGACTCTGGTCTGGGTCTGTACCATTCCCCTCCCTATACAAGTAAATGAGAACATTTAGGAAAATATAATACAAAATCTCTTACAGGAAATATAGACTACACTTGCTAAAATCACTTCCCTAAAAGTGTTTATAGCTTTTTTTTTCTTTTTTTCTTTTTTTTTTTCTTCTTTTTTTTAAAAGACCTTCTTTAAACAGATAATGCAAAGACTGGTCCATTTTTTTCTTACCCGGCAAGCCAAGCTCTAATGACTTCACTAAGCAGAAGTTGTATTAAAATACACCTTCATAGTATTGCTACAATTTGGGTAAATATGTTCTGAACAGCTTGATGAATACTAAATAAACTTTGCTGTTTTACAGCATACATTTTAATTTTTTTGCACTTTTTTAAGAATAGAAAATGCAATTATAGTGTGCAAAAGAAAAAAAAATTAATTATCTTCTAGCTGAATACTGTAATTTTAAGCCATGCCTTCCATAAAAAAATGTATTGACATGTGTAAATAGAAGAAAAGAAAAAAAATACAAGCAAACAGAGATTTCATTTCCTTGCAAGGAAAGATTAACTATCACAAACTGGATCACTTGTGTTCTGTATTCTTCAGACAAAGAAATGAAAAAAACAACCCAAAAAACCACTGAAATGCTTCAAATGTCATCCATTCCACGATAACAGGTTAAAATTGCAGTGTTGCTTTCTACTACTCCCATTAACATGGATAGAATGATTTGCTGCTGGTTGGATATTGAATACAAAAAAGCAAAAGAAAGTTGAGATCATCCCACATGAAGTCATTATTAGAGCTGGCTTTTCCCCCATTTTGAAGTACAGTAGTGACTTTTAAATACGACCTTTTCTAAAGATCATCTGAGATTTGAAGATTTATCTGCCTGCTTCACCCAAACAAAGACTGCTGAAAGAATTTACTCTACAGAGCCCGCTACACAGCGTTCAAAATGTTTGGGGTTTTTTTTTCATGAAAAAATACCACAAAAAGTAGTTTTAGGCTTTTGTATCTCTGAATCACTAACACATTGTAGATTCCATTTATTCCTCCATGTTTGAAAATGGTTTCTGCAAAATCAAAATAACTGTCAAACTCCCTTACGCCATGCTTCCAACAGTTTGAATTTAATACTTCTTGAATGGAATGACATTATTTATTTTCTTTAATTTGCAGTATGGCTACATCAAGCTAGCTTTAAGTCACAACTGTACCTAACCACAGTTCTCTGCAGCAAACCCATGATTTACAATATCTAATATTGTGGTTACAGTGCAGGGAACCGTGGGTAAGAAACCTCCATGTCAGAGTACTGTGGTTGGGGTTTCCCGGAAGAGTGGCAGTTGACACCTCTGGAATATTCATATATAAGTGCTTCAGTCAGATGGTCCTGAGTTGAACAGGTAACTCAGGCACTATGAGAGCCTGGCATTCAGTCTGCGGGAATGTGTGTAACCTCCGTCACTCGAACCGCTTTGCAAACTGTAGTGGTCTTCAGCATCACTGGCACTTCCAATACTGTCCATTTCACCTGGAGTAAACTCCATTCCTTCAATGTCTACTTCTAAAGAAAACATAAGAAGGCACATTTTCAGAAAGGCAGCGGTTGTAGCAAGTAATCATGGGCCAGTGTCAACCAACGTTCAGGTGAAACCTGAATCAGACTTCATTTTCTGTAATTAAAAACAAAGAACTGGAACAGTAATTCCTGAGGAAAGGATCATCTTGTCCACCTGAGAATTAAAATCCCTTCTGTCCTCATCCACATAAATATACTGCATGACATCAATACCAAATGCTGTCCCAGAACTGTTCCAACCTGTGCATAGACACTGATTTTAAAAAAAACCCAACCCTCAAAGGCCATAATACTGCAGCACCGTTCATGGTAATTCCAACCTATACAGGTGTCGGCTAGCAGCGACCGTGGTGTAGCCATCTGTCCACCGGTAACTGCACCGTGACCGACAACTCATCTCCCATACGCACTGAAAAAGTCAGCCTGTGCAAGTGTTCGGGCACAGAAAAACTTCAAATGAGAAAATAAGAAATGGTGACAGGCAGCTTGAAGAGCTCTGTCTTAAATGAGAACCAAATGTAGAGAACACTTGGTGATCGTTACACAGAAAATATTTTAAAATTTCACAATAAATGATGTGGAATTAATTTATTCACACAAATGAATTAAGACCAATAAGATCTTTTTTTCCAAGAAGAAAATATTATGCCAGCCTTCCCAATAATTACACTAAAAATTCAGAACATTAGATGCCAATTGTTTAAAAAACTGGCAAAAACACATGCAGTATAAATAGCTTTAAAAATACACGCAGTATTAATAGCTTCAAAACTGATTAGAAAAAAAAGAATGTTTTTCAAATAATGTAAAAAAGATGCAGTAGTTTTTTCTTCTGCAAATTGCATAATGGAACAGTTTTGTCTGGGTTTTGTTGAAAGCTTGATTTTAGTTCTAAATAATGTTTTCTTGCCTCCCTACTTCCCTTTTCCTTCCTGCTCCTCCAGCTCCCTTTGGGAAGCCCTCGTTCAATTACCTTGTTCAGAGTCAGTGGATATTGTTGATCCCATACTGTCAGTGCGGATACGCTCCATGCCCTGCACGGATAGCTGCTCCAATCTGCGTTTGAGGTAGCGGTGTTCCCGCTGTAATTGTTCTTTAATATTTAGAGCTTTTCGGTCCTGTTCTTCCAATTTCTTAAACAGAGAGAAAGATAGTAAACTGACAGTTTTTACTCATGTTAAAATATAAGTAACTTTAGATCTTCTCCTAAACAGTAATTTTAAAGCAATTTAAATATTATAATTAATTTAAAATTAAAGTTAAATTTAAAATTTTAATATTTGTTACCATTCTACAGAGGTCAGTACAATTTAAGCAGGCTAGGCCAGAGCTGAATTTGTTTCACAATAAGATACATGGATATGGAGTTGGAAATCCCTCAGAGACTCTCTCGCCACTAGCAGACGTTCCTCAGCTAAGACCGAATTATTGTTGCCTTGGTTGTGGGGAATATTTAAATCATTTTGTGAGGCAAAACTGGCATCATCTTTGATAACTAGAGCGCAGCTCAGGTTTCAGTCAGAATGTAATGCCTTTTTAGGTGAAATAAGAGACTTATCACCATAAAGGAACCACTGCGAGCCTCCTAAATGCTACCGCAGGCCATGGAAATTTTCAGCGTTTAAAAAGCTTCATTAACAATAAGCAGTATTAATTATATATAGTAGGAGGAATTTACTAACAATTTTCTTTATTCTTGCTTTTTTTTTTTCCCTTGAACTTCTGCAGAGCAAATAGGATAATTCTGTGATAACCTCCTACAAAATCAGTGGTATTAATCCAAAACTTCTCAGCAAACAGCCTGTGAAAGGATCCTTCTACACATCTACCTAAAATCTCCCCTCTGCTTGAATAAAAGAAGGTATTAGTTTGGGGAATAAAAATAATACTTCACACCTGGTAAAATGTGCAGCACTGTTGGTCCAAATGCAGTAACAGAAATAATATGTTTTAAGATTTCAACTGAACCCTTTTCCAAATCACTGATAGCCATTTGAAAGAATTGACTGTATAATTAGGGAAGAAAGCGTAACAAGTATGGTGGGATCAAAAGCAGGAAGGACACACAAATCAAAACATCTTATATTATTTTAAAAAATGATCTAACTGATGAAGTAAATTACAGGTTGTAGCAATAAAAGCACTGATAAGAAATGCCAAATTTCTCTGTGAGCTGTGTTTACACAACCACTGAGATTTAGGAGATGTGCAGGGAGTGAATACAGCTGCTGACAACTCCTCCCTACCATCTGAATGAACCTATGTTTTGTTTGCTGAGGAGAGCAGGGTGGGACAGTGCACAGCAAACCACAAGCAAAATGATTTCAGAGCTTTTGCTGTTCCAATGCAAGCCTGAAAGCAAAAGTATTTATCTCTGAAAAAATAATTCACACTATTGAATTGGGCAGTTTCCTGGCTGAATGAAATCTAACTTCTGCAGCCTCGTGTTAAGCTCCCTCCCAGGCAATACTCTACGTAGCTATGCATCATACGTGGATACACAATGTTATAATAAGAAAAGGGATTGGTACATCCATGTACACAAGAAACCAAATGTGCCCAATTGATCAGATTTCCTTTTCCTGTATTTTCCTGGCTGCAATCCCAAACTCTTAACAACTATTTTAGGCATGAACTCAGTGATTCATATCCAGGAGACTCAAAACCACCCAATCTTTCAAGGCAAGTTTCAATATATTGGGGGTGGGGGTGTGTGTGTGTGAAAAGTTCAAAACTAATGACTGTATTAGAAATGGCAGACAGGCATTGGCATGCTCTGGCAGTGCAGCAGGGAGGTAGCTACCCTGACGAAGGGGAGCAATTAAGTGGCAACCCAGTTAGGGTAGGTTCAGTTAAAATCTTAAAAAGACAGTTAAACTTCAGTTTCAGTTTTCAGAAAATGAGTACTTGGTACCATGCACGATGGACTTGGGAAAGAATCTGTTCCTCATTTTTTTTATCAGCAGCTGAAATGGTAACTACATGGCTAATCTCTCCCACTTGCCACTTGTAGAAACAGTTTTTCAATTTGTATGCATAAGCCCATGATAAGGGGGCAACCAAAGACAAAAGCCACATGCAGTGCCTTTCACGCATGTTAGCCTGAATTATAAACAAGAGGCCAAAATCTCAAATGGTAAAAACAGGGGTTGCCCAGCTGGAGTAAATGTGCTTGTAAGAGCTGAGGAAGTAGCTCAGTAAACTTGTTCACAAGAAAGGTTTTGCTTAAATTAATCTTTAATTCTTCATATGAATTACACTGATTTCTGCAACTGCAGTGAATCTTAATGGTGTAAAACAGCAGGCTGTTCTCCAAAATATTCCAAGATTGCTGGCAGTGTTCAACCTCTCCTGACACTTTTCTTGACCTGTTTCCCTATAACACTGAAAAAATGCCAGATGAGTAATTACAGTCCTGGACACAGCAGCAGAAGCCTGTTCTTTAACTTTTACAATTGAATACCCGTTTGTCATATTTCGGCATATAACCCCATTTCCCTGAAACTTACAACAATGAAAATGGGAGTGAAAGTGTCTTTGGAGAGAGGAGGCCTGAAGAATAATTCCCTTTGAATTACCTGTGCAAAAGTATAACCTGCACTGCTGCTGGATCACAGGTGAGATTTTGAGTTGTTTTTTGTTCTAAATTTGTTACACCCATGAAACATGCAAGAAGAGCGGCAACTCACAGGAGATTGCATTTCATTTTTGGTTTCTTTTAAATGATTGTCAAATGCTCCAGGATCTGGTCATCAAGATGTGGGATGGGGATAAGGCTTACTAGTAGCTGGAAGCCCTTTGACTCCATTAGTTTTTTTGATCACGAATGCATCTGGCTTTTTACATCGAAATCAATGCAGTACAATGCTGCTTTGCTCGGTCCTTAAAAAATATATATATTAATCAAAGAACAGCTTTGATACATACATTTATGTTTGGGTTTTTTTTAAATACAATGTAAACCATTAGTAACTAAGCAGAAATCACAAAATCACCGTTTCATATATCTGAGACTGCAGGGTAAATTGCAAAACACAAAACCTTGATACTGTGACTGAAATCATTGCAACTAATAAAGGCCAATATATCCAGAAGATCGGACATACGGATATGGATTTTGTGTGAAAATTAGTTTCCTCTCTATGGATACACATTCTGGAAGATTCTGCTTTAAAAAAAATAAAAATATGGATGAATTTTTTTACCTTGATATGCATCTTAGCTCTTTTCAACAGACTTAGAGTGGTGTGTCTGGTGCTGTCCGGCCCGAGAGGCACAAGCTGTTTTAGCTGTTCCAAATATAGCCGGAGTTTAGCCCGCCTGAAATTATTAAAAGTGAAGAGCTTTGTAGTAAAGTTGCACACGAACAGCATATCCTATATGCAAACACCATCTGTTTGCAGGATCTCTGTGCAGAACTCGATTCAACGGTGGCTTCCTTTCCCCTCCCTTTGGCAAAGTTTCAGACTGAAAGGTCACTTGAAATGCAGTAACACTGCTTGGCACATTCAGATATTCGTTTCATACCTATATTTCAAAGCAGTTTGCTCAGTCTGGGTAGTCCCATCTTAATGAAGGGGGGGTACGCTCAGAGATCTGAGAAATCCAGGCATGGCTGCACACTGAAACTATGGCTGGGTAAGGAAGAAAAAACTGGGACTTCACTCCAACCCAGTGATTTTTGCAGGCAGAGGTGGAACTGTGGGAGGGAGCAGATTCCCCTCTCCCCCATTAGCCCTGCCTGATATGATAGGACATGCTCCTGCTACACAAGGCAAGAGCACCCATGCAGCTCTGCACAGCTCAGAGCTGCTTCCAGCCGTGGTTTATCAATATATTGTAACCAGGAGGTCCTGATGCCGCTTCTCCTGCCACCTACTGACCCACAGTCCCTCCGAGAAGGAGACATTCCTCCTCTCACTGTACAGCCAGGACAACCTTTACTATAAACACACAAGAGAAAATACTTCCAGCCATATTGGGTCCTGCCTTCTCTGCTAGTCCTTTGCAAGTATCACTACTGCTGCTCTCAACAATCTCTCCTGTACTAATGACATTAAATCTATCAGTAAAAAGAGGATAAACAAAGTGGTATTTCTACAGATACTTGGTTTCCAAACTTTGTCTGTTTTTGAGAAAGAAGCTGGCAATACAATAGTCCATGAAACAGTTACTTCAACTATCCAAAACAAGGCAGTGGCAAACCAAAGAACAGTGTGTGAGTGTGTTTCTACAGTTAAATCCAAAAGAAAATCTCTCCTGGTTTTAATGCACAATTCTTCAACAGAAATCCATACAGTTTTGCAACGAGACACAAATGGATGCAGAAGCACTGACATGAGCAACATCTCTAATATTTTCCTTTCTGCCAGCCTGTTACAGATAGAACAAAGCAATGACCTGGAGCATGCCAACATCCCGCACAAAGCAGTAATAATAAGTGAAGCGGATCAGAAGTGTGAGATGAATAATCATCTTTTTCAAATCTATTCGATGCTGCATGAAGGAAACAAACTTTGCAGGAAATGTAATGCTTCTGGTCAAGAATGAACTTTCTTTTGAACGATCAGTTCAGAACCAGAATTTAGCATCAGTGTTTGAAAAGCAGCTGAAGAGGATTTAATATCCACCAAATGACAAATTACACAAGTGTAATTGGAATGATTAGTGTAATGTGAAAACAACCTGAGAATTAATGGGGAAAAAACCCAAAGCAAAATAAAATCTAATTAAAATACAGTACAGTAATGACTACACACTCACACATTTAGTTCTGGCTGCCTCTAAATCAGCAATGTATAAGGTAGGAAATCAAAGAGCATTTCTATAAAATTGTTAATCCTTTCTTCAAGGCACTTAGGGAAAAAGGAATATTGGTGAAAATGCGATTCTCAAGAGAAAACTGATGACAGATTTTTTGTTTTGGCCTGGGGTTTGTTTTTAAACACAAGGCTCTAAACTTAACCATCTAAATGCTTTTATTTAAACAACAGCAACAAAGACTAGGGTAAGTATTCACAAAAGTAGCCCCATCAGATCGCAGAGTGCCCCTGTGGCTGCTAACTTCAACTGGGACATTGATCTTTAAAACAGTGAAATACCAGAATTAGGGACTACTGGTATTTATACAGAAAATCCTAATCAAGTAAATTTTTATTTCTGTGTCTGTAACCTCTAACAACTACCTGGCTGGTTTTGTGTTTTAAATAAAAAAACTTTCTTCAGGGACTAAACTAAAATAATCTTTTGGGTTTTTAAATGGCCTCTAAACACACATGCAATCATCTGCGTCACTCAGCACAACTTGGATGCAACTGCATTTAGACAGCTGACGAGAAAGTTGGGACTGAAGATAAAGGAGGATATAGCAAGAAAGAGGACAAAGAATAGTATCCAAGTAGTAAATAAAGAGTTAAATACATTGAAATGGAACAATCAATATACTTAAGAGTAATTAAAAGTCTGATAAGGCATATACAGCACTGTTGATCTGAGATCTGCTTAATATTAATCCTGGAAAATGTTAATGAAACCAGACTACATACTCAACTTATCTGCCTTTATTACTATTTGAAGAAAGTCTGCTTACAACAGGGAGAAAGTAAGAATTTAGTGCACTTCCTTACCATTAACTGGTGAGTTAAAGGGACGATTACCAAGATCCAGAGGGCACAGCTGTGTGTCTTTTTAAAGCACTAATTTTTTTATGTTACCTGCCAACCAGGTAAAGCAGGACATTACAGAAGAGTCACGAAGGACACGGGACTGAAGCTAAGAAGAGTATTTTAACTGACCAGTGAGAAGAATTAAAGAGCTAAATATTAAAAAAAATGCTTTAAGGCATTCTCAGCACTATCAATTGATATCACTAAATGTAATAAACAGACTTGTTAAAAGACCTGCTCTAACTTCACCTTTTTTTTAAAAAAAGGGACTTTTTCTTTCATTTAATTACTCAGCACCTATGAATCCATTAAAGGTTTTAAAGCATAAGCTTTACATAGATCTTTACATAAATGCAGGCATGTTTATATGGCTAATTCATATATTATAACACAACAGCATAATCGATGGCATAGATTGTGAACGTAAAAAAAAGAAAACCATCCCACCACAATTCCTGTGGTACTGGAGTAAATATCCCCATGTTTTTCATTTTGCGCATCTTAGAAAAAACTGTAAGAATGTAAGAAAACATTTCAGGCATGTTATGTTAACAGATCACACCAGCAGGAACAAGGGACTCAAACTTCACAGCAGATAAGTTGTCGCATACAGACTCTGCCAGCACTAATTTCTCCCTTTTTCTGCAGGGATCTGACAGCTTTCACTGTTCCTCGGCTGACTGTGACCGCCGGAGGAGGGAAAGGCACTTACAGAGGTAATCACAGCCAGAGCTGCCTTGTGTTTTGCAGCTCATGCCTTAAAATCCCCCCAGAAAAAAAAGAAAAAAAAAAAAAAAAAAGCAGCCCGGTCTCAGAGCAACAGAGTAACGATGTCTGTGTACGAAATGTGGTTGAAGTTGGGTCGTTATGCTCTGCGCCAGCTTCGAAACCCAACTGTTACACCTTCGCCCACTCAAAGCATGATGTCAGGCCAGGACACCAGTGCCTACAGAAGCGAGCACTTTTCTCACCTCATGCGGATGCACAGAAATATCGCCCTCATCACTGGTACTGAATTTATCAGGGAAGGTAAGGATCTAAAAAACAACTATCCAAAATCTGAATCTTAAAGCCTGCAGCTCTCCGTTTTGGGTACAGCCCCATGCATGGAGAGAGGTACATGGGTGACCGGTCTCTGATTTACCACATTTTCCTTTGTGCCAGATAATAAAGGGGTTTCAGATGTTCAAGACTTCAGTGTTTCTCTGTAAGCGAGCTCACAACATGGTCCTATAATCTGCATTATAGCTCTTCTAATGCTTAATAAACATGAATTACCAAGCCCACAGTCTTGGTCAGTGTTCCACAGCAGTGGCCATGTCCATGAGCAGTTGGGTGGTTCATCACGTTCACATAAAGGAAAAAGCAACTTGCTGACAACTGATGCAACAGCTACCAGCTGGAATTGCCTTGAACTGGTTTTGAATCCATGTAAGCCATGATTTGCAATATTGGCAGGTATTTCAGAACCGGTAACAAAATGAACCCTGGAGCCCCACAACTTGGAGGGACAAAGCAGCAAATCAGTGTTGTTTACAATTTCCCTGTAGTACAAGGACATCCACCAGAAGTCATTTGAAGACCACTCACTGACTCTAGTCCTCAGAGACTCCAGTTTGCTCCAGTGCTCAGCTATGAAAAGGCAGGAGCAATGCTGCCCAGAGGAGCTATGGTTCACCACTTCTCCAGAAAAGGCTGCCATGCAAAAGTAAATTAAGATCTTTCACCCTAACCAATTTTGAAATTGTGTTAAATGAGTCTATTAAATAATGGCCAGTAACCTTCCCCATATCTATGAAATCCCAGATGCAAATCCATTTTATAACATCAAGAAATGGAATACTAAGATGCAGAGAAAAAAAAAAGAAACAAAAAAGCTTATTGTTCACATGGATAATCTTCATTCCAAGGAAACTGCAACAATTCCAAGATATTCCTACAACTACTTGATGGATAGTTGCAATGGGAACAAAATACTTCTCAGTAAGGCCAAATAATATAACAAGAGGCAATGGCTGTGAATTGGGAGGTTCAGGATGGACATTACAAAACAAATTTTTTACTAGGGCAGTGGTACAGAAGAGGTTGCCCAGAAAGGCTGTAGAAGTCCAGTCCCTAGAGGTTTTTCAATATTTACCCAGACAAAGCCACCGACATTCGGAGGTCCCTCCAATCAACATTTCTATGAATGTATAAATCAAAGATTGCTTGTAAAGCTGTAGCATTCAACTCACAGGATTGTGCCCATTCATTTAACAGCAAAACACCCCCAACTGTGCGACTTAAACCTGTGCCAGTCTGATTGATACGGTACTGGTAGGTTTGTGGAGTGACCTGACCCACCTGTGGTTTTTCCACAGGGGCTCTCCAGGGCTTTTTTAGGTCCAGCACAGCAGACAGAAATGGCCTGCAGCTAGTCAGACAGCAGACAGTTGTTCAGGAAGTAGTTGCAGTTTTTTGACAGCAGCAAAGGTGTGTTTCCTAAACCATTCAAGTATACATCTAGAGACTTTATTTGGAGGCCACTGATCTGCACAAAGCCAGCTAGAAAGGCAAAGTGCACATCCAAAACAAGCTGCTTACTCCTCAGCAGGGCATGCCTTAGCCAGGCCTTGGCAAAATTAAATGGCCATGGACGCTCATGATACAGGGTGACAGCGTCCTGTTTGTGTGAAATGTGTGCTTGTCAATCCTGCCACGCTGGTTGGGCAACCCATGCAGACAAAGCTGCCAACAGCCTTCCATGCATTTATGGTAGGTAGCATGGGGTAGGCATTTCCTTGAAGCTGCACCTGAAGACATAACAACAGCTCCCGCTGCCAGAGACCACTTGTAGGAAGTGTCAAAGGGGCCACGCTCATCTGTTTCTAAACAATTGTGGGCAAGAGCATAAAACTCACTAGGGAGAAGTCAAATTCATGACAGTGTTCACCTTGCACATCCTCAAGGTCTCAGTCCACAGCCTCCCCAAATTAGAAGAATGACTCTCGCTCACATGTACCCATTCTCTGTTGACCCAAAGCTGGCCGTAGAAGGGAAGGAGCAACTCTATCAGAAAAGTTTGTCACCCTGTGGGAAGTCCCCGAACAGCTCTGTCTGGTCCACACCCACTCCCTCCTACCAGCAGATTGCCCAGTCAAAGACATGGAGCTATCTTGGCCACACTGGGAGGCACCTTAGAGCTGCAGCATCTCCAGCTGATGGGTGGCAAGGATCTGGAAGGCTAGGAAATGGGCAAAAAGCCACTAAATGTCCATGTTCCCATACCGCATGCTCTGAATTTCCCTTCATGCTGGCTCCAGCAGAACTTGGTTTCAACACCCACAGCCTCCGTACCTCTCACACCATAGTGCATCACCAAAGCACGTATGGGCCCAAAACAATGCTTGCCTCACAAGAAGGCCTTAACTGTGCTTTCTGCAAGTTCCTTCAATGCTAAAAATGCTTGCGTGGCTGAACATGTGTCTATATTTCAGATGTCCCAAATTTAGTCTAGTAAACTAGCTCTGTGTACAGGAGGTTGACATACTCTCGAATCAACTGCTAAATATACTTGCTTGGTGATGTTCTGAAAAGAAAAGGACACTATAGATCAAACACTCAAATGACATTGAAAATGCAATCATTACAAGCTGCACTAGTGAGAATAACAGATATAACTGAAATAGATGCAAAAATTAAAAATTCGTCATTTCTGTACATTAACCATTTCAGTCCAAAAACCAGACAGCCTCAGACCCTATCACAAGGCAAATCCAGTACAAATTTAATACAAACAAGACCCCCACTTCCAAGAATATAAACCTATTTGAAATGAATCTAGAAGAAGACATATTATTACAAATTGGACAGAGTTACCGAAGCATTTCAGATTCCTTCTCTCATGTTTCACATTTTTTTCCACATTCAAACCTACCCTGGCCATGGAGCTGTGCAATGAAGTTAATACACAAAGGTTTAAATATAGAGCAGTTACTGAATTTTTCATTGTTGCATAATGACTATGTAATCTAGCTTAATAACACACATCGGATAAAGTCAGAGAAGAATCTCTGCACCAAAAATTCACTTCTGGAGTCAAATGTTCTCCAGGTACATAGTGAACCAAAGCAGTCTGGGTTGAGCCCACAACTCTGGGTCAGAGACCCCTCCGGTGAACTAATAGTTTTGTTTTCTCCCTAAAGAAAGGTGATTTTATCTCCCTATCAGGCATGAAATTCAGCATAAAATACAGAAGTGAGCTAACTGCCATTGTAAGATGCTCATGTTTTTACAGGAAGACTCTTCACAGTTTTATTTATGAAATGCAAATACCTGTGTACAGGGAGCACTCAAGTTTTAAAGAGAGTCAGCAAACACAGAAGCTCAGGATCCTTTGTGACATGCACTGGTCAGGATGAACACAGACAGCATCATTATTCATAAACTTATCATTATTTCAAAGTTTTTAAGAAATGCAGATCAGCAGTAAAAACTTCCCCATTGTGACTTCAGGATTCACCCGCCAGCAAGGTAAAATCAGAGACAGAAACTCTGCCTGCCTTCTGACTCCAATATCAGCCCTTTCTTACTAGAGCTTGACACAGCAAGTCAAAATCCCTTAAGGGCTTCAGCTCTTTTTATTTTGTGCACAGTCACACTCTTGAGCAATGACGGAATTTTGCTGCAAATGGCTTTAATGGTACTGAAAATTAAATGTGTCCATATTATTTTGTATATTCCTGGATATCATGGCCATACATATAATGTAGATAAACACATAATTACATACCCCACTCTGCTTAGTAGCAGTTGCTACTCAAGCATACTTGCCTCACTCCTCCTTAAGCTAACACTTTTCTTAACATAAGTGTCAGGAATTATATATTTACAGCTCTACAATACTTTTTATAAGCTACCGATGATGATTCTGTACTAATTAAAACACATTTGTTTACAAAGGCATTTAAAGAGATTATATATAAACTTCCATCTTAAGAAATCATAGAAATTCAATCATATAAAAATGGTTCTAAAGAAACCTATTTATTAATGGTCCAGACAGAATTTAGCGTATCTTCAGCAAAACTTTAAATACAATGGAAGATAACAACGCTCCACTGAAGTATAAAATCCTGTCTCTTCCATATTTATCTCAGTCAGAAACACTTTCAATACTTTCTACTCTACAAAGGATACCTCAAATACATTTTTTTTCCAAAAGAGGCTCTAGCTCATACTTGAGCTGCACAATCTATTTCAACTACGCAACAAATTTGCTTTAGTGAAAAGGAAAGAAAACCTCTTAGTATTAAAGCACTGTACCATAGCAAGGCACCCAGTGTGCTGATTGCTATGAGATGTGTGAAATGCTTGCTTACAGCTGAGTGCCTCAGAGTCAAAACCAGAAAATTCAGTAGCACCCTTACAGCAAACCTCTTGGCTTTTTATTATCCAAGAAAAGATAAGCCAAACAGCAGTGTTCTGCAATAGATGCCTTTTTTCCCCATATTAAGAACAAAATCCTGAAGTTTGTGCTGCAGGTGAAGATTCATCCAAGGTTTGTTCCACATGGCATGTTTTGCCTGTGTCTAATACCTTATAGAGGCCTCTGCAACTAAATTCAGCAGCAAAGCCCGGGAAGGCACTGGGGCAACTAACAGGCAGAAAAAGCTGCGAGTGCTTAATTGCAGTGATTGTTAGTGAATTAAATGCAACAGCCCTACAATCAGTGCAACCGCCTGCTTTATTTACTTTAGTGTTAACTAAGAGTTTCATCCTCTATATGCATTTTCAGTGTGCTGAATATTTTTGTGCATTTGTCTTGCTAAATTGAAACCAGCCAGATAGCTTTAGCAGCCAGGTAGCTGGTGGTCTTTGGGTACCTCTGAAGTATCCAAACACAAGACATCAACTGCCTACACAGGCAATAGCTGCAAGTGCATCTTCACCACCACTAGCTTTCAAAGAGTCAGTGCTGCTATGAACTTAGTCATCTGCAAGTTTTCATGTGAATACAGCTCAGAAATGCTGCTGTTCCTAACGCTAAGGAAGACAGAAGAAAACCTCTGCTGCCTGTCATACAGCTTACCATTTCAATGTTTTGTGCATTTTATCACTCTGAAAAATATCTAAGTTCTCTATTTCACTATATATAAACGTACACTACAGCATTGACTATGCATTTGACTTACTTTCACTCAGCGCCACTTCAGCCCACTTGCTGAGCCAAGACTGCACACTTTAACTTTGCCTTTTTACCCTCCAAAAGTTGCAGCTTGTTCACGTTTTAGAACATATGCATGAAACCAGAACTTTTTCCGACATCCTTCAGCAAACGTAAGTTAAGGGAAGTATCTGCAGTGCCACAAATTATGCATTTTTGGTTAGCTAAGCCTCTTGGCAGCAGTGTGCAGAAAGCTAGCTGGGACACAAGCTGGGACAGGTGAATACTGGCTGGTCTGCAAGAGCGAAGCTGCTGACTCCCAAGAGAGGGGATGCCTGGCAGACCTTGCTGCCCATGTTGCCCTCTTCCACCCTCTCTCCTTTCCCCATCCTTCCAGTAGCTCCCTGCTGAGTGCAATGACAGCTGCCTGTCCTAAATTATGAGCACTGGGCTACATCAACATTTCTTCATCTCTCAAAATGCCTACAAGCCAACTTTAATGCTCCTTGCATTCTGGTTCCCACCAGAGGGTGAGCTGTGGTGGCCCACATACTGCCATAAGCCAGGGGCAGCAGCTAAGACGGGCAAATGACAGCAGCTCCTGAGGTTCGCTTTGGGCTGGAATGACCCTGTAAAGCAACCTGGACAATAGCAGTGTGAGAGACCTGACTGGAGCCTCAGCAGCTGGTGGCTGGCCAGACTGCCCAAGTGCTGTCCCTTCAGGGGCACATCTGACAGCTGAAGCAGACAGACAGACCAATTAGGGTGCCAGAGTCACATTTGACTTTGCCCAGCAGAAGAAATAAAAGCCCTGTGGCACAGTTAGTGCCTGTTGCTGTATTGTTCCTCGACCTTCTTCCACTCAAGTTCTCCTCCTGCCTCAGAGAACGAGCACGAGCTGTCAAGAGAGGTGTGCAAGGTGTGACACAGGCCTCTCCCCACCAGTGCCACCCCACCGCATGCTCATCCATGTGCCTAAACTGCCTGCAGACCAACCCAGCAAGATGACAAAACCAAATACAGTGGTCGGTTTCCAACCTCTCCTTTTCCTTCATGAGCTTGTGGCAGGCACTCAGAGGAGCACTTGTGCAAGGCAAGGCACAGGGAGGACCACAATGAGCAAGGACTCCGGGGCAGGTGGGACACCAGCAGCTCTGACTGGTATTTGTTTTAACTGCTGGGGAACCATAGCTTCAGGCTCCACAGTATTAAGAGCTACAGGATTGACATCTGACCACCGTCATCTCCTCTCCCTGTTTTTTTCCAGGCTCCTCCCTGCAGCCAGGCTTGATCTCACAGCCTTCCCCAGGCTTCAGCCATCCCACTGTCTTAAGCTGCTCTTATTTGAAGAGCAGCTGTCAAAGGTTTAACAGCCCTTCATTGTCTCAGGTCTCAGCAGTAAGTAACAGCAACATGCAGAAATTTGAGATGTGCTTCACAGGAAATGTCAATAGGAATTTACAAGCTATACAGGGATTCCCAAAACCATGACAAGCTGGATACCACTTGTCTTTCCTGGATGGTGATCATCTCAAATTTAAACGTATAGGATTTTCCATCCTTTGACCAGCGGCAATAAAATCTCTGACTTTGCAAGAATCTAAGGCAACAGAAATCAAACATTATGGAAACAGCTGAAATCCCCTGCAGTATGTTTTTGCCCTTGCATGGCTTTCTTTTCCTCTGCAAAAAAAAAAAGGAGATTCCATTGTGTGTTTTAGCATTTCATCCTTCAGGTTGTGCTTATCTATGAGAAGCAGTTTTCTATATCTTAAACCTTCAAAGTCAGACAAATACAATTCTTACACCTATAGAAAAGGAATTTCTATTTCAAGTGTCTTCTATTTTTAGCCCTGTTATCTACCAATTGCCTTTTAACATATACCTCTCAAATGATTTTAAGCAATAGCAAGAGAGGTATCACCTAGTACCACAAGCTCAGCATCACATAGTACCTACCTAATACAGGCAGATGAACAACAGTGTCTTGTGGGGAAATACATGAGTGATGGAAATACCATTGTACACACTTGAAAACAGAGTCCACAAAAAAATAATCAGCCATGCTTTTAATAAACTTATTTGATACTTCATTCATCCAGCCTTCTACCCATTTGTTTCACACATTAAAATGCACACATTGCAACTTAGTAGTCCTCCTAAATTAGACCTCTCAAACCCATCTGTCTTACTGGCACTCAAGTTTCTTAGATTACACTGCAGGGAGACTTAAGATTTTGTCTGTTACCTCTGAATAGTGTCAGACCCAATTAGATAAGGGAAGTGCCATTGCAAGATCATGCCATTCCAGTATCAAGCAGTTTTAATTCCCACTTGAAGTTACACTGGGGTACACAGATACTTACACATGCTCCCCACTGAAACCCCAAGAGTCAATTAGGACTCGCCACCATTTACATGAGTGCGGTAATGCTTTGGTCCTTGCCAGCAGTGGAACACCGCAAAGCGAATTTGCACAGCAAATCCAAACCCACGGCATCGGTCTGCAGTTCTGCAGCAGGTGTGTTTTCATTCGCCACCTTTCATGGTACTCTTGCAAGTAATTTGTTGAGGACTGTAGAGCATAGGTCAAAGAGAACTGCATTTATTTAAACAAGGAAAAGCTGCATAACAACAACAGGTTTGCACTGGGTTTACACACAGAGGTGAACAGGATGATAATTTTCCACAAATTAACCATTCACCAAAAGGTGGTTGAAGAGGATGCAGTCAGTCTCCCCCACAAGTGGCTCCCAGGAGTGTGTATGTCCCTTTCACGTGGCGCTTAAGGCACAAGGTGCAGTGTGTCTCTGCGCACACAAGCTACACGTTTATCAACTGACAACACCCCAAAGCAAGTTACTGCTTACAAATCAGCTCATGGCTTGAAACCGGCTTTAATTATCAGACTGTTTCCCCACATCAAAATGCTAAGCAAGAACATCGTGTCTCAGGACAGCTGCCAACAGGAAGGATCTTGAAAAAAAAAAAAAAAAAGTGGGGGGAGACTACAATGCTTAGAGAAGCCTAGAGAAGTTGAGCTGTAGCACAGCACTAAGTGAAGAGAGCACACTACGAGGCCTAGTGAGCTTCTTCTGCCTAATTTTAAACCTCCCTATAGACCTAGTTATTTTATACATAGTCAAATGAGGGGAGAAATGTGTTCAAGTTTTTGGTTTTTTTTTACACCACTGTATGATGCCAAATTAAAGGAGAGGCAAGTCAAGCTGAATTATTTTAGCTAAATTAGAAACATGCATTGCCGTCACACACTGAGCGCGAGGCCTTGGGGTGGCAGACAGACAGAATTAAGCAGCCTTTTCCCGCATCAAGTTAAATGAAGAGTATGAGGCATTAATATCTGCAATACTGGATACCTGTGACTGCGGTTTTATTGTCTATTGTACCTCTGTATCCAAATGACAAGTAAATACCAAGCATCCAATTTAACTAGCCTGACAAACGCTGTAGGGACCCATGTGCACGAGGTACCAAAAGAAACAATAGCAATTCATGCCACAGTTCTGTACCTAATCAGAGTTAAGGCAACTGTATCTCCAGTCCAGCACCTAAACAATCACCTTCTCATTCTCAGAGGTAGGAAGTTTTAAGCTCTGACTGTGAAATTAAGTATCAGAATGGGATGTTCAGTGCTATGTCTTACTTCCGTTTTTGCTTTTGCTAATACTTCCTTACCACCTGTACCTACCAAAGCTTCGTGGCCATCTCAGAGGGAGTAGCTAATGGTGGCAGCTTGAGCATGCACGGATGAAGTTAATTGGCTTTTGGGGGAAAGGAGGTGGTGAGTGTTGCTGTCTTTTACTGCTGTAGATACTTGAGATGTCCTCCAACGAGACAGCTGGGGTGCCCTGGGATGACACCAGGGTGCCTGTTCCAGCCAAACGAAGGCTGGTTCAGACCCCAAGTGAGAACACCAAAGGAAAAGAAGAAAAAAAAATCACCCTGAAGTAATTAAGAATACACATCCCCAAATGTCTTGCTGTACGTCTCCAACCCCGTCATTGAAACCCTGTAATTAAAGGTGGATAGAAAAGACAGAGTGAGGTGTATATATAAACAAATTTAGGGGAAGGATTAAATGCACTGACTGTAATTAAAGATGGTCTCTTCCAAGGCTACAATGGGTACTCTTACTTTCATATAAATTAAAAGCTAAGCAACACTTATGTAATATTTCCCTCCCCAAACAGTGACAAAATCTGGCATCACGGGACAGTGGAGAGCTGCAGATATCTGACAGTCCTGCCTCAAAGTTTAGATTTAGCCTGCCACAGCACAGATAGTGCCTTGTTTATAATTTAATTTCCGTCCTATTTCCTTTTCCATTGAACAGTAGAAAGCTGGTTGTCTCTGTGCCAGATGGTGCAGTCGAGCAGAATCTGAAAATGATCCATTTTGGGATGATAAGGTATGGAACAGCTTTTCAAACCTCTTCCCCCCTTTCCTCCTTCTTTCTTCCCCACAAAACTCAGCCCAGATTTCTTAAGTGCAGTGTCCTGAGGTTATCTGGCAATGGAAGGAAGAGCCAGAAGTTTGGACCCACTTGCCATGTGAGTATGTAAAGTCAGGCAGTGGGAACCAAGACACCTGACAGTCTATTTCAAATACCTGTTAGCATGTAGACCCAGTAACTGCTTCTAGCCAAACACACACAACAAGCTCCCAAATTTCCCTAGCAGAAATTATTTGCTCCACCCATGCTGTTCATTTCAGCAGTCAACACAACAGCACTTACCCATCGGGATTAAGTCAGCTTTCTTGGGGGAATTATAGGGTTTGCTACCTTTATGTTTTGTAAATACCAGCTAATGTGGTATGTAACACACAGGGTGTCTGCGCAGCCGGTATCTGCAAACACTGATGGTACTCCTAACTTCAATAGGAACTGCTGAGTTGTGGCAGCAATTACATGCCAGGCAGGCCCCTTATTTAGCACCTTGTATCTTCACTTAGTTACCTAAATTGAAACATCAATGAAAGAAAAGCAGATAAATTTGTTAGGCATTAATCCCAAGGTGGCAGTTGGGAGGAGAGGACTCGCAAGTAGTTCTCCAACCTTTAGAGATGTTTTACCATGTTCACATGTAGTCGTTGACTGTTCCCTGAATCTTCTGCTTTCTTACTATAAGGTAGAATCTAATATAGGCTTTCTTAATGTAGGGCATGTAGCCTGCAACTAGAGTTACTAGTTTTCAAGTTAGAAGCATTGCAACAGATGACCTCGTGTACATAACACTTGTCCAAGCCCACACCTCTTCTGTGTCGGCTATGCCAACCTCCACAGACTACACAATTAGTTATGCTATCCCTTCCAACCCAAACTATTTTATGATTCTATGATAATTTGTGTAGAAAAAAAATTGCCTAACATAAACTAGAATTAAACAATAATATTAGCCACTTGACATCCTTTGACAAGTCCTGTCACTGCTCTATTCTAGCAGGATGTGTACATAGCTCAGTATATGTGTTTCAGTTTCCATCTCAAAACACAGCACTCTATGAAGTCCCAAAACGACTCTCTCCTTCCAAAAATGCCGGGGCGGGGGGGGGGGTGGGCAGCGAGCAGGGGGGAAAGGAATATTTTATCCATTCTTGTGAATTGCACAGTTCTTTAGGACAAGAAAAGTCCATCTTAACTGGATCACATACATGGAGTTTTTGTTTGGGTTTATTTTGGTTTGGGTCTGGGTTTTGGAGGGGGCGTTGTTTGTTTGTTTCAAAAAAGGCCCAAATTAAACCGCTGTGAAGGAACAGCATTATGCTTTTTCACATTTATGATCTGCTGGCTAAATGTTCATGCTCAGTACAGTTTCTGGAACCTTAACTGCATCCTCTCTAGCTGCCCGGATTGTGATGTGGGGTTCAGCTTGCAGGCAGGGATGCACAGCTCCTACTGATATCCCGAGTGGGGCGCAGAATCAGGCCCACAGCCTGCCACATGCTAAACCACCCTGTGTACTGAGGGGAAAAAAAACAGATTAAAAATTACTTGACCTGCAAAGGAATTCTCTGTAGTAAATCTAAGTACAAGTGTCCGCTGACAGAGACCACGAGGGGAAAGCAGCATGAGCTGCAACAGGAAAGTACGCATTGTTCCATCCAGAGAGAGACATTTTGAATTTGGGACCAGGCCACAGTATATCCAATACTCAAACGGGGTAAGCAGCCCATGGAAAGGAGCACTGAAGATAAAGCTAGAGATGCCAATACAGCATGGAGGCAGGGAGAGGAAGGGACAGGACAATCAACCCACAGAATATAGCCACCTCCTCCAGCCTAGGTTGATCCCTTAGTGTCTACTCCAACCAGGGACACTGGGTCATGGAAATTTTGTGCTCATGACATACTTGGGAGAAAATAATCCAGCCTCCTGCAGATTTGGTGTGAATCCTGAGTGCAGAGCCAACCTTGCCTTGAACAGCTGGAGCCACATTGCTGGCTTTCAGGTGCATTTGCCACCTCTTCAAACCATGGCAGGTACCACTTCTGTACACCTAGTTTTCATCTGTGGGCTTCCACAGACTTGACTGGTTTGGATTCAGCCAAGGATTCCCATGGTGTTACGTATGACTCGTTTCAGAGGCCAGCTTCTTAAAGCCCATTAGCTGCCTAAATACCTTTAAAAAAAAAAATAATCAAGTTCCAGCTCACTTGCCCAGATGTAGCTAAGCAAGCTTAAAAAGAAAACTTTTTTTTTTTTTAAATACCTAATTCAACAAATCTTTTTCTCCTCCAATCAAGAGATCAGTCACCACCAGGCATCTCTTTCCCAGTTTGCAGGGAATCAGCACCTAACTGTTGTCTGTACAGTCCTGAAAGTACCTGGAAGTCTGGCCCATCTATTTCCATTTTGTACAAGACCAGCCCACTCTTTCCACCACAGGGGATAACAATTGGCGAGGTCAATTAGCAGATGCTGAGAACATAAACCACCTTTCACATAGTCCATTAGAGGCCAACACATAACGGACTTATGTTTGGAGAGAGGGATGAACAAATTCAACTGGAAAAAATGCATGCACTTGGTTTCTCGCCCATCTGCTTTCTGCTGGCTGTTTGGCTGGCCAGGAAGCACACGGCTTTCTGGAGCCCAGACCCAAGACTGCACTTAGGCTCCGCAGTTCAAAGCCAACTTCAGCAGGAAAAAGGACATTACAATTTAGTCAAGACTGTATTTTAGTCCATTTTTCATTGCTGAATAAAAGCTCTGTCCAGAGCATGAGGATGTGTACATCTCTGACACCTGGAATATAACTTCCTGAGCAGATTAACTTCCAAGCTTCATCTGCTTAATATACCTCTCCTTTCCAAACCAGCAGTCTAGGTGGGAATATGCTGTTATTGGGAGTGCATAATCAGGTGAGCTGCTGTGGGCACTGAAAAGACAGCAGTTCAGTGCATTGGCATTTATAGTAGCTATTGCAGCATGTACTACAGGACAAGCCACAGGTCCAGACATTTGCAGACTGCCAAGAGGTGGGGAAAAAGTAAGGAAAGACTAGCATTTCAGCACTAATCTTTAAACCTTCTAATTTCTTTAATTCCATGGATTCATCAGACTCAGAAACATGGGACATTTCAACAAAAGCATAGGATTAAATTTTCAGTTCTTTGGGTCCAGTTCTTTATAGACTTTGCTAAACAAGCTCCACAAAAAAACTTATTACAGCAATTTAAGACACAAATACCACCATATACTTTCCTCCTCTGTTGGAAGCCTCGGGTTAAATTACAGGTAAAAGGGGGTTTGAGCTGAGACTCAGACTTGCACTGGCTGAGGCAACACCATTCACCTGACCACCACAGCGAGCATCCTCAGGGAGGCAGTCATAGCTGGGGGGGAGCAGATGCCTAAATCATGGTGGCTGTCAGCTTACAAAAAGCAAGTCAGACTCTTAAGACATTACCTTGCTTAAGCAGTGCAAAGGTATGTTTATTGCAATTCACTTGAATTGCAGTAAACCACTTCACACCAACCAGATGGTGTAAAAAGTTCCTTAGTTGATGAGAAAACCAGAAGAAAGGAGGTTTAATTCTGCTAGTAAGACGACGTGGTTCCCACCACTAATGTAGCAGCCATATTATCTGGATGGTTTATGTACAATCTGGACACATCCTAGAAATGGCAGCAGTTTTTATAGACCCATTATAACAATGAGATCTGTACCAGGTCAGTAAGACCCATCCAGCACAGCACTCTCCAGACATAGTGGCCAAAACTGGATGCTTAAGAGAAATATTAAACTGACAAAGAAGCGAACTGTACTGCTCTGTACTGTAAATTAATACTGTCACTCAAAGAAGCCATCCCACCCTGTCCCTGTGCTGGCACTAGGGTGTGCCTGTGACAGTGAGCTGGGTCAGGAAAATGAACTGGCTGAAGAAGCAAGCTTCTCCCCTCCCTCCTGCGCCAGCAGGAAGCAAGACCCAGCAGGAGCAGCACACAACCGTGCTGGGTTAAAGTCCTGATGGAAGCACAGCAGCAAGACACATACTGGGGGATCTCTCCCTGGAAGTACTTTACCTCCAGCACCAGTTAGGGGGTTTCCTCAGCTAGTGGCAGCACTGTAGCCATTCAATGTGATGGATCAATGCAGTTTTATCTTTATGCTGCATAACAGCACTAACTGCAATGGTAATGTGCAATTTTGAAAAGGCAGCCCATAATAAAAATAAACATTAAGCACTGTTTTGGTACGCTATTATTTCAATGACCTTTCAGTCCTGTTTCAAAACTTCCAAGTTTATCAGCAACTGGCAATTACATGCTTTCCATTAACCCTGCAATTTAGTAACATGAAGAACCACAGAGAGAATTTCAAGACATCCATCTGTGCACTCTCTCAGCTTATAGAAACCTTAAACTCCAAGTAACACTGGTGGGTGAAATTAACGTACTAATGAATGTAACTGTGCTCCTGGCATCTGCACTTCCTTCATAAGAAAACTGACTATCTATTAGAACTTAACTTCAGAGGCACCTACTCTATTTATTTTCTCAGCTAATGTTGTATGTCATAATGCTCCCATCAAAATATATATTTTTCATCAAAACCTACATTTATGTACAGATATCTACTTCATACACATTATGATGCAATAGAACCACCTTTTTCTGGCAAGATTTTAGGTTTAAGGACTACACAAAGCATTACCCAAACCTCAGGACAGGATTACCTTCTGCATGCATGGGAACACTTTCAGTCTCCCGATCAGCGCTGTAAACAATGTATACATTAGACTCATTTGGGAAGAAGGAAAGGTTTGTTCCTCTAAAAGGTTTTGCAAGTCACTGTGTCTCATGTATTCCCCATCCTGTTCTTGCACTTCTAAAAATTCAGGGCTGTCCCACTCAACTGATCCAGGCCATCTCCACAGCAGTCTCAACTTGCTGCAATACAAACTAGTGAGCCCTGAACAAGAGAGGACTGTTCCCTGTCCCACCTGATACCCAGTGATTGAGCTAAACACTTGTGCACTTCTCCTTCTTGGAGCAACTTCCATAGCAAAGCAGGAAAATGCCCCTAGAGCCCACCTCTCCCAACAGCAATGCTTGCTTTTTACGTCCACCCGGCTCAGCTCACTGGCTTTTGTCAAACCTACACCTGGGGACGTGGGATGGGATCTGTTGATTCCTCCAAGCAGGAGAGCAATTCCAAGTCAGATGTTGCAGTGCTTTAGCACTGCCATGCTCAAGATCACCAGTCCATCCTGCCCAAAGACATTAATCAGCTCCCTCTTCTAATTATACTCCCACTGCTTGCCAGCAGTTTACTACTTTGTGGAATGCAGGCAGGACAACTTTTACCACTGCTGATCTGCCCCTTCCCCCTTCTTGATTAAAAAAAAAAACAACAGGAAAACCCCACAGAGAATAATACAAACAGTTTGACAGAGGCAGGAGATAACCGTCCATCTAGATCAAGCTGAACCATGGTCACCCAGCCAAGGCACTTTTTCAGCTCACACAGTGCCAGTTTGGGGACAGCAGCATGTGGCTTGCCGATTTTGAGGCACACTTTTATTAATTTCCTCACTAATGCTTAAAAGCTGTTCTTTAAAATCATTCAGTTTCACAGGCTATTTTCAAAGACTTTGCCATAGAAAGGACAAGATCTTGAACCCCTCCTACAGCAGAGCTCCTCATGGCCAGGCAGGAGTGAAATGACTTTGTCACCAAAGGAGCCCTGATGGGTTGGTCCCAGCATCCCTCGTCAGGGCTCCATTTGCTTCTGACAAGAAAGGATGGACCACAGCAGGGAGGTGTCACTCCCTCCCCCAGTCCTGCGCAAGCTGGGGGGACAAGTCCACACATGAATAGCAGAGGGCAGATGACTCACCGCCTTCACAGAGCAGTGTGAAGATCTCAGTACAATCCTCAAGCGAATATAGCTTGTTTTTTACACTGTAATGTAGAACTAGTATAAATTGATGCAAATAAATGAGATTATGCGTGTCTTTTTAAGAAGCTTGAGTCTCTCATGGATTCTTGGTTTTTTTACACTATGAAAGCTGAATTCCTCTCTACAGCTGTCAGGTTAGGTTGATTTAAAGACTGCCTTGTGAAAAGTCTTGATTACCAATGTACTTGCTATTTACATTGCTCTGCGAAAGCCTACTGATATAATGCTCTGGCTGGACACAGTAATAAAAAATAATATACATGAATATATATATATATATTTGTCATTAGGAACTAGTTATATCTGAGTACCATTCTGATTGACCTGTCTGTAATTATTAAAATATCTTCTAGAACCTCATTTGTCCTTAGGATAGAAGATTTCCTGCCTTCCTACTTTTTATTTAGGGGGTTTCCTGTTTCATGGCTCTGAGATGCAAACCTTAATCACACAGGACCAAAACAGGACTGCCGTTAGAGGGATGAGTCCTTACAGAGTTTCACTATAATGAACAAACACTGAAGTTCTGAGCAGTGTATTCCAGGGAGACTTAAAGCTGAGAAAAAGGAGTTTTATGTATGAATTGCTGACAAACACTTTACCATAATTGTAGTCTGAATTCTATCATATAACGAGACTTCTTGTTGGAATTATGTCTCTGCTTCCATTTGTCTTTCTCTGAGCATCCCCTCAAGAGCATAGTGAAAGAGACCCAGCAGTAGAAAATGCAAATTAAAGTAGTGGTGCCAAACGGCTGAGTCTGCACACACAGAGAGATCAACCACTGCCATTCCCACTGACATCAAAACCAGAGATAAAACCTCTTATGTGCAACACCAATGCAGAACCTGAACAGCACTGTGTACCAGTACACGGCTGCTATGGCTTTCTGGTTAGTGGCAGCTCTGGCCACCCTCATCCAGGACACAAAGGCCCTGTAAATGAGGAAGCCATTTCCCTGCCCTCCAGCGCTCAGTCCAGCCCACAGACACCCCATGAGGGACTGGGCAAGGAGGAGGATATGAGCTGCCATCTCCTTTCTTCCTCCTTGACGGGCTCCTGTGAGATAACCAAGTGTGCCTCAGCCAGAAGCCTCATGGCAGTGGTGAGTCAAAGGCGATGGTCCTGGAAAGAATACACCTCCAAAATCAACATCCAGTGCTTCATAGCCAGCAGGGCAGGGCTGCGCTGGGGGAAGAGGATGGGCTCTGCTGCAAGGACCAGCTGCTACAGGGACACACTATGGCTGGGAATCTTCCATCAAACTTTGCAAGATGCTTGATGGATTTTAATGCAATTTTAGTAAAACAGAGTGAAAAACAGTACAATTGGTATTATCAGCTCATACACCCACAGTGCTGGAGGAGGGGGTTGTTAAAAAAAAAATAAATTACAAAAGTCCTTCACACCGATATATTAAGTGACTAGAATTGTATACACCTCACTTGCTTTTGTGAACACCCATTTGCACATACAAGGATCTTGTACTAATTCGCAGGTTCTCACCAGGAATAATAAAAACCTGGCTTCAAGTATAGTCTAACTGTAGAGGTACAGCAAGTGGCAGCAGTTACAAATATTAGTTGTATAATCACAAGACATACCTGGCAGTTTACCTATTTTGACCTTGAGATGGCAGAGAAAGAAAAGGTAGCAAGGCAAATGCTATATGCTCTAGCTACTACAAAGATACAACACAGAACTGAAAGTGAGAACAGAGATTGAACAATTAATAGATCCTTCTTCTGCCCTTGCATCTGCTGCAAATACTGCTGTACTTCATTTACCGTGCTGCTTAAACATGTCAAGGCAGAGCAGAGGGAAGAAGAGGCAACTCCATGCTTGGGTTAGAAAAATGACTGGAAGAAAAAAAAAAAGGAATATGCAGTTTGGATAACAACAAGTCAGTAATGATGGAGCAGGGGAAAAGGAAGAAATGGAACAGGGTATCTAGAAAGAGGATGGAAAAAAAATGAGAGTGAGAAAGAAGCACAGTTGGGGCCAAAGATTTTTTTCTTCTTTTAAAGAATTGTGATTGAAGGACAGAATTTTGCATCAAGTTATTTTCTTGAAGACTCCGTCAGCAGAACTTCTGCCAGCTGATTTCACTGCCTTAGCCAATGCACTGCATTCCGCAGCCCAGGCCTGTGTTTGTGAGCTTGAGCCTTCCCCAGTTCCTCTCATCTCTAGGACGACCACGTGGCTATTAGGCAGGGCTATAGTTTACTCATATTACAATTAAACTACAGGAAAGCATGTAGGCATGCAAGGGAAGTGATGGTCTAGCTGCTACATAACTGCAGCCACAGAACAACACACAACCCCCCCCACCCCAGTGAGTTCAATCTTGTTGTGCCATCAACCATGTTTCAGGTATTTAGAAGCATGCAAATAGGTTTAAGTCATATTCACACATACACCCCTTGCTTTCTTTGGATGCATGAAACCTGAAAGACCACAAGCTACACAAAAAAGAACAAAAAACTACCCGAAAGAGAGTTTGTCCTGCTGCTTGAATGATAAGTGAAAGGCAGCGATCCTGCAGTGAGGGTGCCACAGCGCTGCTCAGCCAGGGAACCGAAAGCCAGTGCAAAGATGGGCACCTTTTGTACTCAGCAGCTCTCTGTGTGCACCTTCAGAGCAGCGTACCCCAGGAGACCTCCTACAGCTAAGGAGCCCATCTGCAAACAAACTCTGACAAGATACAATAGACAGTAAACACGGCCTCCAAAACTGTGCAGACATGTTCTTTAAAAATCGGGTCTTCAGGGTCTAATGAATGTCCTTTGTAAGTACGTACAGCTTTTCACAGCACTGGATACACAGAACCAGGGCTGCAGCTCAGGAGTTGCTGATTTCTAGCTCACACACAGCTCTTTGGACAGGACACGTACCAGCAAGGAAGCAGACGGAGGGGAAAAACGTATCTGTAGGTACTTACATGCAAGATGAAAATTAACTGCACTTTAGGCATACTTTAAAAAAAACATAGAATAACCCTGTGTGACATATTGTTCCCTGAAAATCATCCACCTTAATCACAAAATACTTTGATTGTACTTATAGCATTTAACACCTCTAGCAAACAATTGCTGCAATCAGATTCTTTATTAGTAACAGTATGGTTAACCAGTTACAGTATTAATCAGTCCAAAGCTAATTACCAGGGGTGTTTCAAAAATAGCATACCAAACAACAGAAAAAAAGCCAAATAATATTATACCTATTAGATTTTAGTTGATTAAAACCCCCAATTTAAACTATTCAGTGCAGAATCAAAACAAATTCAGCAAAATATTCTTCAATAAGCATGGTAATTCTAATGTCAGCCATACATCTTTTAATTTGCTTTTTTCTCAAGACTTACCTATGTTTTTCTAGTTCGTTGTGTGACGACCTATTAAAAAGAGAAAAGAAATATTAGAGAAAAGGATAAACAAACCAAAATTTAGAACATTTAAAAGCCAACACCTGCGTAAGTTGCAAAAGAGCTCTCTAAAACACGTATTTATATGGATTATGAAACAGCTTTGCTGTTAAAGTGCTTCACTTTTACATCCCTTAGATACTTCAAGGTATCAACTTAATTTCCATGAGCAAACTGTGGGTTTGGGGAGGAATTATAATAAATTTGCATTTATTAGCATTCAATAGATTCAGAGACAGAATTGGACATAAAAAACTGAGCAGGTTAGTAATAAAAACAGCCCACAAGATTTTTATCTGTGAAGAAAAATTATGAGGGGGCAGAAAGTGTTAGAAGATCTAAATGGTAACAGGTAAGAGTAAAAAGCACCCAAAAAGCCAGCTTTCAAGCCCATGGAGAAGCAAGAAGAAATATCAGCAGCTAACCACTGCTGTTGCTGTTGCCATCTTAATGGCAAAAAAAGAGGAATCCTCTTAATTCTCAGTCTACAAACAGAAAAAAAAAATCATGGTGCCTGAACTGACCACATCAGTATGCTATTCTCTTCCAATCTACTAGGATTTAAGATCTATTTTTTTTTTCCCCAACTGATGCCTCAGTTTTTTTGCCGTTAGAAGGCAGCCCTAACTTCTTGGAGGATTAATTGATTCAGCTGGAAATACTAATTTTATTTATACAGCTCAGATTAAAAACATTCCTAAAATGAAGTTATTGTCGCCCGTTCAAAACCAGCAACTTCCCAGACTTTTAGTTTTGTCCCACTGAAAACATGTCCAGTACACAAGGATCAAAAGATACAAAGGTGGTGGCAGCTTTTACAGCTGGCAGATTACATCAAAGCAGCTCTCCTATAATGTGCTGTAACCCCTGCCTGCATCTGGGCATGATGTGCTAAGCAAGACAGCTTTTTGGAGGTGTAAGCCCACAGTCCGTCGAGTAAGCAGAGACATCACAGGTCAAGAAAGTCTTCCTGCACAAACGCACGACCTGCCTGGTGGCAAGCTTGTTCTGCCTCTCCCCACAAACGTGCATGCAGCTGGATGCTGCTGCGTACCTAGGTGTTATTGATGATTAAAGTATCTCTCCAGCCACAGAGAGGGGAAAATGCAAGCAAAGCTCATGCAAAGAAATATCCAATGAAAAAAACCCACAAGCAATTTATTTCAGGCTGGTGCAGCTCCTGATCCTGCAAGGAATTAAGCGAACTGCCCCTCTGCAGGTAAAGGAAAACTCAAATGCTTACAAGGTTCAGCACTAATGCTAATCCACTGTCACTGGAAAGCATTCCAGTGTTGTTACCAAGACACCAACTATGTCAACCATTACCTGGTACCTTTTTCTGAAGAGCCTATGAATTCTTTATTTATCTATTTTTTTAAAACTTGTTCCATCAAGTGAGCCACAGTTAGGTATTGTATGTATTCCTACAGTGCCATGTAAGCACTCCTGACCAATGCAGCAACACTGAAAGTGTTCTACACATATTCTGTGCTACATTAATAGGTCAAGGTGGCCTGCATTTGTTGTGATTTACTGTCTTTGCCATTTGACCATAATAAGAGGATATTGTTTTTATTTTCTACTCCTACACACACAGAAAGAGATCAAACTTTTTCTCCACAAACATTTCTCCACACCAATGTTCATGAAAAGTTACAAACACTATGCCAAATCTGCCAACGTTTACGAAAACACATAGAAAATATAAGTTCAGGTGGGAACCTTTCTCCCCAAACACCCGCAACGGGCCTGTCAAAGGCACAAAGACACTGTTCGCAGGGAACTCTGGAAGAGACAGGAAATACAGGCTGGTCTAGATTCATCCCTATGGCATGACCTCCCTGCCCTGATGTTTTTGGCAGTTATACACAAAGATGAACACAATCACTGTAACTAGTCAAGTCTCAGCTGCCTGCTGTAGCAGAGCTCACACCCAGCTCTGGTGAGCATGCATGGTGACCGCTGCACCAGCAGCAGAACCACTGGCCAATAAATTCAGCCCGCAAAGAGTATTTTGCTGGATTAAGAGAGGATGCAATGAGTAGCTGGAAGTCCTTCTGCATGCAGCACACCAACAAGGCACCTCTGGTTCATGAAAGGAGATCCTGGTGTTCACCTGGGATACGTCCTGCCAGACCAGCTCTGGAGGGGCACTGCTGCCTGCCCTGGTTATGCCAGTTACCAAACCAAATGGTGACGGATGTGTGCCTCTTTGCAGAGCTCTTTGGGACACAAAAGCCTAATTGACACCTGCAGTGTGCAAACATGGGCACCAGCCACACATTTCAGGAGGTGTGGGGAGGCTGACTAATGCCTCAACTATCAGGCCTTATCCAGGAACCAAAACTGAGAGTTTTGACATTTACCTGACAGTTGCTCCATCTACAGAGCAAGTTCAATACCCTATTACAAGAATGATGGGGGGGTTTTGTTGTGTTTGTTTTCAGAAGAGATGAACCTCTCTCTAAATATTGTTTATTCTCTCCTTCACTGTCTACAGCACAGTATATTTCAAGAATATCCTTCTGCTCTTCATGCAACCCGAAGTGAAGGAAAAAAACCTAAGAACTGGTCTGCACACAAACCAGTACCCCAAGCACTACCTCTGTTTCAAAATGGAGTCTTCTGTTACTTGAGTAAAAGGCAAGATGTAGGCCAAGACTAAGAAGATATATGTATATATATATATTTATATAAAAGAGACAGATGTATGACTGTGGTTTTCAGACAAATGGTCTGTGGAGCCCTTCAAAAGCAGCTGCAAGAGAAGGAAGACTTTTGGTGTTTAGCTTAAGTTCACTATATTGGGTTCTGTATCTTCAGGCAAAACTTGGGGGAGTTGGGGGTAGCAGTGATGAAGGAAAGGTGTCAATAAAAAGGTTCAGATAAAAATAAAGGGAAAAAGCCAACAATAAAAAAATTATCAGCAAAATCATAGATTCAGAAGGAGGAGGTGAGGAATGCTGCTGCTTAGACTACATTGTTGACCTGAGACAGCCCTAATACCCCTTTAGCAAATGCCAAGCAGTTCACCAGCTATGAAGTAGCAGTTACATTTTCTTTGTGAATAAATTGTCAAGATTTGAAAGAAGGGGAGGAGCCAAGTAAATGCAGATGTTTGCAAGATGCTGTGCCACTTCCAACAGCATATCCCCAGAGCTGCCCCTTCCACCACCCTCCCTCCCCTAAACAAGAATTCTAGGTATTGGATTTGAGCATTTGGTTGATGCAACATTCAACAGACACATGCAAGCAATTTCGATGGGTGCTAATTGAGACGATAAGACTAACACAGAAAAGACAAGTCCCCCCCAAAGTCCACTTTCTACCAGTTTACAGGTGAGTCAGCAGGAACTGCCCACATGGGTACTGGGTTGACATTTCACTGTATGCATGGTGCACTGCCTGTTTCATTATTAAGACACCTTCCCCTACTCCTCCATCCATTTGCCCCATCAGACGGTGCATCTTGTCAGCAGGAAACCAGCACAGCTCCTAACAAAAGCAGGGACTTACTGGCAACACTGCTGAAATTTCTTCCCCAATGCTAACAGAAGCCAGGTCTAGACCTCGAGTCACCAATATGTTATCAGTTGCCAATGCATTTTAAAGCACCATAGGGAGCAAAGCAGGCTAGTTAATGAAGTGCTTAAAGCAGTGGCAAGCACCTTGCCTGTGCCAGGGCTTTCTGGTGCAGGCATGGCTGGCAGGGTGTTGTACAAACCACGTGCAGAGGACACAACTCCACCTAAGGTCGCATGGCACTTGGAGGGCCACATGCGAACTACATTGCCTGCACTTCACCTTTTGTCCAGGCCGAAAGACTAAGAATAAACAGAGCAAGAAGTTTTACAAGGTGCTACACATTAAGTGTCTGCATCCAGTTCCCACTCCCAAGCATGCCGGTGCATAGGAGCACGCAGCTCATATACCCACAGTCTTGTCTGAATGCGATTGCTACACAGCTTTTTGCTGGTAGGATCCCAATTCGATTCCAGGGAATTCCCTGTCTACATATATTACCTGCCGTGGGACGCACCTGAAAATATTACAGCCACCACCTGAATCACCAAATACAAGGAGTGCTGCAAGGCTAAACTTGAGCATAAGCATGCATTCTACCCAGTATTCCCTGTTCCTGAGCTGTTGGTTTTTTTCCATTTATTTTAAACAGAACACATCGCTTACAGCCTGTCAAAGAAACAGCCTGTATGGAATTAATCCACTAGAAATTACTTTTGCATTCTCCTCATAGCAAAATTTAACTGGCCCTGCAGATTCAGCTGGGATCTGGGAACCAGGCATACTGGCACAGCCTTGATGCAGAGCTCTGGCTCCAGTACCTCATTCAAGTTTGTGCTGCCACATGTTTGCAGTCGTGAGGTCCGAACATGCTTCTAATATGGTGGCAATTTGTTTTCCTCAACTGCACGAGCACTGCAACTCCCAGGCATCACAGACCTACTGCAGTTCCTCAGGAGTGACAGACCAGTTGGTAAGATCTATTATATTGGGACCAAAACGCATCAGTTTTTAAAACAAGCACGGTGGTATCAACTGCTGTCCCTCTGCTGCCAGCTTTAGGAAAGCAAACCCAGAGGAATCTACTGAATTCAGAAAGCCAGGCAAAAAAGCAGAGGAGCCGCGTCTGCACAGTCTGGTTTGCAGTGTTTTATTCTCAGCCTCCCACAAAAAAAAAAAAAAAAAGGAAAAATAAAATAAAAATCAGGCTCTGATCCCTAAGCTGCTTTGTGTAGGCACAGAATAACATCTGCAGAGACCAAGGGGCTTGCTCTGCGGGCCACAGGTTGACCCTCACTGTGAGCCAACATTAACAGAGGAATTCGGACATTAAGCTGTTTTCATTTGAAACACCAAATGCAGCTTTCATCTTTTTCTAGATATAACCCTTCGCCAGAACACAGCACAAAGTACAAGTCTATTTATATAACACATGAGAAAAATATTAATTAATAGATACAGAAGATATATTTATAAACCAGCATGTATTTTGCTCCCCCTCCTTCAATAAACCAGCTCCTAAATTAACAGGCCAAACACACTGCACCACCGACGTCCAATTCCTTTCTCTGCAAGTAAATTTAACTGTGACCTCAGTAGACAGGCATCTAACACTAAGATTTTAGTCTTCATTTTACCTTATTTCTGACCCTCTCATGGCAAAGCAGCTGCCTGAGCTCCCCTGCGCACGGGCGGACATGAACCTCACACCCACGCACGGCTTAAGCCACCCCACACCTGGTGAATGTCATTACAGCCGGGGCAGGAAAAAGCCCAGTTACCTGCAGGCTAGCGTGGTTTTCTGTCAAGGTGCCCTGCCACGTGAGCAAATGTCACTGAATTTCAGATTTGCATTGTATTCCTCCTCAGCACACTGCACATGTGTTACCTATCCATTTCCTTGGATCAAACAGCAAGCTTGGGGAGACTTTTGAATATTTGTTTTTAACATTTCCGAGGCTCAGCTGCACTAGATCCAGCTGCTTGGTTTATGCCTTTTCTTTAATTCCAACTACACATTAAAAAGAATTATTAGACTGCATGGCACTGCTTTAGGAACTACAGCCACTGCTTTGTGAAGAGGAGACATTTATTATACTGTGGTCAAGTACCTGGTAAGTATTAGTGTAACAATAAGATGTGACCTAGGTTTACCTCCCCACAAAATACAGTCTTGTGCCTTTCTCCAATCTCCTGTCCTCTTTGCAGAACAAGAATCCAGTTTCATTTGCCAGAGGATTTTGGTCAAAACTACTGGAGGGGAACAAGTCTGAATCTCAGCTGAGGACACGGTACAAACGGCAAACCGGAAAGAGAGAGAAAACAAGACAGTTTGGTTTGTGTGACATGGGAAAGGGCACATCACATGAAACTGAGTGAGAAGAAAACACATAAAATCAAGTAATTTTAATGTGGAAGTGAAAAACAACTGGCTAAAAATTGCGTCTGATGATTGCTACCAATAACCCTGAGAATATTGTTTAGCAACAAACTGCTAATGACCACTCCCAATTTTGATCCAAAGCTATCAGTGGACAAAACAAAAATGTTAAATTCCCCGCAGTAGACAGGAGTCTTAAAGATTTCTGTAATTAAGCACAATTCTGCTGGTATTTTTCCCTGCATGAATCCAAACCCGTCAAAATTACTTTTCACTTAATTGCAGTCAAGAGGGCAGCAGCCTTTAGCCCAGACCTGAGCATCCCGTCCAAAGGGTGGGCAGCCTTCCTCCCCTTTCTTTTCCTGTGGGTCTGGGCCTCGCCAGCCTTCAATGAGAGGATGGAGGTCTCAAGATACGATTTCTTACGTGAACATCACCACCACCTTGGCAGAGGACGGAGGCGTCCATCACTGCCCTCGCTGAACAACAGGGCAGCTGTAATCCATCCCTGCCCGGTCCCCCAGCCCACAGCAGCCGGTCAGCACACCTGTACTACACGAGTATGCTCTTTCCCCCTTGCAGGCAGGCAACATGGGGGAGAAAATACAGAACAAAGAAGAAGGGTACAGCACACCAGGCTTCCTCACATCTGACAGTTTTTCTCCTCCTCCCTTCTTTTCTGATTTTCCAAGAATGAGGAGGAAGATGTTTTTCATGCTTTTATATATGTATAAATCATAAAGCATAACCCCCCCCCATATATATCTATCTCACTTTTTAATCTGATCAAATGCTGCAAGCAGCAGGATACAAAAATAGATAATGAAAACAACAACAAAACCCCTGCAGTTCTGAAACGTGCAGTTATCTGCTCCTTTCCTACTCCTCCAGCCTTAAGTATGTATTTTTATATGTAAGAAAAACAATGCAATAATAAGGAGTAAATTTCAGACATGTACACAGTTGTGCCTGCCTGCATCCAATGCTCCAAACCCACCACGTCTGGAAAATGGTTAAAGTGGAATAATATGGACACTTTGCCCGGTGGTTCACATCACCCACGACCACTCCAGATCCTCTGAACTTTGGCCAGTCGTCTCCCTCTGTTAATCTTTGAGTTGCTTAGGAAGATTTAACTGTATTATCAAAAATTCAGACTCTAGTCTGGGGCTTGGACCTTATAGCCTATAAGCTCCAAATAATAATAAAACAGCAATGCTAGTGTACTTCATGCATTTCATTTTGGATGTTCAAATGTAAGGATAATTCCTCCCCCTCAAGTCTAAGCTCACTGGCAGACTTGAGCAGCGATTGCTAGATGTGGGTACAGAGTTGGTGGGTACAATGCAGAGGTGCCCACAGGGCCCCGCTGCTACACCTCTGTCCCTGAAATAGCACGGTGCTGCATTAAAGCAATGTGCCTCTGTTTCCCACACCAGCAAGCAAGCCCAGTGCCTGTGCTGAACCAGGCAAACCACCATCCTGGTGGCGGCCACCCCTGAAACCGTTTCTCGACAAGCATTATCCTGTTCTGTAACACAGACGACTCATCCCTAATCTAATCACTACCACTAGAAGAAAAGAAAGTGTAAGTAAATGTATACATTGCATACCGCAGGATGGCATTTCTGAAGGTTGCCACTGCTAGAGTGACAATCAGAGCAAAAGACTGAACAGGTAAATATAAATCTACAAGCAGAAGAAAAGCAGGAAGGCAATGGCAAGCAGACGTGTATGCCTCAGCTTTAATAACGCTAGCAAATCTGTAACCAGAAATCTTTTAATTCTGCTGTATTTGATAGATTACAAATCCTCTCCTAAAAACTCCTAAAAGCAGCTTACATTTCAGACAAATAACTATTTTGCAGCGGATGACAAGAGACCTAAGAACGGAAACGATGGAATAATAGCTCTGTAAGTAACACAGAGTTCTTGAATGCAAGAGACAGAAAAGAAGAAATCTGTGCAATTCAAGGGCCAGTTTACAGCTGGAAATCCTATGAGACCAGTTTTGGTTAACTGTGATTTTTTTTTTAAAGGCAGTGAGCATACTTTATAAGAAAATAATTAAAAATCTTCAGGAGCAAAGTGTCTCAGGAAACAAGACACACCTCCCACTCCTGATGACTTTCTTTTTTAAAACGAACTGACATCTTCTCTATGCTGCAAAATGAGACAAAGAATTCAACTAAACCCAAAGAAATGTAGGAGTACTGCAATTAATACCCCCCAAAATGGTTGCCTTGCTTGGAGCAGGGGCATAGGGCAACAATTCGCTCCCCCTCAGTTATCTTCAAGACACATTGCTCAGCCGCAGTAGGCACGAGCAGGGCGCTCATCAGCTCGTGTCTTTCTCAAGGAGGGAGCTCGTCAGCTTTTGATTTCAGTTTGCACCTCTGGTGCCCCACGAGCAGCCGCTGGCCCTCTGCCCCGCACGTCCCCAGCGCCAGCAGACCCAGCTGCCCACTGCCATGCAGGATGCCCGCTGGAGGAGCGAGAGTGGAGTGGGCCCGCCGAGACTCGCTGCTCGTTTGGAAAACAAGTCACGTGCAAGCCGAGTTCATTTTAGGCTATTCTACAGGAGCCACCATCCAGCACGACCGTGCAGAGCGGAGCCTGCGCTGGGGAGAGCATCGCCACTCCGGGGCGAAGCAGGCCCAGCTGGGCACGGTCCTCGGTCCTCTCCGGCGCAGCCCTGGAGGAGCAAAGCAGAGCAGGCACAGCACAGGGCTGAAGGAGCTCCCAGGCAGGGGCCGGCACTGTCCCTGTAAGACAGCCTCCTGCACGTACACAGCCGCTGCCCGAGCAGCAAACAAAGCTGCAGAGAGCCTGCGCACAGCAGCCCTCTGCTCATGCCATCGCAGCACAGGTAGCGTCTGCGGGGAAAACAAGAAAACCACCGCTACCACGACATAAAAGCGGACGATAATCGTGATAAATAACGACCGAGTCATGCACTTTGACGGATCTGCATGCGGCGGGCGGGTGGGCGGGCTGGCGACCCAGCGGTGCAGCAGAAGCCCTGGAGAGGTCAAGTTCACTCCAGCACCTTCTCACTTAATACCTACAGGAGAAGTTCAAGTGCACGAGTGGGTCTCCCCCCGCCGCCCCGCATGCTCCCCCTCCGAGAGCCCGGCGCCGCACTGCAACCAGAGGCTGCATCTGCTCTGGCTGCGATGGGGGAGGCGGGCGGTTCGCTGCCTGTGGTTTATAAATAAATGCCGGGG